>NC_045430.1:199690237-199993267 GCF_902635505.1 Sarcophilus harrisii | reverse complement strand
CTCTGGAAGCTTACATTCTAACAGGGAGAGGCAACACATATAAGAGCTTTCAGATGCAAATCAGATGGAAAAGTTAAGTGGTCCTAAGGTTTTAGTGGAAAAGTAGTAATGTATCATTTTAATGTCATTTTTCACTAAAAAAAAAATATCCATTTCTAATGCTGAAATATTTGGCTTTTCTAAGGACTTTGATAGTTTTTTCTGGGTCTTCTTTAGTAGCTATGACTTCTTAGAAAGTTGAGAGCTACAACGTCAGCAAAGGCAATTGTTATGGCTCATTGCCACAAAGATTAATGGCTTTTGAAATGATATAGAGCTGGTGGTCTAGAGGGCACTGATCTTTATAGAATTATTGTATCAGTTTCCTGGGATGCCTCCATTGGAATCCAAGAGGTGGTTATTGTTTCCATGGCAATCAATCAATAATTGATTGAAAAATCTTGGTAATAAGTTTCTTATGTACCCAGGGCATTGAATTAAGCTTTGGGAATATAAAGATAAAAGTGAGTCAGTGGTAGCTGGTTATTGTTGCTGATGGGAATTTTAGAAATGGAATACTGCTTTTCCACAAATATTCCTGGTGAAGATGACTATGGAGTTTGGGCTAGAAGTAGGGTCAATAGTCTGGAGAGGGCTATGATTCCTGAGGTTCTTAGGTTCAGAGTCCTGGCCTGTCTCTACTGGAGTCTGAGGGAAAATTTATGATTCAATGTCAATCAATCTCCAATCATTTCACAAGCATTTGTCACGTGTATTTTATATGCCCAAATACTATTCTAGGTAATAGGGCCACAGACAAAAATGAAACAGACCTTGACCTCAAGGAGTTTATATTTTGGGGGGATGTTAATTAGGAAGAATGCTTTTCTGGAGTGTCTCAAGGTTCTGGGTTTCAGCCTGAAATGTTAACTATTTTTCTTAATGACTTGGGTGAAGATGCAGAGGGAAGAGTTACCAAATTTTCAGATGACAGAGCACTGGACAGCATAACCAATCTATTGGATGACAGATTCATGGTTTGGAATCATGAGCCAGAATGGGCCAAAGCAAATTAAGAGAAAAAATGAATACAGATAAATGCAAAATTATACCCTTTTATTTTTTGATACATTGACAAAACTGCCATCTAATCAATAAGTATATCTTCAAACATACAAATCACCACTCATTTATGCCATCAAATATTCTGTAATTTAAAGGGAAAGGAAGAAAATAAGCATTTATTAAGCTTCTACTATATGTCAGGTATTATGCTAGAACTTTACAAATATCATCTCACTTGATTCTCACAGCAACTCTTATGAGGAAAATTTTATTATGCTCACTTTACAGATGAAGGAACTGAGGTAAATGGCAGTTAAGTGACATACTCAGGGTCATATAGCTAGTGGGAAAAGCATATAACTTTTTGCAAAATAGATATGAAAAAGAAACCAATTCATTGAAAAACTGAATTTGTGAAATTGAAAAAATGCAATAAATAAAATACCTCATTTAAAAGTTCAATTGGCCAGATAAGAAAGGAGGTAAATAAACTAACTGAAGAAAATAATTCACTAAAAATTAAAATTGAACAAATGGAAGTGAATGACTCAATATGACTTCAAGAATCAGTCAAACCGAACCAAAAAAAAATGAAAAAAAATAGAAGAAAATGTAAAATACCTCATTGGAAAAACAATTGATCTAAAAAATAGATCTAGGAGAGAAAATCTAAGAATTATTAGACTTCCTGAAAATCCTAATTGTAAAAAAGAGCCTAGATATCATCTCTCAGGAAATCATCAAGGAAAACTGCCCTGATGTACCAAAACCAGAGGGTAAAATAGCCATTGAAAGAATTCACTGATTCACCTGAAAGTGACCCCAAAATGATAACTCCAAGGAATATAATAGCTAAATTTCAGAATTCTCAAATCAAGGAAATAATACTGCAAACAGCGAGAAGGAAACAATTTAAATATCAAGGAGGCACAATCAGGATTACCCAGGACCTAGCAACTTCCACTTTAAAGCATCAAATCTGATATTCTGAAAGGCAAAGGAACTTAGATTGCAACCTAGAATCAACTATCCAGCAAAATCGAACATTATCATTCAGGGAAAAAGATGGACATGCAACAAATCAGGGGAATTTTATTTATTTCTGATGAAAATACCAGAGCTGAACAGAAAATTTGATTTTCAAATACAGAACTCAAGAGAAGCATAAAAATGTAAAAAGAAAAAAATAAATAACTTTCTTTTAAAAGTTAAAAAGCTTATATCCCTATATGGGAAGATGATATGTTTAACTCTTAAGATTGTATCTCTGTTATGGGTATATTTAGAGGGTGTAGGTATAATTTGATTTTATTTTGATTATAGAAAAAAGAAACTAGAGGAGGAAAAGTGATTCTACTGGAAGAAGACGAAAATGGACTTAAAATGGGGTAAATTAACTCTTATGAAGAGGCAAAAAAAAAAAAAAAAAGACCTATTACAATTGAGGGAAAGAAAGGTGAGGATGAGCATTGTTTAAATCTTACTCTCATCAGATTTGGCTCAAAGGAGACAGAAAAGAGTGAAGCTAATAGAAGGGAGAACAGAAGTAGATTGGGAAATGTATAAAAAAGGGGTTTGAGCTGTAAAATGGGAGGGTTGTTTGAGAGAGGGGGTGGTCAGAAGCAAAATACTGGGGAGGAATGAAAGGGGGAAATGAAAGAAAAAAATAAAACTAGGGGAAAATAAGAAGGCAGGAAATACAAAGTTAGTAATTTTAACTGTGAATGGGACCATAAAATGGAAGTAGATAGCAGACTGAATTAAAAGCCAGAATCCTACAATATGTTTGTTTACAAAAAAAAAAAAAAAAAAAAAAAAATATTTAAAGCAGAGTGATACATTCAGAGTAAAGATAAAAGGCTGGAGCAGAATTTATTTTGCTTCAGCTGAGGTAAAAAAGCAAAGGTAGAGACCCTGATCTTATATCAAGCAAAAGCTAAAATAGATTTAATTAAAAGAGAGAAGAAAAAAAACTACATCCTACTAAAAAGTATCATAGATAATGAAGTAGTATCAATACTAAACATATATGTATCGAGTAATATAGCATCCAAATTCCTAGAGAAGTTAAGAGAGTTTCAAGAAGAATTAGACAGCAAAACTATACTAGTGAGAGATCTCAACCTTGCTCTCTCAGAACTAGATAAATCAAACCACAAAATACATAAGAAATAAGTTGAGGTAAATAGGATGTTAGAAGTTAGGTATGATAGACCTTTGGAGAAAATTGAATGTAAACAGAAAAGAATGTACTTTTTACTTGGCAGTGCATAGAACCTATACATAAGCTTCCTCCTTGATCACCATTCCTATATATGTTCTTCCCCATACAGTGTAAGCTTCTTGAGAACAGACACAATTTTCCTTGTATTTTTATCACCAGAACAAATGCATTTTTTCCATTCTTCTAACAAAGCACACCTTTTAATTGGTACATCTTTATCATCCAAGGCAGATGACAATTTGACAATTTGCCCTGGACTTCTGAGGGTTGTCTTTCCAAGAAAAATATTGGCCCTTTTTCTTCTTTTTCCTTCATGTTCCCTTTGTTTCCTTTTCTATCTCCCCCTTTGCATACCTATTCTGTACTATATTGCTTACATCTATTAGTTTTCAGATTTTCCTAAGTGACTTCCTGTCTACATCTTACCACCCCAGCTCATGACCAGTTGTGCTTTCTGTTTTCACATTTATTACCTCTCATCAGAAGGAATTTGGCTTTTGTGGTCAATCTACCCTAGTAAGAAAAAAATTTTAGTTTCCTGTTCAAAGTGAGAGAAAAAGCAAAAACAAACTGTTGCTGGCTTGAGGTTAACATTAGATGGAGTGCACATGTCATTGTAATGTAAGCTGAACTAAGACCCACAAACTTCCTACCCAGCTCAAATGTATATCCTTACTTCATGACCATGAATCCTGCTCCTCTTAATACAGGGAGTCTCCCATTGTCCCCAGTAGGTCATAGTAAAATATACTTTGTACATACCTTGTTCTCTTCTTAGCCTTTCTTTCTCTTGGTGATCTGTCAAGATCTGTTAGATTTACCCTTATACAGATGGCTCACTAATTAACAGAGATCAAAAGTGTTATTCAAGGTCTGAGAAAGGAAAGATATTGCTGAAGGGATATGAGAGGGAATATTCAAGGACCACTTCATGGGAGATTGTGGCATCAGAGATGGATTTTAACAGATGAAAAAGATTTTTCCACTTCCTGACAACTTATGGTCCCATAGATCATATTGTTTATATATATATATATATATATATATATATATATATATATATATAATTTCAGAGGTGGAAGGAATCTTAAGAGATTATCAAGTCCAATTCTCTTGTCAGCAAGTAAAAGAAATGAGGACTTGAAAAGAAAATCAACTTGCTCAAACAGTTAGACTTATATAACATGTGGTTTGCAACTTGAATATATGTACTTTGCTACTTGATTCCATACTTTAGAGAAACTGCACTACACTTTTTCTATGTTATACAAGAACTGACTTCATCTGTGGCTGATTATATGTTACCTCCTATTGTTTCTTCTAAGTCTTGTCTCCCCAAGCACACTGTAAGACCCCAGAGGAAGGGCACTGTGTTATATACTTCTCTATATGCCCTACATGGCTTATCACAGGGCCTTGTATGATGTTCAATTGTCAATAAGCCCTGCCACTGCCCTTGCCCCCACACCATAAACTTTTTTGGAGGTATCCTCCAAGATCAAATATAAAATATGTTGGCATTTGAAGCTCATCATAATCTGACACTCTCCTTTTCAGTCTTCTTGAAAGTCATATACTAACCCCTGACTCTCATGTACTCTGTGATCCAATAATACTGGCCTCCTTGTTGTTGTTTCAATCCCCAACTTGGCATAGTTTCACTGTCTGTCACCCATGCCTGGGATGCTCTTCCTCCTCATCTTTGCCTTCTAAATGTTCTGACTTCCTTCAAGTCCAAACGAACTTCTTACATTCCACAAGAAGCCTTTTCTCGTCCTTTTAATTCTAGTGCCTTTTTTCTGCTTATTATTTCCAATTCATCCTGTAGATACTTAGCTGATGTATAATTTGTTTTGTATCATCTATTCCAGTATCATCTATACCATGTGCTCCTTGAGACTAGGAACTGCCTTTTGTCCTTTCTTTGTATCCACAGCTTTTATACCAGTACAGAGTAGCTATTTAATAAGTGAGTTTTCAAAGGAAATTTCAAAGGAATTTTCAAAGACTGCTATTTTGGAGTGGTTTCAGTTGTGTTTGACTCTTCATTATCTCATTTGGAGTTTTTGGGGGAAAGATATTGAAGTGGTTTGCTATTTCCTTCTCCAGTTTGTTTTACTGATAAGGAAGCTAAAGCAAACAAGATTAAGTAAATTGTTCAGGATGAACAGCTAATAAATATCTGAAGCCATATTTGAACTCAGGAAGAGGAGTCTTCTTGATTCCAGGTCTAGCACTTTATCCACCTACTTACTCACTAAAAATTATATATAAATTAGAGAAGAACCACAGAGAAAAGAATTGGAAAAGAAATGAAAGATGTGTAGGAAAGATTTGGAAAGAGAATTAACAGTTTACCAAAAGGGATACAAGCTTTTACTCAAAACAAATAGCTTGAAAATTAGAATAAGCCGGCAAAAATTCATAAATTCATAATACAATTAAAAATATTAAAACAAAGTCAAAAGATTGAAAAAATGGAAGTATAATGAATCTCACATCAAAAATAAAAATGAAATATAGATTGAAGAAGATAGAATTTAAGATTTTTTTTAACTCATTGAAAAATTATGGCAAAAAAGGAACCTCCATATGGTTAGAAATCATGAAACTAATATAAAACAGAATGATTATATTTTGTACTGATTTTTTTTTAAGAACATATACAAAAGCAAATATAGTATAATCTCAGGTAATCCCCCTGGGGTGGGGGGAACAGCTACTAGGGAAAAGATTCAGCATTTGAGAAAAAAAAAAACTTGGAAAACTAAGTAGCAGGTTGGTAAAAATTAGTTGTAGGCCAACACTTCACCTCACATGTTAATATTTATATGATTAAGATATAAAAAGGTCATATTTAGAGCAATAAGAATCTGTTAATAAGGGAAGAGTTTTTATCAAAATCAACAAAAAAGAGTGGGTATCAAGATAAAATATTCAATTTTTATTACAAAAAATTTAAAAGTTTTTGCACAATCAAATGTAGTATAATAAAACTTAGAAGAGAAAAACTTAAGAAAAAAAATTACTAGTTTCTTTGATAAATGTCCTTTTAAAGCTCTTATTTAATATGGAAAATATTAGGGGAGGGAGGTGGAGAGGAGAAAAGGAGAAAAACATTGACACAAGCTTTTGCAAGGGTGAATGTTGAAAACTATCTTTGCATGTATTTTGAAAAAAAAAATTATTACTTTTTAAAAAATCTGATTCAATTTTTTAAAGAATTGAATTCATTCCTTAATAGATAACTAATCAAACTAATCAGGTAATTTTTTATTTAAAAATTATTATCAATTTATTTTATTTAAATTATCAATTAAAAATATTTTATATTCTTTTCTTTTTAGACTTTCAATCCTAAATTTCTCTTTCCCTCCCATTCTCTTCCTCTACCCACTAAGAAAGTAGATAATATGATTTCAATTATATAGGTGAAATCAAGCAAAACATTTTCATTTGAGCTGTATTTCAAAAAAAAAAGAAGGAAAAATAGAGAAATTGAGAAAATTATACTTCAATTTTCATTCAGATTTCATCAGTTCTCTCTCTGGAGGTTGAAAAGCATTTTTTCATCAAAGGTCCTTTAGATTTGTTTTTCATCATGTATTTCTCAAAGTAACCAAGTCTTTTACAGTTGTATTCATTACAACATTGCTGTTACTGTGCACAGTGGTTTTACACTTTTTCTCACTCTACTTTGCATTAGTTCTTATAGATCCTACCTGTTTTCCCCATTCTTAAAAAATATTACAGCATTTTATTTTTCCAAACACATACAAAGATAGTATTCAACTTTGGAAAGCTTGTGTTCCAAATTTTTCTCCCTCTTCCCTCTTCCAAAATAGCAAGCAATCCAATGCAGATTAAACATGTACAATTCTTCTAAATATATTTCCATATTCATCATGCTATTCAGAAAAATCAGATCAAAAGAAAAACTTGAGAAAACTTTTATTGAGAAAGAAAAAAACAAGCAATCAAACAATAACAAAAGGGTGAAAATATGCTATGATACACATTTAGTCTCCATTTTTCTCTCTCGATGCACTTTCTCTTACAAGTTCATTGGCTTTGTCTTGAATCACCTCATTGTTGAAAAGTGCCAAGTCCACTACAGTTGATTGTCATATAATCTTGTTATTACTATGTATAATGTTCTCTTGTTTTGTTCACTTCACTTAGCATCAGTTCATGAAAGTCTCTCAGGCTTTTCTGATATCTGTTTTCTCACTTTTTATAGAACAATAATATCCATTACATTCATATACCAAAAACTTAGCCATTCCCCAACAGATGAACATCTCAATTTCTAATTCTTCAACACTACAAAAAGGGCTACCACAAACATTCCTTGCCCGGTTTTTCTGAGACCAGCCACAAACTTCTGTTAACCTTAGTATCTTCAGCCAAAAATAAGGTTAATAAAGACATGGCTGTCTTTAGGACCAAACGAGATATTTGTAAAAGCATTTAATACAGTGTCTGGCACATAGTAGTTTGTATAAATGCTTATTTCCTTGATGATCCTTCCTTCCATCTCCACAAGGTATTGTCAAATATTTCTACTCACAGGAGAGCACTCATTCAAATGAATTTAAATCTCAAATAATTCTACCCTCTCTTGTCAGCCAATCAGCATTAGAAATATCCTCTCCTATTTAGTGAATTGGGGAAGAGAAAAAAACCTACATGGAACTCAGGTCCTTGAAGGGCCCAGTCAATGGGATGTCACTATAACATTTCATATCAATGACACAATTTGACTGAGTACACTCATCAGCAAGCATTTATTAAGAATCTGATATATATTGTCTCCTATATAGTAGATAGTGCTGGAACTGGGAATGAAGTATAATGAGTGAAACAATCCCTACTGACGAGGAGCTTGTATTCTGTACAGGCCAAAGCAATAGTCAAGAACCTTTGGATCATAGAAGCTAAACAGGAGCACAAATGAAATGAAAAATAGGGCCATCTTTAGGAGAAAGCTAGAATAGTTTTTATATGTTAAATATGGAGGGGTACATAAAAAGAATTAATAAATATGGGAGACTACCATAATCTGGAGATCTGGGAAAGTCAGACTCGGAACAACAACAAGTCAGAAAGCTGTCTAAAAAGTAATCTGACTTTTATGATAATGATGGGACCATCACCAACTCCTGGTCCTCCTTACCTCACAGACATTTCTCCTATACCTGAATTCTCATTTCTATTGGGCCCCAATTCACATTTCTATACTATTCATAACTAATTAGCTACTTGCTTTCACAAAGTGGCAGAACGTCCCTTCTAGGCACAAGGTAAGCAAAGGCTCAGACAAAACAAGTGGTGAATTCAATTCTGGAGCCATATAATGTGGCAAATCTGCAGTGGAGACTCTACCCCCAATATAAAATATTCTTTCATTTAAAAATCCCTTTTCTTTGAGTGACATGAAGGAAATTATGACTCATTTCTAATCATTGCATGAGGTTATAATTCTGTATATCCAGGATATAAACATATATGAAGAAATCAATGGAAAATAAAACAATCATTCATTTCCTGAACCAACCAGAAATTTGAGAAATCACATCCCTAATGAACTGAACAATTTGGTCAAATACAGAATTCTCAGCATCTGTGTTTATATTTTTCATTTTTTCTTCATATTCCTTCTCTATCTTTTCTATTTCTTTTTGCTTTTCCTTTTGTTCCTCTTCTGTCAGAGAAAACATGTGAGCATATCGTTCCTCTACAATTTTCAGATCACAGTCTCTTTGTTCACTGCAGATTATCTTCAGGGCTTCTCTTCTTCTTTCCAGGGACTCATTAGTTTTCTGGTATATTTCATCTGAAAAGTATTCCCCATTATTGGCCTTCATCATTTTTTCAATTATGTTCAACAGCTTCTTCGCCTGGGTTTCTCTTTCCTTGCCCTCAGCTTTGTTATTGAAGGCACAGTATCTTCCCCTACACTCTTTGACAAGACTTTGGAGGTCCTCATCAGACTTTTTCACAAAGTCATGTAGGGACCCATCTTTCAAGTCATCATTTCGAGTGAACAAGATAACCATGTAGTTCATGGCTAAGTTCCCAAAGAGTGCCTTAATCAAAGAGACAGTATGTTTTGCTTCAGCAGTGTTATCGATCCAGTTGCTGAACCAGAATGATGGCATGGGGTCCTGGGGAAGAATAGATGACACAGCGACTGATCTCATTACAAGTGACATCTAGACTCTTCCTTGTGTCAAACAGTCCAGGTATGTCAACAATTATAAATTTTTTCCCTTCCCAGATTCCAACTGCTTTTTTACACTTCTTGGTCACTGCTTGTGCTGCAATTTTAGATTCAAAAACTTTCTTCCCAAGGATAGTATTCCCTGATGCACTTTTTTCCATTTCCAGTTTTTCCAACCAGTACAATTCTCAGGCATTCATCAGGGGACTGTGGAAGAAAAATGACCAATTTAGAACTCTTATGTAATAGTTAACAAATATGGTAGGGAACTACAGAAGAGACATTAGTGAAAATAAGACAGGCATTTGCAAAGGCCTTTTGATTCCCAATCTGGCCCAGTGTCCCAGAATCCCAGAGATATATCTTGTCTCGGACTAACTTTTAAATCAACATTGAAAGAAAGAACTTTGTCATTTATATCTATGAATAAATGAAAAGAGAATAGCCTACATCTATAACTTTTAAAGATTAATGTAAAGAGTACTCAACTGTACTGAACATTTTATTTTCTTGTAAAAGTTACAATGCCATTTAATTATACTATTTATTCATTTAAAAGAATCAATATAATGTTGTGGATAGAGATCTGATCGTGGAACCAGGATAGCCTGAGTTCTAGCCCTGTCCATTTAAACACATATTTCCTATGTGATCCTGGCAAATTTCTTATACTTTTTCTAGGCAAAACTTTAAGACTCAGTGGTATAACCAAAGTGCTAATTTGCCTTGGTAAAAGGAGTTTCCTCACCTCAGGCCTGAACTATTGAGCATTCTTCCCTATTCTTCAAGTGTCTCAGAATTTAATGTTCCATTTAGTTGTTATAGTGACTTTTCTACAGCATACATCTAACCATGTCAGTTTCTCCCCTACTCAAAAATTTCCAGTTGCTCCCTATTATTTCTAGCATCAAAATAAAAATTCCTCTCTTTGGTATTTAAAGTCCTTCAGAATTTGGCTCCTTTCTACTGTTCCAATCTTTTAAAACTTTAAATCTCTCCACAATACAGTGACACTGGTATTCCTGCTGTTCCTTACCCAAAACATTCTGTCTCCCCCATCTTTGCATTTTCACAGGCTTCCCCCCCTTCCACCCCCACTCCCCAAATTCTTTCTCTTCATCTTTTGGCTTTCCTGGCTTCCTTCAAGTGTTAGCTAAAATTCCTTTGCCCAAGTTTCCAATTTATGCTAAATATATTGACTGACATGCTTGCATGTTGTCTTCCCCATTAGACGCTCTACTTGACCATCTTTGTACACTTTGTACTAAGGCCAATGGCTGACACAGTATGTACTTAATAAATGTCTTTTGATTTGATAAAAGGCTTATCAATAAAGGCACCAATGTAGTCCCTGTCCCTATTCCATTTAGTTATTCATTCAATTTTTGTCTTTGGTGATTTTTTAATTTATTTTAAGAAGCTTGGTTATCTACTGACAAAAGCATGTTCAGGGACACCTTGGAAATCACAATTTGCTCCACACAATTTGGTATTTATTATATGCAGTTGTCTTCAGCTTGGTGTTTCTACCTTTTCTCCTTCCAGTTAGACAAAAAGAGCCTTGATAGTGAAGGCATTCTCTTTTCCTTTCCATTTCTTTCTACGACCTCAAAAACAGAAATGAATTCATGATAAGTACTCCCTAAATACTCTTGGCTCTTCTCTTTGACCAGATCTCTTTGTTTTCTCTATTCCTATTGTTGCAGTTGATTTGAATTCAGGAATTGGATGGTTTGTTTCTTTAGGTCTCCATGCTCCTTACAGGTGGTATTTTTGTCTTAATCAGACCCAGCAGAAAAGGAAACAATTTCTACCCTTTTCCCCAGTTGCCCTAGCTGGGATTGGCTTTTGTCAAAAATGAAAAATGATCAAACTTCTTTTCAGTATCCTCTCACTTTCCCTTACTAAGTTTATCTCCTTTTTTGTGACTCCCCTCCAAAAACAAATGTCTATAAGCATCAAATCTTCCTGATTCTAGTCTAGTGCTCTCATCACTTAATTCCTATAGGTTTTCCTCTAAGAAGCAATAAATTGATCCAGTGACCTGTTGATTGAAAATACGATTCTGAAGGGGTGGAACTCATCATGCCGCAGTGTGGATAGTAAAAGAAGAGCAGAAAGAAGGGCTCTAGATGGAGAGACACAATTTTTGAGGCTCTTCAGAAGGACTGAAAGTAGATAGGATATAATAAGAGGCTGAAAAGCATAGGATGGAGTATTGGTGACAGAAGGTACAAAAAGGAAGCCAAGGGTCTTTAGAAATCATTGTCTCTTATTCCACATTTGAACTAAAGCTTGATATTGTAACTGATGCTATTGTACTAAATTTATATATTCAGAATTTTTTTGTTTTACTTTGAGGTCAATTCTTATATGCTAATGTGTTCTCAGAAAGTGATTATTGTGTCTTTAAATAGGGGTTTGGAAAAAGTTTTGTCAACAGTAAAGTGGGATTTTTTCTTTTTAATAGAAAGTGCCCATGTTTTAATGTGGAGAGATATGGGAAAGAACTTTTCACACTCGCTCATGGACAGGAATTCCTAACTTCATCTATCTGAGAACATTTTCAAGCAATAAGAGAATATTGACTTTGATCTGGCTATGGAATGCTGAGGGACCTAAGGAAAGTGATACTCACTGAGATGTCAGATTGACTCAATGCAGCACCCATCTTTGAGAGCTTTGGAGAAACACAAAGAAAAATATTTAAATTCAGAAAGTTATCAAAATATGCATAATTCCTCAACAATTTTCTATTGTCCAATACAAACTCTGGGTAGGAAGTCTTCCCAGACTGCTTCCCCTAGATGTTATCTGCATCTCTTCACTCCTCTGCCTTGCCACGATTGTTGAGATGTGAGAGAATGAACCACTAGATTTGGAGATGTCAAGCAGCTTGAGGATGCAGTTTTTAAGAGAAAGCTCTATGTATTCAGTACTGGGGATACAAATACAAAAATGAAACAGTACCTGTCATCAAGGAACTTGCAATCTAGTTAATAATTTGGGTATGTAAAATTAGCCTGAGTGACTCTTCTTCAAACCTTGCTTTACCTGAAACTATTTTTAAGTTGGCAGGTCTTAAGGGTCATCACTATATTCATGAAAGTAAGTGCAATTTGTAAGTAACAAACACAAACAAAAGAGTGGTTGATAGTTTACAAATCTAAAATCTAAATCTAAATCTAAAAAATATAAAAATTTTTAGAATCTAAAAATCTATAATCTAAAAAGTTTAAATCTAAATCTAGTTTTAAAAATTTGCAAAGGCTTTTATCTAAAAAATCTAAATCTAAAATCTAGAATCTAAATCTAAAAAATCTTAAAAAAACAGGAAACAAAGATGAAAATATATTGATATTTCTTCATCATCTTTCCATAATGGCAGAAGCTAGAAAGAGAAAATAATTTAATTTGGGGACCTGGGTTCAACCAAGTGTACTATGTACAGGCTCTATGACCCTGAATAAATCATTTACTCTCTCCATATCTCCTTTTGATGGTCCCTATTGTCATCTTCAGTTCTCAATTCTATAATCCTAAAATTCTCTTGGCTAATACAATTATTGGCAGAAATACCCATAGAACAAAGAAGGGCAATAATTTCAGCAATGACAGAGGGAAATTTTCTAATGAATATTTTGCTACTTTTTGAAGTAGCAAATGAAAGAAGCAGGCAAACAGTCAAACTAACTCCCTGGAGGCCTCAGGATCAGCCAGAGTCAGAGTAAGTAAAAGTCCTTGGTCTTTGGGGGAGAAATAAAAGAAGCAGGCAAACTGCCAGGAGTTTTGCCACAGATCTCTTCTCAATTCTGGAGTTCAGAATACCCACCTTTCTCCTCCTCGTCCTGCAGCCAAGTGAATCTCTGGCTTCTGTCACCCCACCTTCTAATCCTTGTCTGCTATTATCTTAACCCCAAACATTGAGCCAGCATCAATGGTGAGAAGAGCCATTTTTCCAAACATATGCTAATAGAGTCTTTGTCTCATATTAAATAGGTAATTAGCCTTAAGTGCTCTGTTGTCTGATTCAGGTCTACCTTTTTCAGAGTTTCAGCCCCTTACAAGCAAAGAACTAAAAATAAAGAGATTCCTGCTAACTGAGGAAGAGATGAACAAATTGTAGTACATGAATACTACATTATAAATGTAAATAAACATTCAGGTTATAAAAAGGCTATAAAAAGCAATGGTTATTAGGCACCCATTTTGACCTTATTTTGTAAATGGTACAAGATATTGGTCTATGCCTAATTTCTGCTAGACTGCTGCACTCTTTTCCCAACAATTTTTACCAAATAATAAATTTTTGTTCCAAAATTTTGTCTTTTCATTTGTTATATGTAAGGTTACTCTATTTATTTTCTACTATAAATTGCTTGTCTTCTCAGTTCTATTTCTTAGCAAGTATCAGATAGTTCTAATAATTATTGTCTTATAGTTTAAGATCTGGTATTGTTAAATCTCATTCCTTTATATTTTTCATGGGCCCTTTGATATTCCTGACTTTTTGTTCTTCCACATAAATTTTTTTTAAACACAATAACATATTTTTTTGTGATTTAATTGAGTCGTTATTGAATTGGTTTGGCAAAATTGTCATTCTTATTATGTCATCCTTCCTACTCTTGAACAATTAATATTTCTTCAATTATATAAATCTGACTTTATTTTTATGATTTTGCTCATATGTTTCCTGGGCTTGTTTTAGCAAGTGGTATTTTATGACATCTAGAGTTATTTTCAATGGGATATCTCTTATGTCTTCTTGCAGAGTTTTGTTTGTGATGTATAGGAATGCTGATGATTATGTGATCTTATTAATATTCTACTTTGCTAAAATTTTAATTCTTTCAACTAACTTTTTAGTTGAGATTTTAGGATTTTCTAAATATAACATCATAGCATCTGCAAAATGAGATAGTTTAATTATTTCATTCCATATTCTGATTCTTTCTTTTTCCTTTTCTTCTTTCATTACTATTACTAGGATTTCCAATATTGATGATGGTGGGCATCTTTGTTTCTTACCTAATCTTACTACGAAAGCTTCTAATTTATCAACATTATTAATTATGCTTATTGATGGTTTTAGATAAATGTTTTTTTTTATCAATTAAAGGAAAAAATCCAATTTTATCAATATTTTTATGTCAATTCTAAAACCAGATTATTCTCTTCCCTTCAAGATATGCCCAAACAAGCCCATCTTGCTCCTATTATTAATGCATAATCAGTATACAAAAGGGTAACCTCTTTCCAGAATGTCTTATTACCACTATTAAAACAGTCACAATGTGAATATCAACCACAAATGGATACAGAAAAGAAATTAGTTCTCCCCAGTAAGAAGGGGAATTCAATTTTCCCAGACAGCCCTTATGGGAACTCAGTTTTCCTAAACTGACTTGTTAGCATCTTTAAGACAGTCTCTCAACATCTCAATACTCACCCTTGTTATTCCCCAGATCCTATCTTTATTTCCCCCCTCCTCCCTCCAAGCTATAAAAAAGCTTTCCTCCTCAAAAGCATGTTGTAAAATCATCTTTGGAATTTATCTTTGGTTTTTTTTCTCCTGAATAAAGATAAAGTTAAGCAAAGAAGAATGTCATTGCCATTGTGATTTTGTCACATACACATTGCATCTTGAACCTTTGGAACTATAAATTGCTCTCCCAAACCTCATTACTTTCATGTGTTTTCATCAGACATGAGTGTTGTACTATTTAAAAAGCTCTTTCTACATCTATTCACATAATTACATGATTAATTTTTTTTATACTAGATATAATCACTTATGTTAATTAATAGTATTTCTTATGTTAAACTATCCCTACATTTACATATACATCTCACTTTATAATTATATAGTCTTTGTAATATATGGTTGCAATTTTTTTAGCTAGTATTTTATTTAGGATTTTTGTATCCATACTCATTTGTGAAATTGTTCTATTATTTTCTTTCTCTCTTTTAAAAAATAATTCTAATTGGTTTAAGTATCAGTATAATATTTGCTTCATAAAAATACTTTATTAAGTTCTCTTCTTAGCCTATTATTCCAAATAAATTCATTCAATGTTTGGATTGATTTTTAAATAATTAATAGAATTCACTGTATAAATTTGTAAACCTATCTAGTCATTGTGCCTTTTTTTTGAAAGTTCATTCATGGCCTATCCAAGTTATTTTTTTTCTAAAATAGATCATTTACATATTCTATTTCCTCTTCTATTAATCTAGGTTATTTATGATTTTGTAAATATTTTACTAACTTGTTAATTTTTGGCATATAATTGTACAAAAATTTCCTTATAATTACTTTAATTTCAGCTTCATTAAAAGAGAAAAAAAGTAATGATCTTACTGAATCCAAAGAAGCAGGAAAATACATAAGGTAATACAAAAGGGAAGTAAGAAGTGACAGGAAAATAATTAATATAATTGCTGATGAGGTCCTGAATGTTGTTTTGGACCAAAAGAAACTAAAGAATTATCCCTTAGGAAGCAGGTAGAAGGATCTGATAAGAGATCAACCATGATTCCACCCTTTGGGAAGGTGGTCTAATATGAAATCTAAATTATGTCAAACTCTAGAGACCTACCTTCTATAGAAATCTAGAACAGTCTCACTTTGCCATGCTCTGTCAGGAATCTTAGTAATGTGCCTGAAGCTAAATTTTCTCTATAAAACCTACTTGTGGGCCATCCCATGAAGGCTTACCTTCTTTAGACCACCATGGCACTCTGCACTCTGAGAAAAGGATATCTTTCCCATTCCTCTTCCCCCATGTCATGTGGTATTTTCCTTAACTCCACTATGCTTCTTAATACTACCTCTCCTCCTTCAATAACTAACATTTTTAGATTGCTAAATCACTTTCAGGATTTAGCCTGCCAGTTAAGGGCATTCCCCAATCTCATGGGGTACTCCCTTTCTATTGGACAATTGTGAGTTCCATTGAGGAAATTGTAGTCTTTCTTATGCTTTCCCAAATCTATTTAGTATTTACCATTCCCAGGGTCTATTGTATTCCTTTATTTTGTTGGTAAACTATTTGCCTAAATAAATCTACCTTTTGCCAAAGAGAATGGCTATTGTGAATTCTTCACATTACCCCAACTTTTGGTGCCTGCCATCATTTGGTGACAAACCCCACACCAAAAATCACATCAATTGCCACACCAAAATAAATAACAATAACAGTAACCACAAAGCAGTTAAAAGTGAATGACATTAAATACTTACAACTTTTCATGGATATAGAACACGAGATAGAATATCAAATATTTTCCAGTGTTTAAATCAGTTTTAATGATTTCTTTCTTCTGGTTCTTTCTTTTCTAATGTTTTAAATGTTTCTTCTCTGGCAGAGGAGAAGGGGGGAAGGATGTAGGGTGAAGAAATCTAGGAGAAAAACACAAAAGATATTTTAAGAATCTTAAAAAAAAAAAAAGAGCCCCTGTATCCTTTGACTTAAATCTATTCTCACCAAACACCTTCTGATTTGCTCTTCTGAGTTAAACTGCTAACTGGGACTGTCAGCTCTGAGGAGTTGTACTTGTTATCTTATCAGAACAATCCCCTATTTGAAACCAGTTGTCATCTTAATTTAGTAATTAGTCTCTTGCAAATTTAGTTTGTAACAATCAGTCCTCAGACTACACCCTAAGTGCTAGTTACTTCTACTTTTATAGATAACATTCAGATTTTTAACTTGAAAAACTGACCCTTACCACAGGTCCTACATCTTTCATGACTGCTCTAAGAATTCAGATATCCTACAAGACTCAATCTGAGCAACCAGGCAATTAGCCAGCTCTTTCCCTTTAATGCTGTCATGTCCCTGAAGCTTTAGGATGGTGTGGATTAAGTTGCCCAAACAGAACAGACGGTAATCCTGTGCCCATCAATTGGAAAATGGTTGGGTAAATTGTGGTATATGAATGTTATGGAATATTATTGTTCTGTAAGAAATGATTAGCAAGATGAATCCAGAGAGGCTTGGAGAGAGTTACATGAACTGATGCTAATTGAAATGAGCAATACCAGGAGATCATTATATACTTCAACAATGATACTGTATGAAGACATATTCTGATGGAAGTAGATATCTTCGACAAAGAGAAGATCTAATTCAGTTCCAGTTGATCAATGATGGACAGAGCTACACCCAAAGAAAGAACACTGGGAAATGAGTGT
This sequence comes from Sarcophilus harrisii, assembly GCF_902635505.1. Lineage (NCBI taxonomy): Eukaryota > Metazoa > Chordata > Mammalia > Dasyuromorphia > Dasyuridae > Sarcophilus > Sarcophilus harrisii. The sequence continues at coordinate 199,975,573 of NC_045430.1, read as the reverse complement.
AAACTGTTTGCATTTTTGTTTTTCTTCTCAGGTTATTTTTACCTTCTGAATCAATTCTTCCTGTGCAACAAGAGAACTGTTCAGTTCTGCACACATATGCAATGAAAACTGGAACCCTTATGGGGAAGTATGCTATAATGAAGCCTTATGATTTGTGATGAAAGGATCAGGAGTAAATTAAAGGAATTAAAACATGAAAACCTTCAGTTTTTGCAGATGATATGGTATATTTGGAGGATGTTAGATGATATGGCCACGTGATGAGGTTCAGAAAAGCAAAGATAAGGCACAAAGATTGTGAAGAATCATAAGGAGAAGTTTTCCCTGCCAAAAAGCACCTTTAATCATGAGTAAAATCTCAGACAAAACCCAAATATGATTTTGTGCCATACTTTGGAAAGGGATTGTGTGGGATGGGGTATTAATTAGACTCTCCCCTTTACCCAAATTGACTACTCGGAGGCATCTCTACAAACAGAAAACCTTTATTCAATTATTGTAGAGAATAGACCAGTACACTCACCAGGCAGTCTGTATGGCCCAGTGCAGAGGCAAAAGTTGGGTTATATAGCTGAAAACTGCAAGTCCTCCCTTATCCTGTTGACTTTTAAATTCATTGGTTGAAATGAATTTTTCAGGAACATGGAAGGGGGCTGTTGACCAATGTACAATGTCTTCTTTTTTGGCATGAGCAACCTGAAATTTAGGCCTAGGATCTGATTTATTTTTCCCTACAGCCTCTGGGAAATCTTTACTTGTCCCATTTAGGGGATTTTTATAGACAGAAAGAAGGGGGTAGGGGGGTAAATTAGGAGAGTTAGGGAGATAAAGGATGTTTTGATTACCAGAAGAATGGGGGAGGTAAGAGTTGTTTTGGGAAACAATTGTGGAAATGTTTTGCTCAAAGGATAAGATCAAGGAGAATAGTGAAGGACAAAATCAGGGAAGAGTAGGAAAGAATAAGATCAAGGAGGAGTTGGAAAAATTCATGAATAAGGACAAAGTCAGGGAAGAGCTAGAAAAATACTTGAAGGACAAAGTCAGGAGAAATACTCAGAATGAATTGAAGAATTTTGATCTCAAGGACAGAACAAGCTGGCTTGAGTTCCCATCATTCCTCACTTTTTGAATTTCTAGGGCATATTTCTGATCTGGGAATAAGGAGTGAAAATCATTCCTCTGTAACTACTTCAAAGTGATATGGGGCCTTGAGCTGTCACTAAATCTGCTGCACATGAAAGATCCTAGTTGCCTCATCCATAATAGAGGTGGAAATGGGGTTAAGAATAAATGATGGGAGTGTGTTGGCCTGGGAGAGTGTGGAGGAAATCAAAGAAACAAACAAGTAAAGGGGGACCACAAACCAGCAAAAGGAACAAGGGGACAATTAGGGAAGTCAAGAGAGATATTATCCAGATAGATCATGGAGTGGAAGTATTGCAGTTATTAAGTAATTTGGCATTAGCTTGGCATTAGTCTCCAATGCATTAGCTGTGGATTGAATAAAGCCAGAATTGTTGATATAAAAATAGCACTTTTTTCTGAGGAAAGCACAGGCACTGCCTTGGGATGCCGTGAGGATGTCCAAAGCCCCTAGATTTTGTAAGGTCAAGACAGCCAAGGATTACTGTTGCTTATCCAGGGCTTTAATGCTGGCAGAAAGGCACTTCTCAACTTCGGCCATAATTCTGGAGAATTCAAATCTCTTGGGATTAGTGAAGCTTGAAATCGCAGTGCCTATATCCCTAACTGTTCCTATAAAGGCAAACATAGGTAAGAAAAGCAATCCCCTTTTGGCCCTGTTAAGGGAGACAAGAGCTCCAAGGGAATGTTGGGCAAACATTGGAAAAGAAACAGGAATGGTAAAAGCAATTGCTGTAATAAAGATTCTAAGGGAAACAACAATAATTTTAAAGTCCGTTGACCTTATGGGGCTTCCATTCTAACAATAAATAAATGATTCTAAGTTCTCTGACTTTGGAATTCTGACCCTGAGGCCTCCCACACTCAACCTAAGAATACTATTTCTAATAATCTATCTAATTCTGGGGTCAGAATAGTCCCACAGATCAAACTCCTGAGACAATAGTGAATAAACCACTCCTCAGTTCCTTGCTGACTGTCAGATGGATAATCTGTTGGTCAATGATAACCAAATTCCAGAGACCACAACTTGGTCCTTCCTCTGGGTCATAAAATTAGCATATCTATAACATGAAGAACTAGGTAAATGTGTCTCTTTGCTTCTGTTTCTTTGCCAAATTCTCTTGGAAATTTAGGCCAGTTCAATGGCTTTACAGTTACAATAAACTTTGCCCCCTTGACTTGGAAATGCATTCAAGCCTACAAATTCTTTTGAGATACCTTACAACACTAGTCTGTTACCCCCAAACTTTTGGGGTCCCTTCCTAATTTCAACAGAATAGTAGCAATAGGGGGAACTGAAATAGGTCAGAAGGGTAGAAGGGTTCTGAGATTATTGCCACAGAGAAAGAATAGGCCAGAATCCACAAGAGGGAAAACGAAAAACTCTATGTAATTAGGCTTGTACATGTACCTGAACTAAATGTAGTCAAATTCTATCTGTGAATGTGATATAAGAAAAGAGATGGAGGGGTTAGGGCTTGAGTCAAAGGTGGGGTCTTTTCAATGGAATGACTGGTTGTCATAGTGTAATACCAGAGAAACTGAGGTAAGATAGAGATTGGTTTTTAATCTTTTAATGTGGAGAGTTTTTAGGCTAGCCAGCTAAAATGGAACTCCTCTCCAAAGCATTTCGGGGCTGAGTGTTATGCCACAGTTCCCTTTTAATGTCTTGACCCAGTTTCCCCATTGTCCTATCTGCCTCAAGTTATAACCTTTCCCTCTTAATGTTTGATTTAGTTACTCTGCCTCAGGTTATAACCATTCCCTCTTAATGTTTAATGGGATAAAGGTCTTAATCCTTTTTAGATATCATGAGAATATCAAGAGCCTCTCCAGTACCTCCTATTATGTCATCCTAGGTGCCTCCCCCCATTAGGTTATTCCCATCCAGATACCTCCCCCATTATGTCATTGTTCTTGTTATCCTATTAAAAAGCTGATACTTAGTGCTGGATTCTTTGAGATGATAGTCTTGTCCAGCCCTGGGACTAACCATGGTCCCAGTATATCTCTCCATTTAATAAACTATTAAATTGGTCTCTAATCTCTGTCTTGCTCAGTTTCTCCAGAATTACATTTTGGAGCTCCCTAGCAAGATATCAGGAACTGAGAACAGAACTAGAGGTTAGAGACATTTCAAGTCTCCACTTTGGCCCTGGAAGACAGTTGAGGATGTGGGTTTTCTTTTTGTTAGAAAAGGCTAGCCCCCTGGACTCCTCTAGAGGCTCCAGGAAGCTGGGGCCACACCTGACACTGGATACTTTCGATTCAGCCAGGAGAGAGTAGGTCCAATCTGATTTGTTTTTGTTTGTCTGTGTTAACACTTGAATTCTCAGAATATTAGAATACTGACAGAATGACAGGCATTGAATTCTGAGAAGGTTATTATTCGGGACGCTGGATAATATCCTCTGGTTTTGTGTCTCCTAGACACTTGGTACTTGCTTGTGCTAACACCTGGGTTCTCAGAATAACAGGACACCGACAGATGTTAAAATTCTGAGAAGTAGTGTCAAACTGGATGCAGTTGGCAATACCTGAGTGTCTCCTAAGACACATTTGGTTTTGTGTGCCAGTTGTCACAACTCTGGGCTTTCCGGAGTATAAATCTGGGTGTCTTTTAAAGACACCATTTGGCTTGGCCCTTGATTAAGTGTCAACCCAGAAGCGGTTGTCACTACCTGGGTGTCTTTTTAAGCCGCCATTTGGCTCTGGTTTTGATGTCGGTATCCTACTGAATGTTGTAATTGTGAAGTCTAAGTGTGATCAGTGTTCTGTATATCTTCTATGTTATTGCTTATTTTGTGGCTTAAGGTTTAAAAAAAAAAACTGTTAAAAAGATATTAGGAGTTCTAGTGGTACACGGTATAAGGTCACTTTATCATGGGAAAATCTGTCTCAAAAAAAAAACTCCACTAAATCATCTTCTTAAACATTTTTTTGAGACATTTAAACACCATGATTATGGGATATCATGGAAAAAGGATAAATTAAAACTGTTTTGCTAAAAAGTGTGGCCTTCCTTTGGGGTAGCATGGCCAACAGAAGGAACATATGATAAAGAAATAGCACGAGCAGTGCACCAGAAAGTTACTGGTGAACTTGGCCATCCAGATCAGTATCCCTGTATTGACATCTGGCTACAAATTATTTCTTACCCTCCTTCCTGGCTAAGGGCAGTTTTAAAATTGTGGGAAATAAATTTTATTGTTGCCTATGGAGGCTAATTCTAGCTATATATAAGATATATATAAGTATAAGATTTTAAAAGAACAATAGCTTGTTAAAGAAGTTCTGTTAACTTGCCTGAAAGGGGTCATGTGTCTCTAATTAGGTAAAGTATGTAGCAAAAAGGATATGACTTTTCTGAAAGCTTCAACTCTGGCCAAGTTGGAACCTAGGAGGAGTCCATCAGGAATAATGGCCACATGAGGCCAGAGGAAGAGAAAGAAAAACTATGCTATTTCATTATTTGAAATATGATGGGAAAAGCAGTTTTATGTTATTGGGAATTTAAAGCTGTATTTTGGTTCAGTTTGTTACCTATAACATTGTAAGTTATGCTTTAAAACCAGCTCTGCTGGACATGTGGGTTTTATGGAATCTTCCCCCTCCCCTCCCCACTCACTTCTGCTACTTTAAAGGTTGGGTGAGGTAGGGATCTTTTGTCTTCAGCTATTGGAGCATCTAGTTAGCCTGGAGTGAAGTTTAGTTTGACTTCCCTCCCTCCCTGTCTCTTTGGAGGTAGAGTGGAGGGAAAGGCAGCCACATGGAATCCTCTCCTCCCCCCTCCCTCTACACTGTTCCAGATGTTTTTTAATCAAGTTGTAGCTACCTGGTTCTTGGCTAAAAAGCAGCAAACTGATTTGTATAAATACAAGGTTATAGTAAATATCTGTTTAGGATTTGTTATTGGAGGTAAAATTTCTTGGGTTTGTAGTTAATATGTCACTGCATTTTTTTTCCCTCCTATAACTGATTTCTATAATCAGAGCAATGGTCAATAAAAAAATTGTCAATTCAATTATGTCATACCTTGCTGTTTCCAATTTGGTTATCTGTAATCATTATATCCTAAATACTTGAGCAAATAAGTATTTAGTCTGGTCATCTATTGGTTACTAGATATTGTGTCTGGATATTCAAGTTTTTTTTTAAGGTTTATAGCTAATGAGAGGCCACATCTTGTGGACCAGTCTTTCTATCTCAGACTGTTCTAACCTTTCTTTGTTGGATTTGTTTTTGTTTCTAGATTTGGTCAAATTACAGATATATTGACTTGTTTCTGGAACCTAGATTAAGCTTTGATTGTCAGCACGCCATATCACACCCATCCCAAGACACTAAAGCTAAGGTACAAACTGGGATTAGAGACCCCACTATGCTTAGCCGTAAACTGAGGTAATTAAATAACAAAATTACTCGCCAGAGAACTACTAGCCACTGCTTAAAACTCAAAGGACTTGGCAGTGCCCTAGATCTACCTAGAGGAGCCTGTTCTATAATCGATAAACTCATCGCCTCACTCCTTCTCACTTTTCAGTCTATATAACGCCATCGTCAGCTCACCCCAACAGGGTTCCAAAATGAGCAAAATCATGAAACCATAAAAACGTTAGGTCAAGGTATAGCATATGAAAGGGGAAGCAATGGGCTACATTTTCTATGTTAGAACACAACAGATTGTCTATTGAAACAAAGACATGAAGGAGGATTTAGTAGTAAATTAAGAATAGAGAGCTTAATTGAAATAGGCAATAGGGTGCGTACACACCGCCCATCACCCTCCTCAATAAAGTAACTTCAAATACCTAATAAGAATACGCCAAAAAGAGAAGAAAACTCATAACATGGTAAGTGTACTGGAAAGTGCACTTGGACAATCAAAATGTTGCTTAAATAAAGCATTTAGCTTACACCTAAAAGATTTCAGCTAATCCTGACCATTTTGAGCTAGATCTAGTCCTAGATATGCCCAATTAAACTATAATACCCTACAAAACATTTATAAGCCCTAGTATAGGTGATAGAACAGACTAACCTGTAGGCACAATAGAGAAAGTGCCGTGAGGGAACCATTGAAAGATTCCATCCTGTAAGCGACAAAAAGCAAAGATTATACCTTCTACATTTTGCATAATGACTTAGCTAGTCAAACCGAACAAAAAGAATTAAAGCCCGCCTTGCCGAAATTAAGTGAGCTATTGTAGAACAGTTGCCAGAACAAACTCGTCTATGTAGCAAAATAGTGAGATGATTTTACAATAGGGGTGAAAAGCCTATTGAACTTAATGATAGCTGGTTGTCCAAAAAAAGAATTTAAGTTCAACTTTAAATTTAATTCAAGGACTAACAGACACTATTTAAATTTAAATGTTACTCAAAAGAGGGACAACTCTTTTGACAAGTAGACAAACTTACCTAGAGGATAATGAAATACACAAAACATTGTAGGCCTAAAAGCAGCCATCAATTAAGAAAGCATTAAAGCTCAAACTTACCTAACATTTAATACAACAATTAATCAAAATCCCTAAATTCTATATTGGACAATTCTATAATTATTTAGAAGAAATAATGCTAATATGAGTAACCTGAACATATTCTCCTTGCACAAACATAGATAGAAATCAGAACAACCGCTTACACTTAACCAAACAAATAATTACAACCACATACTAGCACCCTATTACATACACTGTTAACCTAACCCAGGCGTGCATAAAAGGAAAGATTAAAAGGAATAAAAGGAACTTGGCAAACATGAGCCCCGCCTGTTTACCAAAAATATCACCTCTAGCATTTACCAGTATTAGAGGCACTGCCTGCCCAGCGAGTTATGACTTTAACGGCCACGGTATCCTGACCATGCAAAAGTAGCATAATCACTTGTCTCTTAATTGGGGACTAGTATGAATGGCACAATGAGGGTTCAACTGTCTCTTATTCCCAATCAGTGAAACTGACCTTCCCGTGCAGAGGTGGGAATGCTTATACAAGATGAGAAGACCCGGTGGAGCTTACGTTGCATAACTCAACACATACTAACATCCAACCTATTGGAACAAACTGTATAAGCTACTGAGTTATAGTCTTTGGTTGGGGTGACTTAGGACAATGAATATAACCTAGATTAACCAATCTAAGTGTAACAATACCAGTAATTGACCCATCTCTTGATCAATGGAACAAGTTACCCCAGGGATAACAGTGCAATCCTATTTGAAAGCCCATATCAAAAATTAGGGTTTATGACCTCAATGTTGGATCAGGACACCCAAATGGTGCAACCGCTATTAAAGGTTCGTTTGTTCAACAATTAAAGTCCTATGTAATCTGAGTTCAGACCGGAGAAATCCAGGTCAAGTTTCTATCTGTAAATTTATTTCTCCTAATATGAAAGGACAGAAATAGGGCCAACATCCCCAATAAGCCCTAGAACTAACACATGAATCAATCTAAATATACTAACTCAATTTATACTTCTCCCCAAGAACAGGGCTGTTATGATGGCAGAGTTGGTAACTGCATAAAGTCTAAGCCTTTACTCCCAGAGGTTCAAGCCCTCTTCTTAACAAATGTTCACAATAAATCTTCTACTCTATATCGTCCCCATCCTCCTAGCAATAACCTTCCTGACACTTATTGAACGCAAAGTGCTAGGCTATATACAATTCCGAAAAGGACCAAATATTGTAGGTCCCTATGGCCTCCTATAACCATTCGCTGATGCAGTAAAACTATTTACAAAAGAGCCCCTTCGTCCATTAACCTCTTCCATTTCAATATTTATTATCGCCCCTATTCTATTCCTTTCCATCGCCCTAACAATTTGAACCCCACTACCCATACCCAACACTCTACTAGACCTTAACCTCGGACTTATCTTCATCCTTTCCCTATCTGGCCTATCAGTGTATTCAATCCTATGATCAGGGTGAGCCTCCAACTCAAAATACTCCCTAATCGGGGCTCTACAAGGAGTTGCACAAACTATCTCATATGAAGTCTCCTTAGCTATTATTCTCCTATCAATCATACTAATTAATGGGTCATTTACATTAAAAACACTTTCAATTACTCAAGAAAACTTCTGACTAATCATTACAACATGACCCCTTGCCATAATATGATAAATATTATCTCCACACTAGCTCCCTGGACTAAGCATCTTTGCCCATTTTTAGCAGGAAGCAGTTTTTGAGAACCATCACCCCTTCTCTTGATGTAATTTGGATTGATATGGGGAAGTGGGAAAGTGGTTGAATTGTTAGAATTTTAACTGTATTACTGTGTGTTTAAGATTTGGGATGGAAATTGTTAAACTAATGTAACTATTGCTGTTATGTTTGAGGGGCTTTTAGTCTGTTATATATGTGCATATGTATATGATTTATATGTAGGATGGTTCTTTGATAATTCCTTTCCAAGAAAAAAAAAAGGGGGGGGGGCAGAGAAGAAATAGGAAATTGGGGAAACTGGTGTATTTTCTTAGGCACTTCTGCCCTACCCCCTATCTTACTAGTTCAGATTGGAAGTCCTTTAAATAGGTCTTTTCATTTTTTACTCCCTTGCTTAAATTTACTGGACTATGATTTGCTGGTTGTGATTTAACTTTGAAATCCCTTATTCTGTTGGAATTGCCTTGGCAGACTCAGTTTTGGGGATTATTTTTTAGAAACAACCAGAAATCGGATACCTGTCTTGGAACTGGCAGTCTCTCTGATCTGTTTCTCCACTCCTCTTACCCCAGGTCCTTAATTAGTATTTCAGCATACTTAAAAGAACCTTGTAGTTGATATTGGGCCTCTAAAAGTTTGGAGTTTGCATGCCTTGGTCTAACTGTGCATAATCTGCTCAGAAATCTGATCCTTTCTGAAGCCTTGTCTGTTCCTCTGGGCAGGGACAAATAGAACTACTCCAAGCCTCACCCTTCTCCCCTGGAGCGGGTTGCCCCTCTGAATGGGCAGCACAACTGTCTTGAGCCCTGCTGTTTTGTAAGCAGAGGCTGAGTCATGCACAAATGACCATAGACCTAAGTCACAGTGAACTGTCCATATGCTCCCCAACTGCAGAGGATGTGACATAATTGAAACAAGGAACTTTGTGTATTGCTGATTAACTCTGGGGTTATCAGGGAGGGACTTGACCTTGCCATAAGTCTTTGCATTGTTCTAGCTTTATTTTGATTTTTATTTGCTCTATTTACTTCACATAGGGTTGTTTAAAATCATGGTGCTAAGACCTTCTAGGGGAAGGTAATTCAAAGATTTGAATAGTTACAAAAGAGTGGGAAATGTACCAAAGTTCCCTTTTAATGTCCTTACCCAGTTTCTCCATTGTCTTTGCCTCAGGTTATAACCTTTCCCTCTTAATGTTTGATTTAATTATTCTGCCTCAGTTATAACCATTCCCTTTTGATGTTTGATAGGATAAAGGTCTTATATCTTAGACTTTAGGCTATACTTATTCCCTCTTAATGTTTAATGGGATAAAAGTCTTAATCCATTTTAGATATCATTAAAATACCAGGAGCCTCTCCAGGACCTCCCAGTATGTCATCCTAGATGCCTCCCCCCATTAGGTTATCCCCATCCAGGTACCTCTCCCATTATGTCATTGTTCTTGTTATCCTATTAAAAAAAAAAAAAAAAACTTGCTGTCTAATACTTAGTGCTGGATTCTTTGAGATGATAGTCTTGTCCAGCCCTGGGACTAACCATGATCCCAGTATATCTCTGCATTTGATAAACTATTAAATTGGTCTCTAATCTCTGTCTTGCTCAGTTTCTCCAGCATTACATGAGGAACTGAGGCAGAGAACTTATATAGGGTTTTAACTAATTAGGGTTTGCAAGCAGGATACAGAAACTGAGAATGCAATTAGTCTAACATTTTGCAGCTGTTATCTTTACTTTAGAGAGAGAGACAAGAGAAAGGAGTTAACTTCTGTCTGACAGGGATTATGGCTCAGACCCTGTCAGACAGGAGGAGGACCATTCTCGGATAGGGGCTATAACTTAAGTTTTTAGGCAGTAGGCAAGACAGCATAATTATATTCCCTGGGTAGTTTTGGACAAGGATGAAGTCAGAGTGGTGGGCACCTAGATATTGTTTTTCTTTTCTATACTTCATTGTGTCACAATAGTATGTGAAGATGGTCAGAGCTTCAAGGTTTTTCCTGGGCTCTTTTTTAAACCCAATTTCCAATCCTAATGGTGAGGAAGGGGGGTGGGGGCTCTACATATCCAGTGCTCAACAATAAACATTCTGAAATATCCAAAAATATCCATGGGTAAGGTCCCAGATCATTGGAACAGGGGGTTTAAGGAATTTACAATAGGCCAGTTGGTCTGGAGTGCTATAATGAGTATTCAACAAGTGATATTTGTCAGGAAAATCCCTACTGAGGTGACCCTGATAATATATATACTCCCCTTTCCCTACCCACATTGTTTGAAGAAGGAAGATGAGAAAGTGGTATTTAGGGTCGCCTATCACAGTGAGACCATGACATCCAAATTGTTGCCATCCCCTATGATGGGCAGGAAGCCAGTGCTAAATAACATGAGAACACTGGCAATATTTGCAGAACCAATATTTGGTCCAGTGGAGTTGGCCTTATAACAAAAGGGAAAAGAAAGTCCTTTTAACACATCTGTAGTAAAGAACAGGTTCCAGAAAATGAAAGGTCCAGCTATGCTTAATTCCCATGCTCTATGGGAAAAACTGAAATTTATTTCTCTGGGGAAGAAAGAGGCATTAGTACTAGAGAGCTAAAAAGATAGAAAAGTTAGTGTTTCCCCAGTCCTGATAAGAAGGAGGAATTAAAGTCATAGACTTCTGAGTAGAGATAGAAACCCCAGGGTAAAATCAACGAGAAGAGAGTTTAATGATAATCTCTACAACTAGGAGCTAAGGGTGTGGAGTTAAACCCTGGAAGGAGACTGCACATATATATATATGGAATAATAGGAAGAGACCAATAAGAAAACAAGCACAAATATGGCCAGAACTTTGTGTCCTGCTTCCTATTTAAGTAGTAGGTGTCCTTTTGAATCACAGTCTCAAGTCTTCCATTGGTTCACAGGAGTAGGTGCTGCTTTCAGTGTGCTGACCTCATTCTTCTGAGGAATTTCCTCTTCATTTGGGAGCAAAAACAAGCCTAATGGAAGAGATATGACCAGCTGGGCAGGATTTCAAGTTTCACAGCAGTAGGAATAGTTAGATGACCCTATGTGGGGCTTTCCACTTGGGGCTTGGAGGGCCAGAGCCAGGAGACTTCCAAGATTTAAGATATGCCTGATCCCCTGTATTTACAGTTTTGGGGGTTAGAGAGGTATAAATATCTGGGCTCAGTAGATGAGTGTTAGCATATTCTGTCAAAGCCTGTTGTACCTGCCCCATAGACAGGGAGTAATGGAGTAACTGGTCCTGTTCAGAATCCACTAGTATATCTAGGAGAAGAATGGTCTACCATATAGCATTTCAAAGGGACTTAGTTGTAAGGCTGTTCTAGAAGCAATGTGAATTCTGAACAGGGCAACAGGAAGAAGTGACCCAATCTAGTTTAGTTTTGATGGACAGGTTAGTGTCATTTTTTCATCCTTGCCTGATGACTAAGGGTTCCAAGCAGAATGAGGGCTGTAAATAATGGAAAGAACAGAGACCATCCCTTGTGTTATTTGAGAGGTGAAGGCTGGCCCATTGTCACTCTGCAAGGATCATAGTCCAAAGTGAGGAAATATTTCAATGAGTAATGCATGAGTAACTTCTCCTATCTTTTCTGAACTGACAGGAAAAAGCCTCAGCCCAGTTGGTAAAAATGTCTGCTAGAACTAGGAGATATTGAAAGCATTTGCACGGGAGCATGTGTATGAAATCCAGCCTCCAGTCCTCCTCAGGATGTTGCCTCCGACATTCTCCTTCTAGGAGAAGGGAAGGGCGGACTGCTCCCTCAGGGTTAGTCTGTCCACAGACAGGACCACCCTACAGACTTGAGAAATGGTTTCTGAGAGACCAGGCCCCTGGAAAATGTGTTTTATGGGTGCCATGTGCCCCTTATTCCAGGGGGGTAACTTGGTGGAAAGCTAGTACTAACTTCCACATAATGGATTGAGGAATGAGCAGCTGTCTTGTTGGGGAAGTGTACCATGCAGTGGGGGACAACCTTAGACTCATAATGTTATGCCACAGTTCCCTTTTAATGTCCTGACCCAGTTTCTCCCATTGTCCTATTTAGTTACTCTGCCTCAGGTTATAACCTTTCCCTCTTAATGTTTGATGAGATAAAGGTCTACCTCAGTTGCTCTGCCCCCAAACCCCAGGCTATAATCATTCCCTCTTAAATGTTTGATGAGATAAAGGTTGTATATCTTTAGGCTATAATCATTCCTTCTTAATGTTTGACAGGATAAAGGCCTATCCATGTTAGACATCATTAAGATATCAGTAACCTCTCCAGTACCTCCCTTCATTGTGTCATTCTAGGTAACCCATTAGGTTATCCCCATCCAGGTACCTCCCCCATTATGTCATTTCTTGTTATGCTATAAAAATCTTGCTCTTCCGATACTCAGGACTGGATTCTTTGAGATGATAGTGTTGTTAAGCCCTGGGACCAGTCATGGATCCATTTGGTCCCAGTAATTCTCTCCATTTAACAAACTATTAAATTGTTCTCTAATCTCTGTCTTGCTCACTTCCTCTGGCATTACAATAAGAGTCTTCTTCCTTGCTTGTATAAGAGGGTAAGGATTGTCATGGGGTGGGGCACTAAGGAAGTCATAATTCCTGACCCTTTAGCAGCAGCTTAGCTAATTGTCTACTAATTGGCTTCCTTTTGCCTCCATTGAGTCAGTGGCCTAGTGCCCTTTACAGAATACAACTGCAACTTCTCTGGGAGTATGTATAGCTTTGGGCAGCTGTACTATCTCAGGGCCATGCTTTGTCAGGGAGCTTTTAGATGTTAGCAATTGCCTCTCTTTCCATATTGCACCATGGGCATGAAGGACATGGAAAGCATATTTATTATTAGTATAAATACTGAGCCTTTTCACTTTCCCAGTAGGAAGGCTCTAATGAGAATTGTAAATTCTGCCTTCTGAGCATAAGTGCCCTGGGGCAAGGCCTGTGCTTCTGTAGTGTAGTGAAGACTAACCTCGGGAACTCCCTTCTTTGAGAAGCTAGACTTGTCTGTGAACCAGACCTCATCAGGATTTTCCAGAGGGTCTTCCTTCAAATCAGGGCTGCTGGAGGAAACTCAGACTATAATCTCCACACACTGATGCTCTAAGGCATCTGTCACTGGATTTTCTGGGAGGCAGTTTTTAAGATGTGCAGGTCTTAAGAGTCAGATTAGCTGTGTCTAACCAGAAGGCTTGGTACTTAGTAAGTCTGCTACCAGAGAGCCAGTGGTGATCCTTAGTCTTTAAAATACTTTTTATTCTGGGAGGGGTGGACACAATCAAGGGTTAGCCAAGTGTAATTTTATTGACCTTGGATGGCAAGAGAACAATGACTGCTACTGCCCAAAGACAAGAGTGCCAGCCTAGCACTACTGGGTCTGATTGATTCAAAAAGTAGACCAGAGGTCTTTGGACCTAGTGTCTGAACAAGATCATCTAGTGCTTGGAAAAAGCATCCACAAAAGCATCTAGGTTAGGGAGTGGGAGAACAGGAGCCAAAGTAAGTTTGGACTTAAGAGTGTTAAAGACTTTTTCCTGTTACTGTCTCCAAATTAAAGATTCAGTCAGGTGATTGGCAGGGGAGGAGAAGGCCATCTAAGCTTAGATCTAAGATTTGATCTTTTTTGCCCTACAGTTCTCTGAGAATAGGGATCACATGACTTCCTAAAACTTAGGCCCAAGATCTGACCTACTTTACCTGCAATCTCTGAGGAATCTTCACTGATTTCATTCACTCCCTCCTCTTAATTTCATACTTTTGAAGATTTCTCACACAAAGCCTGATACATTTCTTCCACTAGGGCGTCCGTCTTATCTCAGCCTTCAGACTTGTCCCTCTCTACAGTATAAACTATAACCTACCCACTACCATTCAGAACGAACATCAGTATGTCAGTGGAAACTTTTACTGACACCATTTTAGCTAAAGAATCTTGAACTGCTCTAGTGACGAAATGCATTGTACAAGGTAAGCAAACAGGTGATAGATTAATGCTGCTTAAAGCAATGAGCAGGAATCAGATATCTCACTTCCACCAACTCCCACTATTTGTCTTGGAAACCCAGACCAACAGATTGGCATCTGGTAGCCATAAAACTATAACACTGTGGAGGTTGGGGAGGGGGAGCCCTCAGGGCCATTGTCACATCATTCCCACCTCAAGCAGTCCGAATCCAAAGATTTTCAGAGTAATCACCAAGTTTTTCTTTCATTCAGACCCAGTCAGTCATGAAGAAGGGACATGAACTCATATAATTCCTCAAGAGGGGTCAGGAACTTCCCTAAGAGGAAGAAGGGTAGCAGATAGAGGAGATTTTAAAAAAAGGCAGTCCCAGACAAATATGGGAAGGGCTGGGAACACCCTGAGTGTTGGGTGGAGGACTGACAATGACACAGGCCCCAAGTGCCTCAATCAATTGTAGCTCTCAAACCCTCAGGAATGGGGTAAGGAGACATGGATGGGGTAGACTTTTGGACCCTCCAAGGTGAAGATGGAACATCTAGAGTCCAAGAGTCTGGAAGAAAGCTGGATTCTTGATGGAGGATAAGGTCTGATTATGAAGAATATTCAGCCCCTCATGTTATCTATCCTTGACAAGGGTTTAAAAAGAGGACTGGTAAGAGCATTTTAACAATTTTTTCTCAGGTCAGAGTCTTGGGAGAGTGCCATAAAAATTTAATCATAAAGTATTTTAGAGTACTTCTTTTTCCAACTGCAGAATAAATCCAGTTATAATATATTATATTATAATGTGGATGTTTTGATTACTAGGAGAATGGAGGAGATAGATGTTTTGGGAAACAGTTGGGAAGATATTTTTCTCAAAGGATAAGATCAGGGAGGAGTAGGGAGGAAAACTTGAAGGATAAGATCAAGGAATAGTTGGGGAATTCATGGATAAGGATAAAGTCAGAGAAGAGCTAGAAAAATACTTGTAGGACAAAGTCAGGGGAGATTTGGAGAAACATTCTCAGAATGAATTGAAGAATTTTGGTCTTGCTACCTTGAGTTCCCATGACTTGAAGTTCTACTTTAAAAAAAAAAAACTAATTGAAATAATGTGTTATGCCACAGTTCTCTTTTAATGACTGACTCAGTTTCCCTAATTGTCCTTAGTCAGTTACTCTGCCTCAGGTTATAACCATTCCTTCTTAATGTTTGATAAGATAAAGGTCTTGTATCTTAAACCTCAAGCTATAATTATTCCCTCTTAATGTCTGTTGGGATAAAGGTCTTTATCCATTTTAGATGTCATTAGAATATCAGGAGCTTCTCCAGTACCTCCCATTATGTCATCCTAGGTGCCTCCCCCCATTAGGTCATCCCCATCCAGGTACCTCCCCCATTATGTCATTTTTCTTGTTACCTTATAAAAGAGTCTTGTATCTAACATTCATGGCTGGATTCTTTGAGATGATAGCTTCATTCAGCCCTGAGACCAAACCATGGATCCATTTGGTCCCAGTAAGTCTCTCCCACTAAATAAATTATTAAATTGTTCTCTAATCTCTATCTTGCTCAGTTTCTCTGGCATTACAAATGAACAATTTTAATAAAGATACAGGATATAAAATAAGTTCGCATAAATCATCAGCATTTCTATATATTATCAATAAAGTCCAATAACAAGAGATAGACAATAAAATATCTGTCGAGACAAACCTAGAAACTATATGAATCCAACTACAAAACACTTTTTCCCATTAATAAAATAAAATCTGAAAAACTGGAAAAAGATTAGCTGTTTACAGGTAAGCAGAGCCAATAAAAATGACAATACTACATAAATTAATTTACCTATTTAGTAGCATACAAATCAAACTACTAAAAATTATTTTATTGAACTTGGAAAAAAATGACAAAATTTACCTGGAAGAAAAGAAAATGAAAACTATTAAGGGAATTAATGAAAAAAAGTGGGGAAAGAAGATGGCCTAGCCATACCAGATTTCAACTTGTATTATAAAGTGGTAATCATCAAAAGAATCTGGAACTGATTAGGAAACAGTGGTGGATCAGTGGAATAGCTAAATACATAATACAAAGTAGGTAAAGACCATAGCAGCATAATGTTTGATAAATGGTATCTTTACTATTTTAGGATAAGCTTTTAGGATAAGAACTCACTATTTGACTAAAATTGCTGGTAAACTAGCAAGCAGTTTGGCAAAAAGTAGACATAAACTAACATCTCACACAAGATATCAAGAAAAGTCAAAATAAAGACATGATTCAGCTATAAAGGCTGATACTAGATATAAAGACTGATACTTATTAGTTTGGAATGGTTTTGCCTGTCAGCTCTATGAATAATGGGAGAATTTGGGAACAAACAAGAGATAGAAAATATTGCAAAAAGTAAAATGGATTGATGTTGATGATATTAAATTCAAAAATTTTTGCTGTTTCCACAAGGGAGAAGAGGAATGAAAAAGAAATTTTAAATGAGGGTTTAAAATTGTTTTTTACATGTAATTGACAAAAAATAGGATCGTGTCAATAAAGAAAAACTCTAATATACATGTTCCAAATACACATCACACACAAATATACACACTTAAGTGATGTGAATCTGTTCCATGTAAATGTAACTCCCAGCTACTACTTTGACTTTGAGTTGAATAAACAGAGGAGAATACAGGCTTTACAACTGTTGTGTAATTTGATGAGTTGCCAAGATCTGTTTGCCTCATAAGACCTTGGCGTTATCATTAACTCATTTTATTTTTCTTAATTAAATTTCTTTCTTTACTTAAAACTTAAATACAAAGCAGATAAATGGAAAACAAAAACACTGCCATAAGCTCAGCAGAACATGAGAGGATTCAAAATAAGAAACAATAAATTTCCATTTCCATAAAGTCTATATAATAAATACTATACACTATGTTCAGAATTATCCATCTTTTTCCTTTTGTTTCCTTATAGATTTTCTTTTTTTCTTTGTTATGCATTTTTACTTTATTCTTTTTTACCTAGCCCCATCTCCTCTAACAAGGTTACCCTTAAGCAGGGATACATTTGCACATGCATATATGTATACTCATAAATATATGTACATAAAGACACATGCATATAAATGTATACATAAATACCTATAATTAAAAACAGATACATTCATATACCTCCATATAAAGCCATTCTAAGTTTATTTTTCCTATGTTTCTCTAAAAATAGAAAACATCTTTCTTCCTAAGTCCAAGTTTCTCCATCTTTCTCTAAATCCACTAACTTATCATTTCCTATATCACAGCAATATTCAACCTTATTCCGTCTTTTTAAATGGTCCTTTTAAATGGTCTAAAACAATATTTATTAATATGGCTGAAATATAGTATGATTTCCCTTTTTTTCTTTTTTGATTCAATCTATTTTAATCCTATCTTTGTTTGATATCAATGATAACTATCCTTGTTTTGTTTTTTTTTTCCTAACAAATTCTTCTCCTGGTCATTATTATGTTTATATGTATCTCCTATTTCCTATCCCTGCTAACTCTTCTGCTTTATTTCTACCTGCTACCTTGCATTGCTATTACTTAAACTATCCTTCCTCCAAACATCCTTTCCTTTTTCTTTCCCGCCATCTTTTCTCTCCCTTTTTATCCCATTCCTATTAATATGCACATCTTACCTTTTCCCCTTAATATACACACTTTTCTATAATTCTGTGTCCTATTCCTTTCCCCACTTATTTCTCTATACATTTAGAAGCCTTTTATACTCTTTTAGAAAAAAATGCATCATTCCCTCTTTAACCAATTCTCTAAGTGAGTAGGATTTTAGAGCTACCAACCCTCCCATTCCCATATAATTCCTCTGTGTCAATTCTTGGCATTTGCACCTCATTCCTATAACATAATTACTCTTTTTACTTTTTTCTATATATAATCCTATATGGTTATGCTAAAGTGGAAAAGCACCCCGAAGTGGAAAAGCACCCCAAAATGGGATCATGAGAAACATAATCTTGAATCTTTGCAGTTAGAAGTTTATTACTAGTTCTTTACTCCCTAATGCAGATGGTATTTTTAACAACCCAGGTGTACTGTCCTGAGAGTCTTGAGACATTGACCATCTGATAAGCTTAAAGAATTGCTGCTTGCTGCTGCCTGAGAATGATCCCCTTAGAGTGATAACTTTTTGCCTCCTGTTTAGAATAGAAATTCCTTTATTATGACAAATGCATCAAGAAATGATTTGATGTCTCTCTCTTCTTTCTATAAATATATGGCCCTGAGGCCACTCATTACTGATCCCTCCCATGTTGGTGTTGGGGTTCAGTCACTAGCTAGCAATTTTGGCTGCCCTGTTTTTCTCTTGCCTGAGTACTTCAATGCTTTCCAGAATCAACTCTACTCCTATCATTCTTTTGACCAGTAGGTCAGAATTACTAATGACAATCTTAGACATATGGTTTACGTTTCTATGTACAAAACATGAACACTTTGTTGAGTGTGTTGAAATTAGTCTGTGAAGTTGACTCTTATATGTTGCATTTATTATTGAATTCAAATTTGTTTGAGACAAAATTCTAAAAATGTGACAATTTATTGAATATCCAATTATTTTTCCACTGAGGACTTAACTTTACTGGATATGATATTTTTAGCTCTCTAGTTTTTTAATTTTCCATATATTTTGTTCCAAAGCCAAATAATATAGTCACTGATAAGATTTTTGTGCATCTAATTGTGGCTGTATGTAAGGGTCTGGAGAGAAACCTCCTCACGTAGTATAATGAGGAAGTAAAGAGGCTTTGATGTCTGAGGCACCTGGATGTGATCTCTGCAGTTAGTAGGGACCGCCTCATGAGTGGAAGCTCTGGATGCATTGAGGATGCATCATCAATGGGAGACATCTCCTTCTCTTATTGGCTGTGTGTGTGACCTCATAGACCCAATATGAGTAGTGGGGACCAGGAAGTAGGAGTTCAGTGGGAGTTCAGTGAGACTGCAGGAGTGGTGCAGGAGTAGTCCAGGATGTGATCACATGGAATAAATTCTTGAGCTCGCAAGCCGCTATGTCTGGGTGCTCTATTAGACATGAGATCCGCTGCTTGAAGAGGCAGTGGCCAGAGATCTCGGGAGACCTAGAATTGGGTAAAATTAGTGAAGAACCACTGCTCAAAGAGGCAGTGGGCAGGGATTTCTGAAGGCCTGGGATTAGGCAAGACTGACAATCAGTAACCTCTGAGGGGGAGGTTACAAGTGGAAGCCCAACATGGGGGGAGCACTTTTAGGGTTGTTAGGCCCTGCAAAGGAAGGTTGAACAGCCTAGTTGAGAGAGATGAGAAGGCAGAGAAGCATAATGGATCTGGGTCTAAGTTCACCCGTGATCAAGCCCAAGGACACAGCCATGCACACAGCTTAAGTATATGTTAGAGAGCCAGACAAGTGATTATCAGAGAACACATCTGATGAGGAGCAGGGGAGTTGTTTCCTGGCTCCAAGATATCTCAGTAGTCCCATCGGCATATAGCTCTGAGATACTGCCACACCCATTGAGTACAGCTCAGCAAGGAAAAAAATCAGAAAGAGAAGAAAAGTTACTTTACAGCAGTTAGAACAAAAAGTACAAGAATTCCATGTACAGGCTGAGGAAGAGAAGAAACAAAAGATTACAACAGAGCAAGAAGTGCAAGAGTTACAGGTTGAGTTAAGAGAAGAAACAAAGTTACTTTACAGCAATTAGAACAAAAAGTATAAGAACTCTGCCTACAGGCTGAGGAAAAGAAGAAACAAAAAATTACTTTACAAGTTAGAACAAGAAGTGCAAGAGTTACAGGTTGAGTTAGAGAAGAAACAAAAAGTTACTTTGCAGCAGTTAGAACAAAAAATACAAGAACTCAGCCTACTGGCTGAGGCAGAGAAGGAACAATTTACAGCAGTTAATAATGGGAGAACTAACTGAATACAATGGGTTAAGAAATGCTACAAGTTTTAAAATTAGGAAAGATTTTAACATGGACAGCCAAACAAGGAATAACAGAAGAGAAGCAAACAAAGGGTTGGTGGCTGTAGCCTCAGAGGGTACAGCATGTGAAACATAATTAAAGAAATCTTTTTTTTTTTTTTTTTTTTTTTTTTTTTTTTTTTTTACATTTTACTGATTTATTTTGCCTGCTACAGCTCTAGGAGATCTTCAGGGCTTAACCATTTGGTAGAGAAAAGAGTTAAGTATCTTAATTACCATGGTGAGTTGAACAGAAAAGGAATTAGGTTGGTCAAGTACCTTGCTGAAGGGAAGGGGTGTGGTCCTTTTCACATGCAAAGCTTGGTTTTGGTTCTAATTCTGCCTGTAGCAGAGCATGAGCCATTAGGGTATTTCCTATCTCCTGACCCTCCCTCCTCCTCCTTCAACTGGGCCTTTGTGGGCAGGAGGAGGAGGAGTGGGAGGAGTGACAACACCAACAGCACCACCCATGAAGCAATTTTGCCCACCCCCTATGTCCTCATTACAAGAGGCGGAGCTAGATTTCAGGGCCCCAGGCAAAAAAACACTTGGGACTTGATGGCAGTTATTATACCCAGAGAGTCTTTAAGCAAGCCGATTGTGGGGAGGGGATTACAGTTAGGGAAAATTGAGGTGTATGCTGCTGGGACTACTGAAATACCCCCTGGAGAGTTAAAATCTGTCCCTGTTTGGCCTATAGATCCTTTGACTCTACACACTGTTACTTTGACCATTTCACCCCCTGAGAGTGCTTACAAAACAGTGTCTATCCATACACTGATTTGGAAAACTAAGGAATGTGTAGCTATTGTCCCAGTTACTAATATAGTAGACAATGTGTGATCTATAACCCCAATGTGTGATCTAGATAAAAAATCCCCATTAATTTGTGGGGAAGAGACATCTTACAATAGTTAGGATTACAATTGAGGACTTCAGCTTTTTAGGTAGTGTTGCTGTTGAAGGCTCACCTGCCCTCTCATCTGTTGCTGTTCAATGGAAAACTTATACACCAGTGTGGGTAGAACAGGGGCCCTTAACAAGTAATAAAATTTAAGCCTTATTGTATATAATACAGAAGCAACTTGGCCGAGGACATTTACAACCTTTTCTAAGTTTTTGGAATTCCCCTGTATTTGCCATAAAAAAGAAATGTGGAAAATGGAGGATGTTGACTAATTTGAGAAAAGTAAATGAACAGATGGAGACAATGGGAGTTCTTCAGGCTGAGCTTCCATCTCCTACTCAATTGCCTAGGGAATGACCTCTTTGGATTAAAGATTGTTTCTATTCTATCCCTCTGGATAAGGAGGATATAAAAAGATTTGCCTTTTCAGCGCCCAGCATTAATTTAGCTGAGTCTTATAAAAGATTTGAATGGACAGTTTTGCCACAGGGAAAGAAAAATAGCCCTACTATGTGTCAAATGTATGTGGCTGCTGCTCTTACTCCTATAAGAAAAGCATTTCTAAAAGTTTTTATTATTACATTACATGGATGATATCTTGAGGTGTGCACCTGAGGAGCAAATGTTAGAAGCATGTCTATAAAAGACCATGGAGACTTTGAGATGTAAAAATAATATCTGATTCATCCCATTCAGTAGGTGTGGTACCAAGAATTGCCACAGCCCAAATAAAATTTGTAGCTTCTAATATATATCAGCTCTTTAAAGAACTTCAAGAGCAAGTGAGAAAGCATTCAGGTAAGTATTTTATCTTGCATGTCCACTTTCATAGTGGACTTTCAGGTCCTAATTTTTATCATCAGGCTGCATGAGCTTTACATTTGCAATTTGGAATACCAAAAAAGGAAGCTAGGAGCATATAAAAGCCTATACAGTTTGCCTTCCTTTCCATGCTCCTATGCTCCTTCCAGGGAAGAACCCTCATGGTTTGAGACCCAATGAAATCTGACACATGGGCATCACCCATGTTAAGAGGCAGAGCATCAATGTAACCATGGATATGCATTCTCAATTCCTCATGGCTTCATTCCAATCTGGGTAAGCAGTTAGGCATGTGATCGCCATCTTTATCATTGTTTTTCCATTGCAAGAGTCTCACATGCACTTAAGACAGATAATGGACCAGCTTATGCATCTTCTGCCTTTCAGTCCTTCTGCATTGAATTTAGCATTGCCCATTCCATGGCATCCCATATAACCCTACTGGCCAAGCCATTGTTGAACAGGATTTCATACCCTCAAGATGCTCCTGTCTAAATGAGAAAAGGGAGTGTTGGGGTTCGCTTGAGCCTTTATCCGACTCATGCAGGCTTGCTTAGATGCAGCAATACACCCACACACACACACACACACACACACACACACATTCTTTGGACCTTACCCCAGCAATGCACTTCTGGCACATGCAGAAAGTGCAGCTAACTAACAGACTGGCCAAGAAGGACAAGAGCCCTCTCTCCACAGTGATGTGGAAGGGCTTAGACAGCATCTCGAAGGGCCCAGATTGGGTCAGGATTTGGGGACCCAGAGATGTTCTTGTCATTCCAGATGCAGACCCAACAGCAGAGGAATGGATCCCAACCAGAAACATCCATGACCTGGGGAATCAAGAAGAGAAGGACCAGACAACAATGTCATTCCCAACAATGGTCCACAAGGATCGGCCAGATGTCAGCAGCCCTTCAGACACTGATGACTGCAATGTCCCTCCTGACCATTACACCAAAGACAGTGAATATAGCACCAGTGTTGCAGCTGAATTGGACTGCCCTAGTTGATGCACAATGTCGAGAGGCTGACAAAACTGGAAAATGGACTTGGACACTTCTCCCATAGCCTCCTGGTATTCATATGGTGGGCTGGGGAGAGGCTACACTCCTTTTACCACTTATAGACAATGCCTTTAAACTAGTGAGTTGAACACTATGCTATCCTTTCTTGGTTTTGGCCCCTGTTGGACCTAGCTCTTACTAATCTCATTAATTAAGCGAGCTATTGTTGATGTTAACGTTAGTTTAATGTTATGAGCAATCCCCACTAAACAAGAAAAGGGAGTTGTAAGGGTCAGGAGAGGAACCTTGCGTAGTATAATGAGGAAGTAAAGAGGCTTTGATGTCTGAGATGTGATCTCTGCAGCTAGTAGAGCTGAGCAGAAGCTCTGGCCACACTGAGGACACATCATCAACGGGAGACATCTCCTTATTAGCTGTACATATGACTTCATAGACCCAATAAGAGTAGTGGGGATCAGGAAGTAGGAGTTCAGTGGGAGTTCAGTGAGACTGCAGGAGTGGTATAGAATAGTGCAGGATGTGATTACATGGAATAAAGTCTTGAGCTCACAAGCTGCTGTGTCCAGGCGCTCTGTTGGACATGAGAACCACAGCTCGAAGAGGCAGTGGCCAGAGATCTCTGAAGACCTAGGATTAGGTAAGATTAGTAAAGAACCACTGCTTGAAGAGGCAGTGGCCAGGGATTTCTAAAGGCCTGGGATTAGGCAAAACTGACAAACAGTAACCTCTGAAGAGGAGTTTACAGCTGTGCCATATTGGGATTGATTTCTGGCTGCTTATAAATAATATTTTCCCCAGGTAACAGGTATTGATGTGAAAGAAAAGAGAAAGAATTCTTACACTCTAAAGATCTGAAGTAAAAAAAAAAAAAAAAGTGGTTGAACTTTTAGAAAAGAACAAATGAAGGGAGATGATATGGAAATGGGGTGAGAAATAACTTTCATCATAAGATTCTGAACTGTTTCAACTAATTATGAATAGGAGGCTACCTAGTTCCAGAATATCAACACTCAGACCCCTTCCCAAGTTTTAGAGGATATGACATGCCCCCAAAATGACAAGGGTGTGGAGGAATCTTGAATCCTAATCCTGAGTTTGTCAATGACTTTTGTCAAATGATTTAACTTTATTAACTTTATTTATCCTGTAAAAATAAGGATAATTAGAGATATTCAGTCATCTTGACAGGAAAAGGCAGTAACATGAATGAAGCTAAGGCAAGTCAAGAATGGCACATCCTCATATTAGCTTTTGTAATTCTTGCAATGAAAATAATATAAGTAATAAAGACATTCTATTGAACAGAAAGGAAATTAGTTGATAGGATGGAAATCATAGAGTGTCATAGAAAGAGTTCAAATATTAATTTTTTTGTGCTTTCTAAATGTTTGTGTGGAAGGACAATACCCCAAGCACTCCACCCAAGTTTTACATCTGAGACAATAGGGGGGCGGAGCCAAGATGGCGGAGAAGACACACGCGACTTTCTAAGCTCTTCTCTTACCCTCTTTATCAATATTATATCGAGCCTCAAAAATAGTCTTGACTGCTACAATTAGAAAGATAAGAAGTAGAACAACTCAACGGGCTGAAGAAAATCTAGCAGTCTCGCTCAAAAAGGTTGGTCCTGGGGCCTGTGGGAGATCAAGCTAGACAGGGAGAGAAATTAGGGTTCGAGGAGAGTCTCAAACCGTAGGGTGAAGGCACAGATTCAGCATAGCGCACAGCCCCAACCTGCATACGGGCTTTTCCTTAGGGTAATTAGTGATCCTGCACGGCAGGAAGACGCAGCCCCGTTGAGCTCCAATGCGCAGTGGGAGCTCGGCTTGGGCCATAGAGCTTTTCCAGGGCCGATTTGCACTCAGGCAGAGACCCTAGGCAGAGTTTGTGGACGGTCTGCAGGTCTGGCGAGTCTGTATTGTGTCTGTGGTCTGCGGTCAGCTAACACGCACAGTCCCACCAAGAGGCTCCGCCATAGGGGCAGTGACACTTTCACCCTTAGTTCTGCCGAGGGCAACTCACTCAACCCACTCAGCCCTACTAAGCAGTTTGATAGCTCGAGCCAGTGCTGAATCCACTTCCTGTTGGGGGAAGGAAAACTCACCAGAGACACTCACGACTGGAGCTGGAAATCGGTTTACATCTTTCCCTGCTCTGCAGAGGAAGCTTGGTAACCCTCTGCCTAGAAGACTCACCCTAAAGGCTTTAAAACATGAATAAAAAGATGAAAGAAGCGATCGACAGCTTCTATGCAGAAAAGAGCAGGTCAGCAAACCTGAAGAGACCTCAAGACCAGCAAAATGCATCAGACTGTCCTCCTTACATAATGCTCTATCAGAAGAGACCATTAAAAGTCTCAAAAGGAGTTAGAAGATAAATGGGGAAAGGAAAGAGAAGCCTTACAAGAGAGCAACAACTTCCTGAAATACGAATTGGAAAAAATAAAGAATTCACTAGAAAGTAGGATTTGTGAATTGAAAAGACAAAGAACACGCAGAAGAAAGTAGGATCTGTGAATTGAAAAAGAAAATAATTCACTAAAAAAAATTAGTGAAATGGAAAAATTCCACAGACCAAAACAATACATTCAAAACTCAATTGGACATATACAGAAAGAAGTAAAAAAGCTAATAGAAGAAAATAATTCTTTAAAAATTAGAACTGAAAAATTGAAACTAATGATTCATTGAGACAGCAAGAATCAGTCACAAAACAAAAAAATGACAAACTGGAAAAACCATGAATTATCTACTTGCAAAACGACAGACTTGGAAAAATAGATCTAGGAGAGATAATCTGAGGATTATTGGACTTTCTGAAAACTATGATGAAAAAAGAGCCTAGATACTATTTTACAAGAAATCATTAAAGAGAACTGCCCAGATGTAATAGAATCAGAAGGTAAAATAGGCATTGAAAGAATTCATCAAAAACCTTCTGAAAGAAACCCTAAAATAAAAACCCTAAGGAATATTGTGCAAAATTTCAGAACTATCAGATTAAGGGAAAAATTTTACAAGCAGCCCAAAAACCCATTTAAATACCGAGGTGCCACAATAAGGATCACCCAAGATCTGGCTGCCTCTACATTAAAGGAAAGAAGGCCTGAATATGATATTCCGAAAGGCACAAGAACTTGAGATGCAGCCAAGAATAAACTACCCAGCTAAACTGAGCATTTTCTTCCAGGGAAGAAGATGGACATTTAATGAAACAAATGAATCTCCATTTTTTCGAAGAAAAACCAGAACTAAACAAAAATTTGATCTCCAAGAATAGAACTCAAGAGATGCAGAAAAGGTAAAAATAACTCTTGAGAATTGTATTTCTGTATGGATATACAAAAAGAATACATGTATAATTTGATTGTACTGATATAACATAAAAAAGGGAAGAGATATGAAAAGGGATGATGGCAGAATAAGGTGGAAGGAGGGATAAAAGAGGGAAACCACATCCCACAAAGAGGCTAAGGAAACTTATCATATCTGAGGAATTTAGAGAGGGGGAGGAACACTGTGTGAATCTTACCTCATCAGAGTTGGCTCAAAGAAAAAATAATTGACATTTGTTTTAGAGAAAATTCTCTCACTTCATTAAAAACGGGAGAGGAAAAGGAAAAGAAAAAGAGTAATAAGGGAAGGAAGGGGAAAGACCAAAGGGGGAGGGAGGGATTACAAAGAGGATAAGCTATCGTGATACAAGAGGGGTACATGTTTAAAAGGGGAAAGAGGGTTGGGGAGGCAAGACAAGCAAAGCACAATCTGGGGTTATTAGGGATGGCAGGAAATACAGACTTAGTAATTTAACCATAAATGTGAATGGATGAACTCCATAAAGAGGAGGCAGATAGCAGACTGGATCAAAAGTCAGAACTCCTACAATATGTTGTTTACAAGAAACACATTTAAAGCAGGGGATACATATAGAGTAAAGGTAAAAGGCTGGAGCAAAATCTATTATGCTTCAGGTGAAGTCAAAAAAGAGGTAGCCATCCTATCTCAGATCAAGCAAAAGAAAAAATTGATCTAATTAAAAGAGATAAGAAGGAAACCACATCCTGCTAAAGGGTAGCATAAACAACGAAGCAATATCAATATTAAACATATATATGCACCAAGTGGTATGGCACTCAACTCCTAAAGGAAAGTTAAGAGAGTTGCAAGAAGAAATCAGACAACAAACTGTAATAGTGGAGATCTCAACCTTGCACTCTAGAATTAGACAAATCAAACCACAAAACAAATAAGAAAGAAATTAAAGAAGTAAATAGAATATTAGAAAAATCAGTATGTTGGATCTTTGGAGAAAATTGAATGGAGATAGAAGAGAATATACTTTCTTCTCAGCAGTTCATGGAACCTATTCAAAAATTGACCATATATTAGGACATAAAGACCTCAAAATTAAATGCAAGAAAGCAGAAATAGTAAATGCTTTCTTTTCAGATCATGATGCAATAAAAACTACATTCAACATAAAGTTAGGGGAATAGACCAAAAGTAATTGGAAACTAAACAATCTCATCTTAAAGAATGATTGGGTGAAGACAAAATTATAGATACAATTAATAATTTCACTCAAGATAATGACAAATGATGAGACATCATACCAAAATTTGTGGATGCAAGCCAAAGCTGTAATAAGAGGGAATTTTATATCCTTAGAGGCTTACTTGAATAAAACAGAGAAAGAAAAGATTAATGAATTGGGCTTGCAACTAAAAAACTAAAAAGACCAAATTAAAACACCCTCAATCAATAATCTAAATTGAAATTTAAAATTAAAAGGAGAAATTAAAAAATATTGAAAGTAAAAAAACTGTTGAACTAATTAATAAAACTAAGAGTTGGTTCTATGAAAAGCCAATAAAATAGATAAGCCTTTGCAAACTGATTAGAAAAGGAGGGAGGAAAAATGAAATTAGTAGTCTTAAAATGAAAAGGGAGAACTTTCCACCAATGAAGAGGAAATTAGAGAAATAATAAGGAGTTATTTTGCTCAACTTTATGCCAATAAATTTGATAACCTAGTGAAATGGATGACTACCTCCAAAATACAGACTTCCCAGACTAACAGAGGAGGAAGTAAATTGTTGAATAGTCCCATTTCAGAAAAGAAATAGAACAGGCAATTAAACAACTCCCTAAGAAAAAATCCCCAGGACCAGATGGATTTACATGTGAATTTTACCAAACATTTAAAGAACAATTGGCCCCAATGCTATTTATTTAATAAATTATTTAATAAAATTATTTAATTATTTAATAAAATAGGGAATGAAGGAGTCCTACCAAATTCCTTCTATGACACAGACATGGTACTGATACCTAAACCAGGTAGGCTGAAAACAGAGAAAGAAAATTATAGACCAATCTCCTAATGAATATTGATGCTAAAATCTTAAATAAGATATTAGCAAAAGACTACAGAAAATCATCTCCAAGATAATACACTATGACCAAGTAGGATTTATACCAGGAATGCAGGGCTGGTTCAATATTAGAAAACTATCAATATAATTGCCATGTCATAACCAAATTAACAAAAACCATATGATCATCTCAATAGATGCAGAAAAAGCATTTGATAAAATCCAACATCCATTCCTATTAAAACACTTGAGAGTATAGGAATAAATGGACTTTTCCTTAAAATAATCAGCAGCATCTATTTAAAACCATCAGTAAGCATCATATGTAATGAGACAAACTGCAACCATTCCTAATAAGATCTGGAGGAAACAAGGCTGCCCACTATCACAGTTACTATTTAATATTGTATTAGAAACGCTAGCTATAGTAATAAGAGCTGAGAAAGAGATTAAAGGAATAAGAATAGGCAATGAGGAAGCGAATTATCACTTTTGCCGATGACATGATGGTATACTTAGAGAACCCCAGAGATTCTGCTAAAAGTATTAGAAATAATCCACAACTTTAGAAAGTTGCTGGTTATAAAATAAACCCACATAAGTCATCAGCATTCTTATATATCACTAACAAAATCCAACAGTCAGAGTTACAAAGAGAAATTCATTTAAAGTAACTACTGATAATATAAAATATTTAGGAATCTATCTGCCAAGGGAAAATCAGAAACTTTATGAGCAAAATTACAGACCACTTTTCACACAAATTAAGTCTGATCTAACCAAGTGGAAAATATTAAATGCTCTTGGATAGGGCAGCAAATATAATAAAGATGACAATATTACCTAAACTAATCTATTTATTTAGCTAGCCATACCAATCAGACTCCCAAAAACTATTTTAATGACCTAGAAAAAAATAAACAAAGTTCATGTGGAAAAACAAAAGATCAAGAATTTCAAGGAATTAATGAAAAAAATCAAATGATGGTGGCTTAGCTGATACCAGATCTAAAATTATATTATAGAGCAGCAGTTACCAAAACTATTTGGTATTGGCTAAGAATAAATTAGTTGATCAGTGGAATAGATTAGGTTCAAGGAAAAACAGTCAACAAATATAGCAACCTAGTTCTTTGATAAACCAAAGATCCCAGCTTTTGGGATAAGAACCTACTGTTTGATAAAAATTGCTGGGAAAATTGGAAACTAATATGGCAGAAACTAGACATTGATCCACACTTAACGCCAGCACACCAAGATAAGGTCAAAATGGGTTCATGACCTAGGCATAAAGAATGAAATTATTAATAAATTAGAGGAACATAGGATAGTTTACCTCTCAGACCTGTGGAAGGGGAAGGTCTTTATGACCAAGCAGAACTAGAGATCATTACTGATCACAAATAGAAAATTTCGATTAACTAAACTGAAAAGTTTTTGTACAAACAAAACTAATGCAGACAAGATTAGAAGGGAAGCAATAAACTGGGAAAATATTTTTACAGTCAAAGGTTCTGATAAAGGCCTCATTTCCAAAATATATAGAGAATTAACTCTAATTTATAAAAATCAAGCCATTCTCCAATTGAAAATGGTCAAAGGATATGAACAGACAATTCTCAGATGAAGAAATTGAAACTATTTCTAGTCATATGAAAAGATGCTCCAAGTCATTATTAATCAGAGAAATGCAAATTAAGACAACTCTAAGATACCACTACACACCTGTCAGATTGGCTAAGATGACAGGAAAAAATAATGATGATTGTTGAGGGATGTGGGAAAACTGGGACATTGATGCATTGTTGGTGGAGTTGTGAACAATCCAACCATTTTGAGAGTAGTTTGAACTATGCTCAAAAAGTTATCAAACTGTGCATACCCTTTGATCCAGCAGTGTTACTACTGGATTATATCCCAAAGAGATTATAAAGAAGGGAAAGGACCTGTATGTGCACGAATGTTTGTGAGAGCCCTTTGTAGTGGTTAAAAACTGAAATCTGAATGGAATGTCCATCTAGTTGGAGAATGTTGAATAAATTGTGGTATATGAAAATTATGGAACTATTACGTCTCTGTAAGAAATGACCAAAGGATAATTTCAGAAAGGCCTGAGAGACTTTACATGAACTGATATGACGTTAAATGAGCAGGTACCAGGAGATCATTATATACTTCAACAATCAATACTATATGCATTGACCAGTTCTGATGGATCAGGGCCCTTTCAGCAGCAACGAGATCAACCAAATCATTTCTAATGTGAGCATGTAATGAACTGAACTAGCTATGCCAGAAAAAACTCTGGGAGATGACTAAAACCAATTACATTGAATCTCTAATCCCATATTTATGCATACCTGCATTTTGATTATCCTTCACAAAGCTAATCTGTACAATATTTAGAGTCTGATTCTTTTTCTACATGCAAAATAACTGTTTTGGTCAGGTATACTTATTGTGTATCTAATCTTATATTTTAATATATTTAACTATCTACGGTCATCCTGCCATCTAGGGAGGGGTGGGGGTAAGAGGTGAAAAATTGGAACAAGAGGTTTTGAAGAAATTGTCTAATGCTGTAAAGTTACCATGTATATATCCTGTAAATAAAAGGCTATTAAATAAAAAATAAATAAATAAATAAATAAATAACAAACAAACAAAAAAAATACATCTGAGACAATATTCCCTTCTCTACCTAGCATAGGAATAATAGGATTAAGAGCCAAAAGCCATCATGTAGAAAATTTAGCCCAGCTCTCTCATTTTATGAAAGAGGCCTCACTGTCAATAGTAAATTGGAGAAGAAAGATTCAACCCCAAGTCTTTTGGTTTCAAATCCATTATTCTTTCCCTTTATTATGTTGACAACTATTAGAATCAGAGGAAATAATAAAAGTGCCTACACTATGCAAAGTAATACGTACAAAAATTATTCCCTCATATGAGATTCTGAACTGTCCCAAGTCATTTATGACTAGAAGACTAGCTTCTATTGCAGGAAGGGTATACATATGTTACATATGATCCTTCCTCCACAGTTCTCCCATAAGGAGTAGTTAATTTCTCTGCCATTGACTATATACTCCAATGATTATGTTCTCCCAAATTTAGGTGCTTTCTGAATTTAACCACTTAAAGGTCAGATTAAATTTTTTTTTGGCCAATCACTTTTTTAAATGTTATTTTATAAACCCCCCACACACACACCATGATATGTGAAAAAAATTTTTTAGCATTTGTTTCTTTGATTTTATAAAATTTTGAATTCCATATTCCTTTTGTTCTCTCCTGCCTTCAATCCACAAGATAGGAAACAGTTTGATACTGGTTATACATATGCATTCATGCAAGATATTTCCAGATCTCATTTTGTTCAAGAATATTCAGAAAATAGAAGAATAAAGGACATTAAAAAATAAAATGAAAAATAGTATATTTAAGGTGCATCCAGACAATATTAGTTCTTTCTCTGGAGATAGAAGGTATGCTTCATGAATCCCTGAAGGAATACACACAGTTTTTCTGAGTAAGTGATTCTTAATTGTAATACTAGCTCCTTTGTTCTCCAAATCATTACATTTCAAGCCCCTTGATCCTTTTATATAGAAGCTGCTGAATCTTGTGTTATCCTGACTATGGCTCCACTATATGTGAATTGTTTTTTTCTTTCTGGATGCTTGCAATATGTTCTCCTTTCCTGAACTTTGGAGATTCTCATCAGAGTTTTTCACAAAGCCACTTAGGGACTCATCTTCCAAGTCATCTTTCCAGGTGAACAAGATGACCCATGTAGTTCATGGCCAAGTTCCCAAAAAATTTCCTTAATCTAAGAGACAGTGTGTTTTGCTTCATCAGTGTATCAATCTAATTACTGAATGAGAATGATGGCATGGGATCCTGAGGAGCAATAGATGCCACAGGGACTGATCTCATTACAAGTAGTTTCTGAGCTCTTCCCTGTGTCTCACCATCTAGGTATGTCAGTAACTAACTTTTTTTCCCTTCTGGGGTTCCAACTGCTTTTTTATATGTCTTGGTCACTACATGTGATGCAAATTTAGATTCAAAAACTTTCTTCCTGAGGATGATATTGCCTGACGCACATTTTCTATTTCCAGTTTTTCCAACCAGTACAATTCTCAGGGAATCATCAAAGAACTGTGGGAAGAAATTGACCAATTCAGAACTCTTATATAATAGTTAACAGACATGGAAGGGAACTTTAAAAGGGACATTATTGAAAATAAGACATTCATTTGCAAGGGACTTTTTATCCCAATCTGGCTGAAGTCCCAGAATCCCAGAGTTATACATTGTCTTGGACTAACTTTTGAATCAATAGTAAAAGAAATAACTTTCTCATTTAGATCCATGAATAAGTGAGAAAAGAGTAGCCTACATCTATAACTTTTAAAAATTAGTGAAAAGGGTAATCAACTGAACTGAACACTTTATTTTCTTACAAAATTCACAATGTCATTTAATTACACTACTTATTCATTTAAAAGAGTCAATATAATGTAGTGTATAGAGATCTCGTCTTGGAGCCAGGATATCCTAGCCCTGTTCATGTAAATATATACTTTCTATGTGATCCTGGAAAATTTCTTAAACTTTCTCTAGGGAAAACTTTAAGAATCAGAGGTATAAATAAA
Organism: Sarcophilus harrisii; assembly: GCF_902635505.1. Classification (NCBI taxonomy): domain Eukaryota; kingdom Metazoa; phylum Chordata; class Mammalia; order Dasyuromorphia; family Dasyuridae; genus Sarcophilus; species Sarcophilus harrisii. The sequence goes on along the minus strand of NC_045430.1, from coordinate 199,942,489 downwards.
GTGCTCATTTACCTTGATAGAAGGAATTTCCTCACCTCAGACCTGAACCATTGAACATTTCTCCCCTTTCCTTCAAGATCAGAACTTCATATTCTACTCAATTGTCCCTGATCTTTCTACAGCATACATTTGATCATGTCAGTCTTTCAAAAAATTCTAGTTGCTCCCTTTTATTCTTACCATCAAAATAGAAATTCCTCTCCTTGGTATTTAAAGTCCTTAGGAAATTGGCTCCTTCCTACATTTCCAGTCTTTTAAAACTTTAATTTTCTCTACAATAGAATGACATGGGCCTTCTTGCTGTTACTTAACAAAATACTCTATCTCCCACGTCTTTGAATTTTCACAGGCTTTCCTTCCTCCCTGGAATTCTCTTTCCATCTTTTGGCTTTCCGGGCTTCCTTCAAATCTCAGCTAAAATCCCTCTCTATGTGATATATGGAGAAATGCTGATGATCATGTGAACTTACTTAATATCTTACTACCTTGCTAAAATTTTAATTGTTTCAACTAACTTTTTAGTTGAGTCTTTAGGATTTTCTAAGTATATCATCATATCATCTGCAAAAAGAGATAACTTTATTACTTCATTCCTATTCTGCTTCCTTCTATTTCTTTTTCTTCTCTCATTTCTATTGCTAGAATTTCCAATGCTGGTAATGGTGAGCATCTTTGTTTCATACCTGATCTTACTAAGAAGGCTTCTAGCTTATCCCCATTATAAATTATGCTTGCTGATGGTTTTAGATAAATGCTTTTTTGAACAATTTAAGGAAAAAATCCAATTCTATCAATATTATTAATGTGAACTCTAAAACCAGCTTATTCTCTCCTCTTTAGTATATGCTAAAACAAGCCCATCCTGCTCCTATTATTAATCTTAATCAGTACATAAATGGGTCAGCTTTTCCCAGCATGTCTTATTATCATAGTTAAGAAAGTCAGGAAGGACCTGAGTTCAAATCTGGTCTCAGACACTTAACACTTTCTAACTGTATGACACTGGGCAAGTCACTTTACCCCAATTGCCTCAGTAAAAATAATAAATGAATAAGACAGTCACAATGTGAATACCAACCATATTTGCTTTCAAAAAGGAAGTTAGTTCTCCCCAATCAGGAGGGGAATTCCCAGACAACCTTAATGGGAACTCAGTTTTCCCAGAATAACTTGTTAGCATCTTTAAGACAGTCTTTCAACATCTCAATAAACATCTTTGTCATTCCCCATATCCCACCTTTATTTCCCTTCTGCCCCCTGAACTATAAAAAGTTATCACCCTCCAAAACATATTGCAAAATCATCTTTGGATTTTATTTAGACTTTTTCTCATGACTAAAGGTACCTTTTAGCAAAAGAGAATGCCATTGGCCTTGTGATTTTGTCACATGGGCCTTGCATCTTGAACCTTAGGAAAATCACATATATAATTGCCAACCAAAAAATCGGCTGTTAGTAATAACAAACCATCCCAAAGCAATTAAAACCAAATGATATGAAATAATGACTTCCAATTTTGGCCTTGAAAAAAGAGACATTAGATGTCAGAATTCTCAAATGTGGGATATAACATATAATACCAAATTTTTCCAATATGTACATCAGTTTTGATGATTTCATTCTTTCTTCTATTTCTTTTTTTTTTTAATGTATTTGTTTTATGGGTTTGTTCTCTGAAAGAGGACAGAGGAAAGAAAATGTAGGGGTGAAGAAATCTAGGTCAAAAAAAGCCCTTGCTTCCTTTGACTTAAGTCCATTCTCCCCAAACACCTTCTGATCTACAATTTGCTCTTCTGTATGGAACTGCTGACTGGGACTGTCAGCTTTGAACATTGATAGTTGTTTTCTTACCAGAAGAATCTCCTATTTGAAACCAATTGTCATTCTAATTTAGTAATTAATCTCTTTCAAATTTAGTTTGTAAGAATCAGTCCCCAGATTACATCCCCAGTGCCAATTACTCATACATACATAATATAGAAAACATTCAAGTTTTTAACTTAGAAAGCTGACCTTTACCACAGACCTTTGATGCCTGCACTAAGGATCAGACACTCTGGGAGGCTAAAACTGAGCAGCCTGGCAACCAGCCAGTCTCTTTCCCTTTAATGCTGTCTTATTCCTGAAGCTCTATGATGGTGTGGATGAAGTTGTCCAAATAGAACAGAAGATAGTCCTGCTGTCCTAGACATCTCAGTCTTGTTCCATGACTCTTCAGTGTACAAAGCTGCCATTTAGATTCTAGAATAGAGCAGAGCAGATCAGCTCTAATTCACTGCTACAGTATTAAGCATCATAGAAACATGATTTAGCACAGGAAAGGATTTTAGAGATCATCAATTCCAACTTCTTATAAGATATAACTTATTTTATAAATGAGAAAACCAAAGCCAAAAGGAAATACAACTTGCAAATATCTGTTCCAAAATCCAAACCCATATCTTCCTAGTGTGTAAGATAAACTGAGTAAAGACCCTCTCGTGGGAATATGGCCTTAAACTATTCTCCGATTGTGACTTGAGACTTTTGCAATAACAAGTTGAACTATAGTTAAATAGCTTCAGGTGTTTGATTGTCTTAAAGGAACATTCCCTTCCTGTTTCCCACCATAGCATGGAAGTATTTCTTTTAAAGGCAATATATTCTTTTGTTTTTGGGATAGATTTCCAGGTTTAAAGTATAAGTCTGGACTCCCCCAAACAATGGGAGAAAAGGCCAAAGGGAGTGGGAGTGGGGTGGGGGAAGGCATCTTTTCTTTTTAATCTTGTGTTTTGCAGTTTGTACATTCCACTCCTTTACTGACAAACATCTTTTGTCAGATGGGAGATGCCCTTTCTCACAAGATCATATTAAACCCAATTTTTGCTTTTTCTTACTTTGAGAGTCTCTGATTGTTTTTGTGGTCACTACTTTTCCTACACACATTTATCCATATTTATAGTCAGTGCAGGGCACCAGTGAATATGTGCAGTCCTAAACCATTATTCACAGGACAGGAAAATAAGAGGGAGAAAAAATTTTCTAATAATCATTACAAAATCTATTTGATTTTCTTAATGTTTAGTGAAAGAAAGCTATTAAATGGAAGATAAGCAGACTACTAATCCCTTAAAGGGAAGAAAATTTGCCTAAACATGTATTAAAGTGACTCACACTTCTCAAGATGTTGAATCCTGAAATTCCTTCCCTTTTCCTTTCAGCTCTTTTAATTCATCAAATCTTTCCCCAGGTCCCCTGCTATTTTCTAACCCCTAACGAGGCTCACCTCTCAGAAAGGTAAAAATGGTCTTCTCATCTGGGCTGGTAAAGCAATTAGGTATTGCTCTCACTTTTGCTCCCCAAACCAAAAATTGTCTTAAGTTCAGAAACATCAGGGTAGATTTTTAATCAGTGAACACTGGTGCCCTCATGGGGCAATCTGCTATGAGGAAGACTTATGATTTGTAATGAAAAGATCAGGAGTAAATTAAAGGAATGAAAATGGGCAAAACTATCAGTTTTTGCAGATGATATAATGGTATATTTGGAGAATCCTAGAGATTCTGATGTAAATAGGACTCTTTGGTCCCCTTATCTTTGCTGGGGGCCTGGGTCAGAAAATCCTGAATCTTCTAGTACCAGCTCACCCCCACCCCCACTCTTAATTCACCTGGAGATTGCTCTTCAGGTTACCACTCTCTATCCTTAATTCATGCTCTAGACCAGGGGTCCTCAAACTTTGTAAATAGGGGGCCAGTTCACTGCCCCTCAGACTGTTGGAGGGCTAGAATATAGTAAAAACAAAAACTTTGTTTTGTGGGCCTTTAAAGAAAGAAACTTCATAGCCCTGGGTGAGGGAGATAAAGGTCCTCAGCTGCTGCTTCTGGCCCGCAGGCTGTAGTTTGAGTCTAGACCATCACTCTTAAGTCATCCTGAGATTGTTCCTTAGCCCCGGACCACAGAGGCTAAATAAAATTAAACTCTGCCTCTCAATTCCCTGCTACTTTCCTGCTATTTTCCTAATCAGGAATAGCCCACTGAGAACCACTCAGTGTCAAACACTTTTTCTCCAAACCTCAGCTTGGAAACTGGGACTGTGAATTCTTTCACAAAACCTTCAACAGTGGCCTGGGGATCCCCAAGGCTGGTGAGAAACAAGGGTGTCTCACCCCTCAACAATTCTACTAAAAAAACCTAATTGAAATAATGAAAAAATTTAACAAAGCTATAGGATATAAAACAAGCTCGCATAAATCATCGGCATTTCTATATATTACCAGCAAACTCCAATAATAAAGAAATAAAAAAGGAAATTTCATTTAAATTAACTGTAGACAATAAAATACTTGAGAGTCTGTTAAGACAAATCTAGAAGCTATATGAATGCAATTACAAAACACTTTTTCACACTAACAAGGTAAAATCTTAAAAACTGGAAAAATATTGTTTCGGGGGTAGGCAGAGCCAATAAAAAAATGACAATTCTGTTGAGGTGTAGATCAAATGTTGAGGTCTAGATTTGGGGTATCTAAATGAAATTAGGGTTTAGTTAAGGTCTAGTGGCAGGTTTGGGGTACAGGGAGTCAAACAAAGCTCCCCTGCAACCGCCTTGGATTCGGCGCAAGGATAGGGCGGTAAATGAGGTCTAGTAGCGGCGCAGAGTCCCCAATAAAAGCATTTATTAGCCCGAGAGCTAGATTGATAAAAGAGGTTTATTATTAAGTTTAGAAGCAGGAGATAGGTGAAGGTAGAGATAAAGAGGACACCGGACAGAGGGTCCAGTGGACAGAGGGTCCTCACATGGCTACCATGTTTGGAATCTCTGCAAAGAGGGGTTCCCAGCGTGGCCCTTTTATAGTAGGAGACTTAGCTCCAGGGGCTTTTGGGTGTAGCCCCAAAGTTGGCTCAGATCCGGATGGGGCTGGGATGGGGCTGGGACAGGTCCCGATCTTCTATTGGAATTCAAAGGGACCAGGATTTGTGAGTCAAAGGGTAATTTACATTAACTAGGGGGGGTTGGGAATCAAAGATTGGAATCTTTCCCACATCAATTCTACATAAATTAATCCACCTATTCAATAGCATACAAATCAAACTATCAAAAATTATTTTATTCGAAAAAATAATAACAAAAAAAATTACCTGGAAGGGAAAAAAAAGTAAAAACTTTTAAGGAAATTCATGAAAAAAAATGTGACAGATGGTCTAGCAAAACAGATGTCAAACTGGTAATCATCAAAAGAATCTGGAACTGGCTAAGAAATAGAGTGATGGATCAGTGGAATAGTCTAGATACATAATACACAGTAAGTAAAGATTAAAGAATATAATGCTTGATGAACGAGATGAGGTGAGATCTTTTAAGACAGTTGTGAAAATCGAGTAAGGCTTCCATCTATTTCAAAGTTTGAGTAGGCCTGAAGGACTTTAAGCATCAAGTGAAGGGCATACTTGAGTTCCCTCCCTGCTATCCCCTAAGGGCATACTTAAATCCCCTTGTTATCCTCCTATGACATCAGTGTCTTTCTGTTAGGTCAAATATGGGCAACTATGTACTTATTGGTCAAGTTCAATTTCTTGGGTAGTTCCCGAGTTTAGAATGTAAGATCCTCAGCCAATAAGGATGAGGGTCAGTGGTGGGAGGGGGTATTTGCATTAGGGATAAAAAGTGTTGACCCTGCCCCCTACGGGGCTTCCTTCCTTCGATTGTCTGCTCAATGGGTGGGATGCCCGATTCTCGAGAACGTATAATAAACTTCGCTTTCCTTCTAGATATCTCTCCAGCTTTTTTATTAAATGATGTACCACACACTTGATAAGTGCAAAAATACCAATTTTGATGACAAGAACTCACTATTTGACTAAAATTGCTGGGAAACTGGCAAAAAACTAGGCATAAACCAACATCTCACACAAGATATCAAGAAATGATCAAAATGAATACATGATTTAGATATAAAGGCTGATACCAGAAGCAAATTAGTGGAGCATGGGATGGTTTTGCCTGTCAAATCTATGAATAAGTGGAGTAAAAATACTATCATGGGCTCAACACAACATAAGAGAAGATTCAAAACAAGAAACAATAGATTTCCATTTCCATAAAGTTTATATAATAAATACTACACGCCTGTTCAGAACTATCCATCTTTTTTTTTCTTTGTAGGTTTTCTTTTTTTTCTCTGTTATGCACTTTTTACTTTATTTTTTTTACCTAGTACCATCTCCCCCAACAAGGCTACTCTTAAGCATGGATATATTTACATATGCATATATGTACTATATACACATACTATATGTGCATGTGTGTGCATATAAATATGTACATAAATATCTATAAACTTATATGGATACATTTATATGCCTCTATATAAGATCATTCTATGCTTGTTTGTCCCATGTTTCTCTAAAGGTGGAAAAGCCTAAGACTTTCCATCTTTCTCTAAATCTACTAATTAACTCATCCTTTCCTACACCACAGTAATATTCCAAACTTATATTGTCTAGTCCTTTTAAATGGTCTAAAACAATATTTATTAATATGACTGACATATAGTGTGGTTTTTCTCTTTCTCTTTTTTGATTAAATCTATTTTAGCTTTATCTTTTTGTGATATCTATGACAACTACCCCTGCTTTTTTTTCCCTAATAAATTCTATTCCTGGTCATTATTATTATGTTTGCATGTAATTCTTATTTCCTGTCCTTGCTGATTACTTCTTTACCTGGTGCTGATTGACAACTTTATTGCCCATACATAGTTCTTGGTTGCTCTTTAAAGGCAGAGACTAGCATTAATGATTAGTTACAAGTGGGTAAAGGCTCTGGCCAGCACTCCAAGGTTAAGAAAAGTACTAGTTCATGCATCTGCAGTCGATCAGGAATGCTTCCTTACCTAAATATACACCAGAAAAGTAGTGATCACCCATCTCCCTGGATCACAATTAAAATACCCAATCTTGGAAGCATCAAAAACTTTCATACTCCTCACAACTAGCTCTGAAAATAGAAGTACAAAAAAGCCTGAAGCATAGGACAGTGTCCTCCTAGCCCCAGGTGAGCAGAGAAGACCAAAACATAAATTCAAAGGAGAAAAGATTGTAAACAATACCTATAAACTAAACCTAAAGAAAAACACTAATTCAAGTCAGGCCCAATAAGAATTTATGGAAGAATTAAAGAAAGAGATAGTGGTAGAGGGAAAATTTGTGAGAAAAAAATAAAAGTGATGCAAGAAAATTTTGAAAAGGCAATTAACAGCTTGGTAAAAAGAGACACAGAAACTTACTGAAGAAAATAACCTCTTACAAAGCAGAACTGGCTTAATGGTGAGAGAGAGAGAGACAGAGAGAGAGAGAGAGAGATTGATTCACTGAAGAAAAGAACTGAAAAAACAGAATAGACCAAATGGGAAAAAGTGAGATTTTCACAAAATCTCACTGAAGAAAAAAATTCCTTTAAAATTACAATTGGCAAATGAAAGCTTATGACTCCAGGAGACATCAAGTAATAATAAACCTGTCAAAAGAATCAAAAATAGAAAATAATGCAATATCTCATCAGATTAATCAATTGTACTCTTGCTTGTATCTCTTGGATCAGCAGCCTTCTTTTTCCTTTCTCAGAAACTGTTGCATAATAAATACTCTTACAAAAAGAAATCTTGTGACTGAGGAGAAAATGAAACCTATTTTGTGCCAGGAGTAATCTAATCTGGGGAAGGACCCAGAAAGTTCATGTAAACAAAGAACGCATGCAGATTCATATTTTTCTCTTGGTTTTAATTTTCTGTTGCCCAGTGTACCAGAGGGGGAATCAAGTGGGAGGAATTCTCACTTTCACTACAAGGGGGACAAAACCAGGGAGAGAAAGGTGGCAGGGATTGATGTGAAAGGAAAGAGAAATAGTTCTTGGAATCTAAAGGTACAAAGTAAAGAAAGTAAATAGACTAGTAGAAATGAGAGAGTGGGAAAAGGGGATATGTAAGAGGGGTAAGAAATAGCTCCCACTATGAGATTCTGAATTGTACCAACTAATTATGAATAGAAGGTTACCTGGTTCCAGACTACCAACACTCAGACCTCCTTCCCAAGGTTTAGAGGATATAACATATGGAAAAAATTACAAAATTGTAAAGGAATTTTGAATCTTAATCCTGACTTTGTCAATGACTGTTGACAAGTGACTTGACTTTACTGGGTGTGTTTTCTGATTTGTGAAAACAAGGATAATCAGAGATATTGCTTGACATGAAGAGGCAGAAATGTGAATGAGGTTAAAGGAAGTCAAGAATGGCACATTAACTTTTGAAAATCTTGCAATGAAAATAATATAAGTAATGATAAATTCTATTGAATAGAAAGAAAATTAATTGATGGGATGGAGTTCTGTGTTACAGAAGTTTAAATGTTAGATTTTTTGTGCCTTTTAAGTGTCTGTGTGGGAGGAAATGCTTCAAGTACTCCACACAAGTTTTATATCTTAAGACAACATTCTCTGCTCTACCTAGCATAAAGATAATGGGATTAAGAGCCAAAAGCTATCATGCAAAAAATTTAGCCCAACTCCTCTCACTTTATAGAAGAGGCCTCACTGTCAGAAGTAAATTGGAAAGGAAAGATTCAACTCCAAGTCTTTTGGTTTCAAATCCTCTATTCTTTCCCTTTATTATGTTGACAACTATTAGAATCAGAGGAGATAATAAAAGTGCCCATATTATGAAAAGTTATACATATAACAATGATTTCCCCCCCCTCACATGAGATTCTGGATTGTCCCAAGTGCTCATGACTAAAAGACTAGCTCCTATTGCAGGAAGGCTATATGTTACATATGACCCTTCCTCCACAGTTCTTAAGTTAAGAATGATTAGTCTCTCTGCCATTGACTCTAGCTCCTAAAAATTATGTTCTTCCAATTTTAGGTGCTTTCTGAATTCAACCATCTAAAGGTCAGATTAGAATTTATTTTGGTCATTCACCTCTTTTTAAAATGTTATTTCATTCCCTCCATTATATGCCAAAATAATTTTTTAACACTTGTTTCTTTGATTTTCTAAAGCTTTGAATTCCAGATTTTTTCTGTTCTCTCCTGCCTTTGTTCCACAAGTCAGGAAATAGTCTGATACTGGTTATACATGTTCATTCATGTAAAATATTTCCATATCTCATTTCATACAAGAATATTCAGAAAATAGAAGAATGAAGGACATTAAGAAATAAAGTGAAAAATAGTATGCTTCAATGTGTATCCAGACAATATCAGTTCTTTCTCTAGAGGTAAACAGTATTCTTCATGATGAGTTCTTTGGGATTTTTTCATCTTTAGATTGCTAAGAATAATCTTTCATAGTTAAGCATCATACAATATTGCTGTTACTGTACACAATGCTCTCCGGGTGTTCTGCTCACTTCAGTATCAGTTCATGTGAGTCTATCTTTTTCTGATATCATCCTGCTTGTCATTTCTTACAACACAATAATATTTTACAACAATCATATACCACAAATTCTTCAGTCATTCTCTAATGCATGAACATTCTCTCAATTTCCTGTTCTTAGAATAAAAAAAGGAAGGTGATATAAATAGTTGTTTTTTACTAATAGGTCCTTTCAACTTTTGTTTTTTTAAATATACCTTACATGTATCAGATTGGCTAATATAGAAAATATGATAAATATTTATTCCCCTAGAAGCTATGTTTCATCATTTTCCCCCCTCAAGCAGTTTGAACCCCAAATTCATTTGGGGCAAAGGGACAGAGATCTCATCTTCTGGAAATGCTTCATGCTGATAGGGAGTGTAGAGCTGTCCTTGCTTAGTGGGGTTTAGGTTGAGGAGAAAGGCATGAGACTTGAAGATGGCAGCAGCACCCAGCAGGTGTTATCAGAATCAGTTACCCATCATATTCAAGCGGAATAATTAGTTGGAAATTCTGGAGGAAACAAATCTCACAAGTAGGTTAAAAATGCAGTGGCCAAAAATGAGCAAAAAAAAAAAAAAAGAATAATTAAAAGTAGAATTAGTATGGGGATTACTAGGGACAGTAACCCAGAAGAAGATGTGGAGGGGTTAGAAGAGACTATGATAAATGTCTCACATCCAGACAGCTTTTCCTAGGATAAATACCAAAGAACATTTTCCCCAAATCCTTTCTTTTGTCCCCTCAAAGGAATAAGGGTAGTGGATAGAATAGTGGCATTATACACAGTGAAAGGAGTGCTCAGGTGACCTAGGGTGCAAGCATCATAATGTTTAAAAGGCATTAAGTGTTGAGTAGAGAGAATGACATGCAGAGTGGAGATAATAATTAATCTTAAGTGGGTTTGATTTTCCTTAGCAAATTTACCCAATTAGTAAAGATGACAACAAAAAACAAAAGCAATCTTAGAGCAATCCTTATGTTACTCAGAGCACTCTAATTCCCCTCTTTTTGTTTTTGTAGGAACATTTTTATAGTCTGATTTGTATATTCCACAGTGGCTTGACTTATGGAGTTATATAGTATGCTAAATATTTAACATGTGCCATGATTGAGAAGAAACTGCTATTTTACCAAATTTACCATTTACCAAATTTTATTAGGTTTATCCCCTCATGGATTAACACCTTTTTGAAGGGGTGAGACAGGTTATGCATCTTTTCACCGTTTTGTCTTGCTTCTTTCTTCTTTATATGATATTTCTAAGAGACTTCATGGAAATATGATAATCAATATGGGCTTTTTCTGCATTTTCTAAAAGGGAGATAACCATATATGTTCCCAGGGATACATCAACTTCCCTGATGCCCTTAAATATCAGTTCTTGCCCAACAATATGAGATCTCACATGTGTAATAAAAAAGGGATTAACATGTTGTTGAACTATGCTTTGAGAAAGTTTAAAAAGGTCAGTGATCTCTGACAGTGCTTCTTTTATGCTTCCTGTTTCTATTTTTTGTACTACTCCCACAGCATATTGGCTATTAGATATAATATTTATGAGGGATTCTAGCATAAGGGCTTGGATGATAGCATACAACTTGTTCTTTTGAGTGGAAGCATGTAATGGGCTGAAGCTCGAGTTGATGCACTTAGGTCCCAAGCATGTGAGACTAAATAGTAATTGGACCATACTCTATTAATATATGCTTGGAGAAAGAATGGCCCCTGCCCACTCTTTGTGCGAGTTCTGATGTATTGTATAGGAAATGACATAGGGACGATTTTGGTGGGTGGGAGTGAGAGGGGTGGAGAGAGAGAGGCAGAGAGGCTGCTGGTCAGGTTCTTGTTGCAGCCGCTCACATCCCTATCGCTACCCCCCTTCACCTCCACAAAAAATAAAGATCGAAGATTTTCCCTTAACCTGAATTCCTGACTCTGGCTGATTTTAAAATACGTGGTCATCATAGAAGCATAAGAAGTGGAATAGACATTTTTAATTTGCATAGAAGAGCATAAAACGGCTGCTTTATGATCCTCTGTAGTGACTGTGAAAACAATGGAGCTGGCTACAGGAGCAAATCTGGTAATAATTCAAGGCCAGCTTTCATAGGTGAAGTTCTCTCCCTGCTTTAATTTCACCTACTTCCAGCAGTTCGGTGTACAACTCATCATGTGCCAATAGGAACTCCAATCAACTCTTATCCAAGTTGATCAGGCTACACCCTTTTTACCACTGATTTGTAAAATGTGGACCAGCACCTTTCTAATAATTTCATTAACACTACCCAAATAGGGTTCTATCACCTTCTTAATTTTTGACATACATATCCACTCAATAATGCTATCTCTTTTATATATCACTTCTAGTGGTTGTTCTGGGGCAATAAATACAGAAGCTTCAATAGTTTTATGAACATTTAGCCATCCAGTTTGAGTGATATGTAACCTTATAATCTCCTGAATGTTAGGTATGGCCTCTTGGGACCATCGCCTAGATGAAGTCTAGGCAAGGGTAGCTTTTCAATATTTCATATAAGGGTTGCATGAAAGTATTAGGAATAACAGCTCATGGCCTCAACCATTGTATATCCCCTCTCATTTCCTGCAAGGCATTTAATGTATTTATGTCATTTAATTTTATCTCTGGCACCCTTTACATGATAATGTTGTGACTTACTTCAAATACTAAATATTGATATGAGGCTTTTTTTGGAACCTTATCTGGGGCTATTTTAAGTCCCAAGGTTTGTAGGGCCTCTGTTATAACCTTCAATATTTGTTATAATATATTGGAGTCAGGATAGCTGCAAAGAATATCATCCATATAATTCAACATGTAAGAGTCAGGGTATTGCTGTCTCACTTCCTTTACAGCCTTATCTACATACCATTGTCAAATTGTAGGACTGTTCTTTATTCCTTGGGGCAGTACCATTCACTGATATCCCTGTACTGGTCTCAGAAAATTTATTGTGGGAACAGAAAAAGCAAAATACTTTGGATCCTTGGGGTGCAAAGGTATAGAGTAAAAACAGTCTTTAATATCTATTATCCATAAAGGCCAGTGTTTGGGAATCATATTGGGGGAAGGCAGGTTCAATTGTTAAGGGCCCATATCTTCCAACACATTGTTAACCTCCCTTAGGTCAATTGTACATGGTGTATACCAAGATACCTATTTCTAATGTATTAGTTAATTAGTTAATTGTACATGGTGTATACCAAGATACCTATTTCTAATGTATTTCTAATTATAGCATTAGGTCTAATTAGGTCTAAGCACCAACTAATAGGTCCCAAAGAATCAGAAGTGACTGAAATAAATGAACAACAAATGCATACATATAGTGAATATATTTGTGTGTGTGTGTGTGTGTGTGTGTGTGTGTGTGTATGTGTTGTCCCAAAAGTCTTGAAGGAGCTTTAATAGCTACCAAAGTTTAAAACTGTCTTAAGACTTTGGGGACACCTTGTACAATGCAATAGCATATAAAGATGAAAAAAACAGTTCATGCCTGAAGGAGTTTTTAATCTTGTAATCTTGTAAAGGGAGAAATAATATCAGTACACAGATATCATATTTTAATTTGAATTAATGTAAAGGAAGAAAGGGATAACATTTTCTATGATAGTAACTGCTTTTCTACTGCAATCGATCAATTAGCAAGCATTCTTTAAGCATTAATAAATAGAGGATACAAAAACAAAAGCAAAGTTTACATTTTAGCCAGAGTCACAAACACATATAAGTTTATATAAAATAGAAACTAAGTATCAATCAAGTCAGATACTGTTTAATTTCAAAAAAGCACAAACAGCAAAGTGCACGAGGAAAGATCATATAGAAGACAAAGTTTGAACCGACTTTTGATGGGAATTAGGAACTGTTGGAGGGGAAAGTACAGAGGGAATATATTCATTCCAAGCATGGGGAAGATGAGGAAGAGTACAAAGGCCAGTTTGGCCAGCACAGAGGGAAGTAATAGGGAATAAGACTGGGAAGAAATGTTGCTAAAGCCTTCCTGAGATTTACTGAAGTGGCAAGAAATGGGTCTTGGCCCTGTCTGGCAGTCTAAAAGCCTGGAATGTGACTGAACAGGTGAAGGAGGCCTGCTACCTGCATGAGAGTTGGTCTCTTTTCCTTTTCTCCACCCACTCATCTACATAGGAAAACAGAAGAGACTTAAGATTCAAAACTGGGGAAACCTTAACTACAAGCTACAGAGGGTCATTACATAGGTACCAGTAACCCTTACCTGGTTTACGGTCTAGCTTTTAAAGATTAAGATTGGAAGGTAAATATAATACTTGCCACAAGCTAGGATTTGCTGTCTAAATGAAAGCTGGGTCACTAAACCAGAAAGAGGAGTCCAAAGAAAAAGACCAAGAATTTTTACTAACTGGGAGGATCCTAACTCTTTGTTCTATGGTAGGGTTGGATAAACTACAGTCAGACTGTTCTCTTTTAGATTTTATAATTTAAAATATAATAAAACTAGGTTTTTTTATAAATATAAAATCATTCTAAGGGAGAATTCAAAGAGTGCCAAGACCACTGTTTGCTTGCATCTGAGCCAATCACTTGGAGCTGAGAATGTCACATTGGAAAGATGAGAAGTCTCTAACCAAGATCCTGTATGAGGATAAAACTGAAAAATCCAAGGAAAGGCTTTTTGATGGTCCAAAACAAGGGTTTCTATCTTTTCTAAAAGGAGTAGGAAGAACCTTTAAGGCTTTAAGTCAAAAGAGAATGGAAGCATCTGCTCTTCTCTTAAGGAAGAAATTGCCAAGGATTGAGCTGAGCCAGGAGCTGTAGGCAACAGAGCCTAGACCCAACAAGCAACAGGCTAAGCAGGAGCAGCACAATGATATCACTAGAAGACATTGGGTCTGCAATGTCAAAGAAATGAATAGCCCCACAGACTGACATGTGGTTGGCCACATATTATTATTTACCCAACAGTGATATACCCTGTATATATCTACTCTTTTTACTGACATCATGTCAAATTATCAGAGTGTGTCCCAAAATAAGGGTATTTTTTGTCATTAAATACCTTTTCTCCAAACTAATTACATCTTCTAGCTGACCACATTGGTGGAGTTTCTAAGTTACAGTTTTAGGGAATGTGGCCCATAAAATACCCTGAACCTGGGGGATCTATTTCTTAGAGAAAGCATTGGCTTGGTGCCTAGGACATGACAGAAGCTAAAAAGATTAAGGAAAATGGTGTATTGAAGTTTATTCTTAAGCTCAAGGAAATAAAACAGAAAGCATTGATAATGTATAGGTAGAAGGCTGCCTGCGTCATGAGGCAAGAGAACAATTCCAAAATGTAGAGACCTTCTGGAAATCTCTGTTCGGGCACCAAAATGTAGTGTCTGGACTAGCTCTCTGGAGGATCTCAAGACCAGCCTTGATCTTAGTGAAGGAATGAAGGAAGCAGGAGAGCTGCCAGGATGGTGGTCAAAGTTCAAGCTGGTCACCCTACCTAATTCAACTTAGAGTAGGAACTAGAGAATTTTCTGTGAGGAAGGATGAATCAACAGTCTCAAAGTGTTTATCAGTCCTTTGGTGTGTCAGCTTGGTAGAAGCTGACAGAACTAAAAATGTATTAATTATTTGAGAGCAAGTTGTTGGGAGGTATAGGAAGGAGAGGGTCACCCTATTAAAAAAAAAAAAATAACAGTTTCCTGGCAGTGGAATAGCAATGGAAACAGGAGGACCAAGGCTGTCTTCATAAATGGCACTTAAGCATCTTGATTTTACACAGCATTGTACATCTATTATCTCATTCTGTACTTTTGCATTGCTGTCCCTTGGCCTTAAAATGTAGTTACTTATTTTTTGTACAAACAAAACTAATGCAGACAAGATTAGAAGGGAAGCAATAAACTGGGAAAACATTTTTACAGTCAAAAGTTCTGATAAGGCCTCATCTCCAAAATATATAGAGAATTGATTCTAATTTATAAGAAATCAAGCCTTTCTCCAACTGAGAAATGGTCAAAGAATATGAACAGACAATTCTCAGATGAAGAAATTGAAACTATTTCTAGCCATATGAAAAGATGCTCCAAGTCATTATTAATCAGAGAAATGCAAATTAAGACAACTCTGAGATACCACTACACACCTGTCAGATTGGCTAGAATGACAGGGAAAGATAATGTGGAATGCTGGAGGGGATGTGGGAAAACTGGGACACTGATATATTGTTGGTGGAATTGTGAATACATCCAGCCATTCTGGAGAGCAATTTGGAACTATGCTCAAAAAGTTATCAAACTGTGCGTACCCTTTGATCTAGCAGTGTTACTACTGGGCTTATATCCCAAAGAGATCTTAAGGGAAAGGAACCTGTTTGTGCAAGAATGTTCGGGGCAGCCCTCTTTGTAGTGGCCAGAAACTGGAAACTGAGTGGATGTCCATCAATTGGAGAATGGCTAAATGCATTGTGGTATATGAATATTATGGAATATTATTGTTCGGTAAGAAATGACCAGCAGGATGATTTCAGAAAGGCTTGGAGAGACTTACATGAACTGATGCTGAATGAAATAAGCAGGATCAGAAGATTATTATATACTTCAACAACAATATTATATGATGATCAGTTCTGATGGACGTGGCCCTCTTCAACAATGAGATGAATGAAATCAGTTCTAACAGAGCAGTAATGAATTGCACCAGCTACACCCAGGGAAAGAACTCTGGGAATTGACTATGAACCATTACATAGAATTCCTAATCCCTCTATTTTTGTCTATCTGCATTTTTTATTTCCTTCACAGGCTAATTGTACACTATTTCAAAGTTTGACTCTTTTTATACAGCAAAATAATGTTTTGTCATGTATACTTATTATGTATCTAAGTTATATTTTAATATATTTAACATCTACTGGTCATCCTGCCATTTAGGGAGGGGTGGGGGGTAAGAGGTGAAAAATTGGAACAAGAGGTTTGGCAATTGTTAATGCTGTAAAGTTACCCATGTATATATCCTGTAAATAAAAGGCTATTAAATTAAAAAAAAAAAAAAAAAAAACTAATGCAGACAAGATTAGAAGGGAAGCAATAAACTGGGAAAACATTTTTACAGTCAAAAGTTCTGATAAGGCCTCATCTCCAAAATATATAGAGAATTGATTCTAATTTATAAGAAATCAAGCCTTTCTCCAACTGAGAAATGGTCAAAGAATATGAACAGACAATTCTCAGATGAAGAAATTGAAACTATTTCTAGCCATATGAAAAGATGCTCCAAGTCATTATTAATCAGAGAAATGCAAATTAAGACAACTCTGAGATACCACTACACACCTGTCAGATTGGCTAGAATGACAGGGAAAGATAATGTGGAATGCTGGAGGGGATGTGGGAAAACTGGGACACTGATACATTGTTGGTGGAACTGTGAATACATCCAACCATTCTGGAGAGTAATTTGGAACTATGCTCAAAAAGTTATCAAACTGTGCGTACCCTTTGATCTAGCAGTGTTACTACTGGGCTTATATCCCAAAGAGATCTTAAGGGAAAGGAACCTGTTTGTGCAAGAATGTTCGGGGCAGCCCTCTTTGTAGTGGCCAGAAACTGGAAACTGAGTGGATGTCCATCAATTGGAGAATGGCTAAATGCATTGTGGTATATGAATATTATGGAATATTATTGTTCGGTAAGAAATGACCAGCAGGATGATTTCAGAAAGGCTTGGAGAGACTTACATGAACTGATGCTGAATGAAATAAGCAGGATCAGAAGATTATTATATACTTCAACAACAATATTATATGATGATCAGTTCTGATGGACGTGGCCCTCTTCAACAATGAGATGAATGAAATCAGTTCTAACAGAGCAGTAATGAATTGCACCAGCTACACCCAGGGAAAGAACTCTGGGAATTGACTATGAACCATTACATAGAATTCCTAATCCCTCTATTTTTGTCTATCTGCATTTTTTATTTCCTTCACAGGCTAATTGTACACTATTTCAAAGTTTGACTCTTTTTATACAGCAAATTAACTGTTTGGACATATATTGTATTTAACTTATACTTTAACATATTTAACATGTATTGGTCAACCTGCCATCTAGAGGAAGGGGTCAGGGAAAGGAGGGGAAAAGTTGGAACAAAACGATTTGCAAATGTCAATGCTGAAAAATTACCTATACATATATCTTGTAAATAAAAAGGTATAATTTTTAAAAATTATTTTTAAAAAAGAATGTAGTTACTTATTACCTCCACCACACAATATACCTCTCTTCCTTAAAGATGTCTTCTATACCATGGATTCAAATAGCCAAAGAATTATGAGAAGCTTATCAAGAAGTGTGGGGAATATCTGACTAATATATTATCCTATTGAAATATTTCCAAAGTAGCAGTGTTAATTTTTTTTAATGGTTTAGACAAGCCTGGAGAGAAAAGGAAGCAGCTTTTAAAACCTGAGTTTAAATCCCAACTTTGCTATTTACTACCTGTATAACACTGGGCAACTTGTTTAACTTGTTTAAAATCAGTTTTCTTCATCTATAAACAGAAAGGTTTGTACTTGGGTGATATGTAAAATTCCTTCTACTCTACAGCCTATGATCTGTAAAATGGCATAATTATATTTCCACTACAATCTCACAGGCTTGTTGCAAGAAAAAATTCCTTGTGAATCTTATAGAACATGATGAATATTTATGTTATTTATCCAATCTTTTTGTCTGTATTTCCAACACACTTTCTTATGTGTGCCTCAACCTGTCTCCTCATTGCTCCCCCATATTTGACTGACCCATTCTTGTCCATACTGTCTTCTCCCTCTCTGAGAATGTTTATCTCCTCTCTTCTCCTCCAAATCCTTGTCATATACCTGGATTCACATATCCCACCCATTCTATGAAGCTTTTCAAACTTTGAAAAATTAGAGCAAGAAAGGAGAAAACAGAATCTCTCATTTTCCAAAACAGATAGAAAGCCATAGTTAACAAGTCTCCCTTATTTCTTCTTATTCAGTTCCATAGAATGTCAAAAAAAAACTTGCCAAATAAATTTCTGGAAAGTAAAAGTCAGTGTATCCTGGATCTTAGGAGAAAAATTAATTTCTGTTTCATTTCTGGTTCTTTCTTCAGATAGAAGGGAGAACAGAAGATGAAGAGCCATGTAGCAACACAGAAATTGCTGCCAAACAGGTGGCCCAAGGAGATGGTGAGAATTTTTCATAATAAAGACTTTTGACTAAAAAAGAGTAATACTAACTCTATGAGCAATTGAAGCTGGCCTTATATAAAGACTGGTGATCTAGATGATATGATGTCAGAGTACCAGGAAAGTTTCCTTTGACTCTCAAATCTATCCCTCACTCACCTTGCACAGGGCTGAAATTCCATCAATATTGTTCCTTCAATGCCTTGCAAGACATTGAAAATACAAATATACTTTGACCGAACAACACATTAAGCCGGAGATCCTAAGGCTTTATATTTACTAGTTGAGTGACTCTGGGCAAGTCACTTAACTCTTTTTGCCTCAATTTCCTTGTTTGTAAAATGAGCTAAAGAAGGAAATGGCAAAAAACAAACAAACAAACATTCCAGTATCTTTGCCAAGAAAACCCTAAATGGGATCAGGAAGAATCTGCCATGGCTGAACCAGTGAAACAACAAATACAAGGTTTCAGGGGAAGGGTATTTACTTTTCATTTGCATTCTCCCCAAACCCTTGAGATCACTTAAAATGGGGTCAGGGGAGAGGAAGTGAAAGGCAACAGAAAGTTGAGAGTCAGCATAAAATTATGGGAAAAGTATTGATAATGTAGACAGAAGACCTGCTAGGGTCTGGCTCTGATATTAACTGTATCAGTCTAGGCAAATCACTTAAAAATTTATGTTACTGTAAGAAGAGACAAGATAGTCAATATTAAAGGGGAATAGTTGCTGATAAAGAAATTCATGACTGAGCTGAGTTGGGTAGTATTTGTGCCTACCTCTCTACTAGATATGTCAGTAAAATATGGGGAATGGGAAGAGTGAGATGGAGTACATGTGGAGAGAGACAGGGAAGAGAAGAGAGATTGATCAAAATAAGATGGAACACAGTACAATTAATTTCCTCCTCTATGATGTTTTCCTTATTCTTGCTAGGTAGAATTATCTCTTCAGACTCTGAACACAAGTGGCACTTTGTTATTAAATATCTAATGAATTATCACATTCTATTTTGTTTTATAGTCATATATGTTCATATCTTATCTTATATGAGAGATTGTAAGCTCCCTGAAGGCAAACATCTTATCTATCTTTGGAACTCAGAAGGCCTTGTGTATATTGCTGTTTAATAGATTTTTGTTAACTAAATTGAATCAATAATGAAATAAATAGTTAACACCTTATCAAAGATTAATTTGACAGGTCAACCAAGAGATCACAGAAAAGAATCTTAAGGGGAAAAAATCTAGGATATGCAAGAGTTGTTATAAGGAGGTGTTGTAATAAATAAACAAAGGAAACTATTTGGGATACTAAGCCCAGATGGATATTTAGGCAGGGAAGGATGAGGAGGCTGGATAACATAGCAATACTACGAGAACCCGGGAAAGGCGCTTAAATAAGGAGATTTGTTAACAAATTTAAAGTATCCCAATTTCATGTCATTCACAAATTTGATGAGCATGACATCTAAATACACTGCCTGACATATAATAACTTAGGTGGTGTGGTAGAAAGCGGTGGAGGAACCAAACAAAATTCAGGTTGTCCTTTATGGGAAAGCAACTAAAATCCTGACATTACATACTAGTTTAGCATAGTGCATGGTACATAGTAAGTGTCTAGAAAATGCTATTTGACTTTTTGATCAGGTGATGCATCTGGATGAGTTCCATCTTTTCATTTATTTATTAAAAAATCGCCTATTGAATAGTAAACAGCTGCCTAGCTCCATGCTACATTCTGGGCAGGGTCACAAAGTGGGTCACAAAGAACTCAGGTAACAGAACTGTGATTGTGATTGTGAGGAAGGGGAAAAAAGAGAGTTATCCAGAGGAAACAGGAGGTAGCTATTAACAACAAATTATCTTTGCAATGAAGTCAAACTCAAATAAGAACAAATCTCTACAGAGCCACAATTAACAATAACTGTTAGATTGTAGTTTTATTTATTTTTTTCAATATTTTCCAATATATTTTTATCTGGTTTAGTCATATTTGGGAGCATTTGACACTTGCTTTACAATGTTACTGAGAATTACAGACATCTAAACTAAAGGATATAAAGAAATTTTATTTCTACTCTAATTACCTTAAAAAAAGATAGAATGACAAATTCAAAAGTAGCTATTAACCCTAAAGAGACTGAGAATAATTGTTTAATCAAAGCACAAATATACAATTTGTTAACACTGAAATCAACAATAAGACAAAACTTAATTATTTACAAAATTGGCATTTGAATGGCATACACAGTCATCTGAAAAGTGACACTGTGAGAGATTACTTCTCTTCATTTTTTGAAAATGACCCCCATGATATTTAGTTCACTTGGGATAAGAAGTTCTTTTGGGAAGAATTTTTTTTTTGTTTTCTTCACAAGATAAAAGTTACAATAATTTTCTTTTTAAAAAAGAAAAAGGAAATCTCTCTCCCACTGTCCTTTTGATGTTGATTTCCAGATGTGATAGAATAACATCTTCATTTTCTCAATTCTTGATAGACTTTCACTTCATAAAATTGACTTTATAATGTGTTTCTTTATAAAAATAAGTTGATATTATTTGAACAAAAACAGTTCTTCCTGTTATTACCTTCTTTTTGTCTTCTCTACAGTTTATATCACGGATATTTTCTAAAATCTAGACAACCAAGAATAGCAAATTGAGCCCTGATTTGTAATAAGTGTTGATTTCCAAAGAATAAATACTCATGCTAAAAATTTAATAATCAAGCTCTTGAGAGCCAGTTACAACTGGTTCCACCTTAGACCTAGGATAGAGAAATACTTTATTCAAATCGTCTTTCTCTAGGAAATCATTTGACTACACAGATAGAAGCAATTGTGTAGTGAAGAGCCTTCAGACACAGCCTCTTAGAAGAAAAATTCCATCTCAATTCCTAGACTTATCGTCCTGGGAAGAGTTAGTATATATATTCTTGAGGCATCCAGAAGCAACGATTGGATTGATTCATGTTCCTTCAGTCAGAGGTGGTCTCTCAGAAATGGAAGGAGTTAGAGGAGCTGATTCAAAGTGTGTCCCCCACATCATCAGTCTCTTGTGTCCATACCCTATATATTCTGCAAGATGTTGAGAAACAAGATGCATCTTTTCATTATCACCCTTCCCCAACAGTCTAACATAAGTATCAGTTTGAAATATTGCTTCCTAAATCACTGTTCTCAGATGGGAATGAAGATCCTTGTGGCCTGGATATATGTGAGGAGCAGGTTTGGAGAGATAGGGGAGAAAGAGAAAAAATTTTTCTGATGTGACTCTGGCATCTAGAGGTGTAGTCTTCTACTCTCAAGTTAACAAAATGTTTGACTTACTTGTTGAACTGCTAGAGGATCCAAGGAAGAAAATTCATGGGAACAAGGACTATTGTTAGAATTAATCATTTGACTGAACATTTAAAATATAGATATTATTTTTAGAAGATTGCTCAGAGGTTGTTCTAAAATATAATTTTTGTTCATTGTTGTAAATAAACAAATAGAGTATTCATGCAAAATAGACTATTTTGCAAACGTATTGTAAATTCCCAGATTGATATCTACCCAAGGCAAACAAAAGCTAATATGAGACTTCAAATAAAATGAACATTTTTATTGAGTTAAAACACTTATTGAATTTTAAAATAATGATTTTAGTGATGAATAAGTGTTTCATTTAAATAAGGAAACAAAACTTTATTGAGAAAAGTGATGTGAAAACTATTAAAATTAACCTTTAAAGCCCTTCTTGAGTTCCTCAAAAGCTATGAGACTATTTCTTTGTTTTTCAAGTCATTGTTTTTAAATTCAGTATAATTCTACATCAAATGCATGGCTTGTCATATCTTAAGAAGAGCTATCTTCTATATTAGGCAGTTCCTATTTACTTACATGTTTGAATTCTTTTTATGAACTTATGATAAATATTGCATATATGTGTATATACATATATATGGGTATATGTATACATATATATACATATGTAAATTTTACTGAAACATATAATCATCACTAAATTTGTTTGTCCCTGAGTGTCCTGAAGTTAATCACAATAAAAGCTGATGCAAAATATGGTAAGACCTGCCAAATCATAGCAAATGTCTAGCCCATATTCCTAGCACTTAGTGGGCCTACACCTCTAAAATAATATCTTATGCTCCCACCACTACTACCATAAATTTACTTTTAATAATCAGCTAAATGATCTAATTAGTTCAAAGCAAAGGTCTTTAATGAAATGACTTGCAAGAAAAGTATCAACAAAACATTAGATTGCCCATAAACCTGGAGCACACTCTCCAAAAGACATACACAGCTTCAGTAGGAAGATAGAATACACATTGAGAACACATAGAGAAAAGACAGGTGTGTTAAGAACACTTGGAAAGAGATGGATTTAAATTCATATCTCTGAAGATGAGAAGCCACTAATAGTTTTGTAATGGAGATAGGCCAGTGAGAGTCCAATCCTTGAGAGCATGTCCAGCATGCTCAGCACAAGCTAGTTT
This sequence comes from Sarcophilus harrisii, assembly GCF_902635505.1. Lineage (NCBI taxonomy): Eukaryota > Metazoa > Chordata > Mammalia > Dasyuromorphia > Dasyuridae > Sarcophilus > Sarcophilus harrisii. The sequence goes on along the minus strand of NC_045430.1, from coordinate 199,919,369 downwards.
CCCACCTGACTTTGGAGCATTTCCAAGTATTCTATTTCTGGTCCATTAACCATAAGGTGAAAAGACTGATTTTTGATATGCTGCTGAGGTGAATGTGAGAGTGAATACAAGACTGCTAAGAGCACAGCTCAAATTGTTCTTTTTCTTGGTAGTGAACAAGGATGATGAGCTGCAATGAACCTCCTCTAAATAAAAGAGACTTCAGCCCATCTCTGATTTAAAGCTCCCAAGAAGCCAAGAGTGCATGGTTCTGCTAGTCCCAAGGGAAGCAATAGCAGTAGGGGCAGCGGCCTTCTTCTGCCAGCTACTTAGTTCCCCACTTGATCTCATGGGAATCATGTTCTTTGGCACTTTGCACTTTCTTGCTCTTGGATGAAGGGATCTTAGAATAGGCTGCTTGGCTGGGAGAAGGAGCTACAAAAGATCTGGAAGCCAGGGTCCATGCCACATTTTGCAGACAGTTGAGAAAGGTGGGATCAGGGATCTGAGTGACATGTGCTTGCCTGATATAGCAGCTGATCTAATGCAGCAAAGAGGGAATGACCATGATTCTTCCATTGCCTTTCACATTCATAAGGGAACTTAGCGCTGAAAATGTTTGGCAGAAATTGTTTTGGAGTTAAACCCACTCTCCACAAGGGTAGAGTAATTATAGGAAAAAGTGTGAACCCAGGTATTAGGCATAAAGTCCCTGTAACTTCTGCCCTTGATATATCTTCTCAGTAAATATCTCTTCCTAAAAGCTAACTGCTAGTAATTTCTTACATGATACTGAAGTGTCAATCACTAAAGGATATCAATAATATAAAAGATATAATAAATATAACTGGCAATTGATAGCGAGTAGACACCAGAATGGGGGCTTGAGCAAATAATATTAAAGAAAGACATTCTTTCATTCTCTCAGGATTGAGATCCCACTCCTAAGGAAGAGACATAGATACCCTCACTTCTGAGGAAATAGCTCATTAGTGAAACTGGGATCAGAATTAGGATAAGAATCCCTAAAGTTTACATGGCTAGATGCGTAAATCACTCTCAATGAATATAAATTACATGGGATTTATATTCATAATCATCAATTCCCTTTGATAATGGTCAGCCAAGAGACTTTAGGTTACATAGTATATTTATAGAAATGATAGACTTTAGTGAAATCCAACCAGTGTTTACTGCCTATCTCCTACATACCTAACCCTGTCCTGGGATCTGTGAAAAAATAGAGGAGAAGTAGTGTAGGAAAGTAGAAAGAACACTCTATGTCTGAAATTGGAAGATCTGGCTCTAACATTTGCATCTGTGTTACTGGGAGCAAGTTGACTTCTCTAAGTCATTTTCCTCATCTAGAAAAAAATATATAAATAATATACTTACATTACTTGCCTCAAAGAGTTGTGGAGAAACATTTAAGTTCTGTACAAATGTGGGCAATTGTAGCTATAGCCTTGCAGAGTCTAAAGAAGGATTATGAAGATCAAATGCCTATGAAACCAAGCAGTATAAAATAGCAAGTAGATCCATGTATTAAAGGAAGTCAGGGAAGGGATTTCATAGATTTAGAGCTGGAAGAGACCTTAAAAATCATCTAGCCCTCCCACCCTTTCAATTGACAGATGAGGAAATTGAAATGCATTGAAATTAAATAATGTGTCAGAATTCAGAGAGTTCATGAGGGGTAGAACTAAATTTTGAATCTAAATGATCTGACTATAAATCCATTGCTATTTTAAATGCATTCACTTCCCAGCATTGCTGGGAAGGTTTCCTAAAGTAGATGAGATATGAATTAAACTTTTCATGCTATGCTTTAGATAGATTTACAAAAAGATAATAGATAGCCATGAGATGATCATATTCAGAAGGCATTTTTCTTGACCAATTTCTCCTGATGACTATTAAAGATGATAGCAAGCTATTCATGACTGGTGGTGTCCCACAAGCTATTAAAAAGACTTCTGGGGGTCACTAGCCACAGGAAACAGAAACCAATAACAGTGATGCTGAATTTCCATAGCATAGGATGAGATTTTCTTGATTCATTCAAAACTCTGAAAATGAGGAAGACTCCTGCCCTTGATCTCTGGGCCCTCTTATTCTCTTCCTTAAACTTAGCCAGTTTCTCCCCAATTCTTCTGAACTTCTCCTCTGCACTGCTCTCTTGGAGCTCTTCCACTAAGCTGTAAACCTCATTAGTGTAATGTATACCCCTTTTCTTCTGTACTATGCTCTCCACTATATCCATTAGTTTCTTCACTTGCTCTTCCTGCTCCCTCCCCGTGGCCCGATTGTTGAAGGCACAGACCCGGCCCCCACACTGTGCAACCAGCTCTTTCAGGGCCTTGTTATCTGTGAACCTGAGGTAATCCTTCAGGGAATCACTCCCAAGATCCTCCTTGCGGGTGAAGATGACCACTGTGTGCTGTATGACTTTATTCCCAAAGATCTCCTTCACCTTCTTCATGGCGTCCTGGTCCTCCTTAGTGTAGCGACCTAGCTGGGTTACCAGGACTAGTGCATGGGGCCCCGGGGAGGAGAGGAGGTAACATCGAATGATTTCTCGAGAAATTGGATCTTCAGGAGATGCTTCTAGGCTAAAGATATCAGGAGTATCAATGATTTCAATCTCTCCTCTATGCCAGCTCCGGCTCCTTTTGCTGCAGATTTTGGTCACTGGCATTGCCTGAAGCTTGGATACAAACACATTCTCGCCAAGAATGCTGTTCCCTGTTGCACTTTTTCCAGACCCTGTTTTCCCCACCAGTATTAACCTCAGCTTGGGCTCTTGTAGGGACTTCCTTTCCTCTTCTGAGTCTGTAAGAAGCAAACTATTATTAGCAACTCAAATCTACCTTTGGAAATGATCTGGGTACTAGCTGGGGCTCAATTTCTCCATTTAACAACAAACCCCCCAATTTAACGATAGAATACTCACTGTGAAACTAGTTCTAAGAACTGATTCCTCTATCTTCTTCTCAGTGTCCTCAGCCAGAATGTAGAATTGCCCTTGTCACTTAGGCTTGGCTCCCTTCAGCAATGCTCCGTCTTGTAGCCTAGGCTCTAGACCTAATTCTTCCAGTGACACCTTGTAAACCCTCCAATACTGAATCCCTTCTCCTCTCTGAGTTTTGGTTTCCTTACTTGTCAATTCAATTTACTTGCCCAAAATTATTTCTACAGTCTCCTCCAGTTCTTACATTCTTTGAATCCATAGATATATACCTTGATCATAAGCTACATAATGAACTACATTATGAATACATAAGCTTTAAATATGACTTTTCTGTTAGGCAATAAAAAGTGATAATATATGACAGAGACAGCTAAGTGACACAATGTGCTCTTCATGGAGCTAGGAAGACCTGAATTCAAATCTTTCCTCAAGAACTAACTACCTATGTTTATGACCCTGGGCAAATCTCCTAAATGATCTCAACATCAGGTTCCTCACTTGGGATAATAACAACATATTATAAGGGAATGAAATAAGATAATGTGGATTCACAACCTTTAAAAGGCTAAGCTTTGCTACTTATTGCTAATATTGTGGTGGTTGTGTTACTAATCTTGAATCCCTCTCAAACACATGAGCTGACAGAGAACATGAAAAATAAAGATCTTATTACTCTAGGAAGAAGTAGGTATTTCCTGTTAGCCTTGATATCTTGGGGTGGGAGCAACCACACCACGCAGTTTTCTGTCTCCTAAAATTCTAGCTCAAAGTAGACATTTGCTTTTCAAAAAACATTCCTTACCATATGAATTTTCTTCATCTTTTGCCATTTTTCTTCCTCTCATGTTTACCTGGAACAGCTACAGAAACATAAGATTTAAATAAATAGGGGAAACTTTAGGTGAGTCATTCCTCTTAGCATTTTGAATGGACAGATAAAGGGCAGGATAGAGACAATGAGTATGATTGGCAGTCAGTTAAAGATGTCTCATGGACTAAGTTTTTTATGCATAATAGGAAGTACACTGAAATGGGATATAGGAGGCCTTATCTCTAATCCTTCAGAACTTGAACAAGTTCATCTTTCTGTCTCAGTCTCACTTTCCTCATCTGTAACCTGCACTAAATAATCTCTCAGAATCCTTCTAGCTCTATCATCCTCTGTTCCATCAATGGGTACCTAAAATTTATGGAATTTGATTCATTCATTTAGGTAAGAATTTTCATCTTTTAAAATAAAAATGCCTATATATAAAATAAAAATGTCTACTATAGTCAATGACTATAGTAATCTAGTGTTTGACAAACCCAAAGACCCCAGTTTGGGGGATAAGAATTCACTATTTGGAAGCAGCTAGATGGTACAGTGGATAAACCACCAGCTCTAAAGACAGGAGGACCCGAGTTCAAATCTGGTCTCAGACACTTAACACTTCCTAGCTGTGCTACCTTGGGTAAGTCACTTAACCCCAACTGCCTCAGCAAAAAAAAAAAAATCACTATTTGACAAAAACTGCTAGGAATATTGGAAAGTAGTATGGCAGGAACTAGGCATTGACCCACACCTAACACCATATACCAAGATAAGGTCAAAATGAGTTCATGATATAGACATAAAAAATGATATTATAAACAAATTAGAAGAACATAGGATAGTTTACCTCTCAGATCTGTGGAGGAGGGAGGAATTTGTGACTAAAGAAGAACTAGAGACCATTATTGATCATAAAATAAATCATTTTGATTATATTAAGTTAAAAAGTTTTATATAAACAAAACAAATACAAACAAGATTAGAAGGGAAGCAATAAACTGGGAAAACATTTTTACATCCAAAGGTCCTGACAAAGGCTTCATTTCTAAAATATATAGAGAATTAACTCAAAATTGTAAGAGTTCAAGCCATTCTCCAATTGATAAATGGTCAAAGAATATGAACAGACAATTTTCAAATAAAGAAATTGAAACTATTTCTAGTCATATAAAAAGGTGCTCCAGATTACTATTGATCAGAGAAATACAAATTAAGACAATTCTGAGATACCACTGCACACCTCTCAGATTGGCTAAGATAACAGGAAAAAATAATGATGTATGTTGGAGGGAATGTGGGAAAATTGGGACACTGGTACATTGTTGATGGAACTGTGAACACATCCAGCTTTTCCCAATCCTGAAGTCAAGAGTTCAGATCTGATCTCAGACACTTAACATTTCCTAGTTGCATGACCCCCAGCAAATCATTTAACCCCAATTGCCTCAGGAAAAAAAAGTGTACAAAGGAAACATGGAATTAATTGTAGACCAGAACGATTCTGGGACTAACAGTCAGATCCTGGAAAGTCAGGAACAAAGAAGCTTTGAAACAATTTGACAAAATAAAGAAACAAAACAGGAAATAAATGAGAATATCATCCACCAATTTCTGGTTCTCCTGAAACCTCAGACTTTTCTCCCATGCCCAGAAAAGTTCTGGTCCTCCTTTACTAACTTAAATATCTACATCTATTTGTGATTCATTACTTATCTGCTTTCATAGAGGATTTGAGGTGGCTGAGCTCCAGATTTTACAATTGGGACATGGGTCTCTAGACATGTGACTAGTAAAAACTAAGACAAAAGAAGAAAGGAGTTGGATTCTAGGGACTATAGTGTGGCACATTACTAGCGAGAGCTCCAGTCTTTCATTTATAGCATATTACAGTCTAAAAAAGAAATTCTTATCTTTGTTTCATAGAAAGGGAATCAGGACCCAATTCTGTACATAAAGTTTACATAAAATTAGAGATAGCTATAAACAAAAGAAAGTAGGTTCATTTTTTTTAAAGCACCTGCTTGAACTCCTTTAACCATGGGAAATATTAAAAATCAAATTTCTAATATGTGCTGCCACTTTTCCTAAAATATCTGTCTCTTGCTGTATCTCTGCTCTTATTTTATTAATATCTTCAACATATTTTTTCTGTATCTCTCTTATTTTAGCCTCTTTAGGGGCTTTGTCTTCATCTGAGAGGTTTGCTAGTTCAGCATATTTTTGTGTTTGTTTTTAAAACTTTTAAAAAATATTTAATGTACATTTCCTTCAGGTCATTTTCTCTTTTTTCATTATTTCCTCAGTTGTTTTGTAAATGACAGCTGAAAAATATACTCCTTCATTATTCTGCACTATTTTCTCTTTTGTATTTAGCTCTTTTATTTGGCCTTCCTTTTCAGTGCCTTGGACTTTGTTATTTGCAGTGTTCTGGTTAATTTTCTGGAGATCTCTGTACCAGCCTTCATTTCAGTAGAGTAATCACCATGAGAATAGCCAGGGATAAAGTCTAAATTCTTTATTGTCTCCTTGCCTGGGGCTGGAGAGCCTTTCAGACCAGCCTTGGTCTCAGTGAGGGAAATGCAGGAGGCCAGCCACCACAGTAATGTGAGATGAAGTGAATCTGTCTCTGAGTCCCACTCTGGCTGAGTTTGTCCCAGCTTATATGCAATATTATAATTAGATCGTTTACAGTATACTGAGTATAAACCAATCATTATATCACTAGAGAACCATTACTTGTTGTGAGATTAAATCAATCATACCCAACTTAGAGAACTATTAAGCACCATGCTAAACTAGCATGTCTTATCATTCCACTTAGTTAGCACCTTGTAAGAATCCTTGTTTTAAGTACAGAGTTCTGACCCATAACAGTTATTGAATGCACAGTATTGCCCTTTACATTCTTCAAGGAGCATTCAGAATAAGAACTAGAGCTTTTCAAGAACTCATAAGGGTCTGACTTCTCAGATCATCTTTGCTAATAAACAAGAATACCATATACTTTGTGACAGAGAGTCCAGAGCCCTTTGATGCAGCCAACAGATTGTGGTTCCTCATCTGTATAGTGCTCCGACTGAGGAAAACAGTGACTGATCTCATCTCAAGTAGTCTGCAGGCTGTTCTTTGTGTCAAAGAGCCCAGGCATAACTATGAGCACAAGGTCTTTGTTGGACATTCATTTCAGGATAACAGTTTTACATTTCTTGGTCACTGAATCAGATAAAATTTCAAATACAAAGCTTTTTTCTCTAAGGATAGCATTTTCCAATGCACCTTTTCCATTTCTAGTTTTTCTAAACAGGACAATGCTTAAGGAATTTTCAGGCTCATAGTTGATGCAGTCATCAGGAATCTGTGGGAAGATAGATTTGTCTGACAGAAAACCACAACATTTAGGTCAGGACTTCTTAAACTATGAGTCATGACCCTATATGGGGTCACAGGAGGGAAATTGTAGAAATGACCAAACTTTAGGTGCTTAGTTAGGCTATATCCTCAGAACCTTAAAATTGTGTATACTTTTAGGACTGACTTTTGATCCAAGGTAAACAGAAGTGAGCTGAGTTACTGAATAGGAAATCTCCATATTATTAGTAAGTTCATTTCAAATCATTGTAAGAATGTGACTTTCCCCATGTGAACCTAATCTCCATCCGAACCATGTTAACCCAATCTCCATGTGAATGACTTTCCCCATGTGAATCTAATCCCCATGTGAACCATGTGAACCTAATCAAGGTATGATGTGACTTCTGTGAGAACTTGACCGACTATTCTCTCACCCATAAGAGCATATGTTTTAGCTCCTTCTCCTGTGAGAATTTGACCATTCCCTAACCTATAAGAGCATATGTTTTCGCTCCTTCTCCTGTGGGAACTTGACCATTCCCTAACCCATAAGAACAGGTGTTTTAGCTCTTTCTCCCGTGAGAACTTGACCTATAAGCTGGGAATGTACCACATGTGTTTTAGCTCCAACTACATGATTCCAGGAACTCGCCACTCCTTCGAACAGTTGCTGTCGATAAGGACTGGCTCCCTTGTTGATGCAACATTTGACCACAACCACCTGGAGCCCTTGTTGGTACTTCCCTGTCTTATATAATGTCTTTATTTGGCTCAAAGCCTTCTTTGTCCTGACTCCTATAAAAGGCGAGTAAAGCATTCTCTATTTGGAGCCTCACCCACAGAGATATTCATCTGCCTGGGACCCACTTTTCCCCATTGAGTTGAAGGCTGCAGAATGGGGCCTCCAGTCACTTTAGAGCTCCCTCGAATCGGTGACGGACTCTCTTTTTCTCTTTTTCCTCCCTAATCATAATCCTCATTATTCTTTGTCTTTTATGTATTATTTGCTGTATTAGTTGTTATTGTAAGCATTCTATTCCATGTATTGTATGATTAAATTTTACTTTCACTTTGATTGAGTCCAAGAGCGTCATTTATAGGAGCAGATCCAAACTTTTCCCTAAAATCACAGAACAGTTACAAATTAACATTCCATGTGATCCGGAAATTTAAAAAATTAAGATTCATAATTAAGGCTTCTGGGTAGCATAGTGAATAAAGTACTAGGCCTGACATAAGGAAAATCTGATAAAAGCATTTTTCCTGGATTCAGAAAGACTTGAGATTAAAATTAGTTTCAGATACTTACTAGCTCTGTGACCCTAGGTTAGTCACTTAAGCTCTATCTGTCTCAGTCTCTTCTTCTGCAAAATGTAGATAATAATATCTATCTCTCAGGATTGTTGTGAAAATAAAATGAGGCAAAATTTATAAAATACTTTGCAAAACCTACACCACTATATGAATGTGAGCTGTAAATTGATGAGTCAAAGCTTAATGGGAAAGATACCAAGTTATAACTACTGTCAGTTTCGTTTCAATGCTTGCTATATGGTCACTGTTATTTAATTATAACATTTGAGGCACACTTCAAACTACTGGTAATTTTTTTCTAATTACAAGCAAGGTAATTAATGAGAAATAAATTTCCTCTAGAGATGGACTTGAAAACTTCCATGTGTGAGAGGAGATAACAAAAATCACAGTTTGTACCATATGGGCTTACAGGCCTGTCTCTCACATCCCCAAAATGTACTTTGTCCCCACCTCGACTTCTTAGAAATCCTTATTTCTTCCATGCACAGCTGAAATACCACCTATTTTATAAGACCTTTTGTAATTTAGATTTATGATGGATCCTTCCCTAAAACTGTCTGGTTTTTGTTTGACATTTGCTTCTTAGATTAATAGATCTATTGATGAAAAGGATCTTAGCAGTCACAGAGTCTGAGCCCCTCATTTTCCATATGAAGAAAGTGAGATAAAGATAGGTATAACTAATTGGGAATCACACAGCAAGTTTCTGAAGCGGAATCTGAATCCAGGTCTTCTTGATTCCAAGTCCAAAGTTCCATCCACCATGTGAAGCTGTTTCTTGCTTTAAACCCAGATTTTCTCCCTTTTCAGAAGGCAAGCTTCTTAAGGGCTTCATTTTTGTCTTTGTGTTACCAGTGTCTAAATGAGTACCAGACACATAGGCAGTACTTAAAAAGGGCATTGTTCTAAGTCATTTATATTCGTCTTTTTCCCCGTTAGATCCAAAGCAGGGACCATATCTTCTCCTTGTCTTCTATCTCCATAGTATCTAACACAACACTGGGTATTTATTATGTAAATGTAATTTTTCCAATGATTATCTCACTTATGCAACAACTACATCTAGTTCTTGAATTTAACATCAATTTGAATTAACATCAATGTTCTTGAAAGTGAATTTAATTTGTGTGAAACTATTGGCTTAATCATTGGTTTCTGACTCTATGGGTCTCCGTTCCTAGCCCAGGACTAAAGAGGAGGACAGGTTCATACACTTTCTCCCCTTAATTCTCTGGCTTAGAGCAACCCCTGTCAAAGCCATAAAGTCAGCAACATTCCTTTTCGGTGCTCTCTGATGTCTCTTTAATAAGTTGCATTTCTTTCTTTGATCTTCCTGAAATAAACATCCAGAGTTGTCAGGTTGAACTTGCCTGCCCAGATCTTCCCCTACAATGGCTAAAGGTTCTGAATCTTTCCTTCTCTCTCTATCAAAACTTTATTGCCTTATCTTCCATTCCTTAATGTCTAGAGAGGTAATTGACTTGGTAATCTGTGAAAAACTAATTAATACTAACATATTGATTGCAGAAAATAGCTGATTGTTATCCTTTCCTGGGCCATAAATATTTTTAAAACCCCTGCCTGCAGATGCAATGGTTTTACCCAAAGGAATGAAATTTTAATGGCATTATTACAGACAAGAGGATAAGCCATTAAGGATAAGAGTTTGGGGAACAGATACATTGTTCCTCAGATCACACAGGTGGGTGGCTGTTAACATCTGTGTGAGTCTGATCCTGTTTCTAACAATACCTACTTTTTTTCCTATAGAGATGTTCCTAGCAATGACCTGTGATAATTATAATTTTTTTTGTTAATATTATTGTTTAATTTATTTTGATGTCATATTATAAGGTTTGAAACTTATGATATCCCCATAATAAGAGTTGCTATGGGGAAATGGAGAATAGAAAAATGGGGACAGCAGAAGACATTGCTTTATCACCTGTTTCCACAATTTAAATTTCTAAAATCCTCTATGTTATATGTGAAATTGTAAATATATGCTCCCCCACCTTAGCCAAATAACTCCTTTCTTAATATAAAGAAGCATACAAGTAACATTGCTAGGCACAAGTTTAATATAAACTTAGTGCCCCAAGGCACTGGGGGAACTCACCCTCTGTGTGTACTCCAGATAAAGTTCCAATACTTTGCCTTATAGTTCTATCTTTCTAAAAATTTGTATTTAAAAAATCCATGGTTTTGTCCACTGGTTAACGAGTTCTAATCAGAGCAGACCAGCCAATTTGATCACTAAGGCTAACTTGGAAATGGGTAAGGAGAATCTATCTGACTCTGCTCAAGGGGAGCCTTGATCCAGCTTTTCAGTATCTTCCTATATCCCTGTCACTATGGACAGCTCTATTCAGACAGCTCTCACCACCTCTTACATCTAGAGGATGGTGAGTACACTTTGAGTAAGTGGATTGGCAAAGCATTATTTTCCCATTTGACATAAAAGGAAATAAAAAACCCAAAGAGCAGTTTGCTCAAGATCACATAGCAGGCCAGTGGCAACAATCACAACAAATCCCCCATTCTGTCTAAAAAACAACAGCTCCTTTTATGCCCATTTATAGAGATTGGGGGATAGTTTTGAAATTGGGGGAAATGCATTTATCTTAGGAGCAGAATAAGTTGTTTTACTTTTGTCTCTGCCATTAACTCAATATGTAACTCTGGGCAAATCATGTTACCTATCTGAGCCTCAGTTTCCCCATCTGTAAAAATAAAGGAGGTGATCTCTAAGATCCCTAATAAGATTATGAATCATAGACTCATGTGCTATTTGTTTGGTTTAGGCAGATAGCCAGATAAATCCCTGTGTCCCAGAGAGCTATTGGGAGGGTTTCCATTGCTAGTCAAGGAGAGAGAATTTACTCCTCATTCTTCCCAATTCCGGAGCCTCTCAAGACACCATACAGGTGCCACTAAGTTTAAAAAAAAAAAAAAAAAACACTCAGAAAGCTCAACTTATTTAAGTGATAAGGAAAGTAGGACTCCTTTACCACCTCTCAGCTCCATTCTTTCATTGTTATTAACCTGGTTAATTACTATTCATAATCTCCTGCCTGGACTGTTGATATAACTTCCTTGGTAGACTTCTCACCAATAGTCTCTCTTCTCTCTAATACTTCCTTCACAGAGCTCCTTGATGAATCCTTCTAATATGCAGGTCTAATCATAATAAGGTCCTGATCAAAAAAGAACACATACTGCTAGCAATCTGTGGTACTAAGTCTACTTCAATCAGACATTTGAGGCTCTCCATGAAAGTTGGTAATGATCTGCCTTTATGGTTTCCTTCCCACTAATCCCCTCATATTATACAATACACACAAAATGAATCATCATTCCACAAGGTTATTTGAAACTTTTGCTCCTGTCCTTCTTTACACGTAGAATGTAGCCTTCCAGTTTCCCCTATCAAATCTTGCCCATCTTTCAAAGTTTATCTAAAAAGCTATATCTTCCTTGGAATTTTTACTGATCATTCCAGCTAAAAGTGATTTCTCCCTCCTTTGAATCCCCACAGAACTTTATCATTCAGTCAACAAGAATTTATTAGATATCTACTATATTCCAGACACTATGTTTGGTATAGGAAATAAAAAGAAAAACAAAAAATTAGTCCCTGCTCTCCAAGGGCTCACAGTATAAAGAGAGAGAGACAACAGGCAAACATCTGTGTACAGATAAGGTATGGACTGAAAAACTGGAGATTATTACCAGAAAAAAAGAACTAAAATTATGATGGACTACAGAAGGCTTCATGGAGAAGGCTGGATTTTAGCTTCAACTTGAAAGAGGCTAGGGAGGACAGGAGATGGAAATAAGGTGTCGAAAATATTTCACACATGAGGATCAGCCAGTGAAAATTCCTGGAGTCTGAAGGTAGTGTTTGTGGGAGAATCAGAAAGGAGGTCAGTGTCATTACATCACAGAGTATGTGGGGGAGAAAAAGATGGAAAAGGACTGGAAAAGAGGGAAAGGACCAGGTTATAAGAGGTTTTGAATGCCAAACAAAATATTATATATTTGATCCTAAAAATGATTAGAGAGCAATTGGATTTTATAGGATAGGGGAATGATATGGAAAGACCTGCACTTAAAAAGGTTAATTTGAAATCTGAGTGGAGAATGAACTGGACCAGGGACAAGCATGGTTTGGAGAGGCTAACAAGAAGACTACTGCAATAGTTAAGAATGAAATGAGGAGAGATTGTACCAAGGTGATGGGCCAGACAAGAAAAGTGAACATAAATACAAGAGATTTTATGCAACTAGAAATGACTGAACTAGGCAACAGATTGGATGAGAGGCCAAGAAAGTAAGGAATCAAGGATGATAGTGTGCAAGTCTGGGTGATAGGACAATATTCTAAAAGTAAAGGAAAATTAGGAAGAAAAGAAAGTTTAAGAAGGAAATATTAGTTCAGTTTTGAACATAGTAGATTTATGATGTCTATGAAATACCCAATAGAAGTAGATAGATGACCAATAGAAAGATGTAGAAGTGAGACTGGATATCAAGAAAGAGGTTAAGGCTAGACAAGTAGATCTGGGAATCATCAGAAAAGACATGATTATGGAATCCAGGAAAAATAATGAGATTAGGTCAAATACTATCAGAGATTCTTGAGGAATAGCCAGGTTTAGTGGGCATGAAATAGATGAAGATCTATGGAGAAAGAGTCAAGGAAGATTTAAGGAGTGATGAAAAGTTTTGGAAAAGCCCTCATAGAAACTGGGATAGTGGATTTATTAGAGGGGATATATTGTCTTGTAGTGAGGTTCCAGTTAAGAATATATAATATAAATGTAGCATGGACTCCATCAGCATAGTTTGGAGTGTTCCCCAGCTTCTTTCAGCTGCTTATAAGCTTATAAGATCAATCAGCTTATAAGATTATAAGCAAAGGCAGAATATGATGGGAGTAATACAAGGCTAAAGCTTGTCAAAACAAGATACATGACAGTATAAGAGGACAAGGGACTAAAAAAAAATAAAACAATGTATACTTGAATTGGTTCATCAAAGGATCTAAACAGAGAAGGGAAGAGAGCATAGTCAGTATAGGGGGTGGTTGTCTGGAAAACACTGAAGGGTATGAGGACTGGGGGTCACAGTGAAGATAAAGAAGACAAACAGGTACAAGGAAGAGGGAGAGGTAGAATGACAACCAATTGTGATGAGATTTTTAAAAATTCTTGAACATGGACATGGAACACTGGTGGGTGATGGCAAGATTAATGGTGTTTTCATGTGGCACTTTGTACTATTCATCTGGAGTTTGTCATAAAGAGCCTCGTGCCATAAAGAGCATTTGAGGCACATGCTTCTGCTCACTGGATCTGTTTCCTCATCTATTTACTGAAGAGGTTGGACAAAATGACTCCTAATGTTCCTTCCATTTTTAATAGTTTACTAATCAATGACTTGATCACTCTTATTAGACAGCACTGTCTTTTTACATAAGCAGGCTTAGGAGTTGATTTAATGGTACAATTTCCTTTTTTAGAGGAAGAAGGAAAGGAATTGATAAGGCCCCAAGATATCTCCCACTTTCACTCATCTCCAACTTCAAGCACTGAAAAACTTAAAAATAAGCAAAAGATGTTTTCAAAAAAGGGAATCTCACTAAATCATTATCCATAATTATTGCCTTCTGTTTGATAAATTAGTCAGATGATCTGCTGTCAGAATCAACCAGTGTTGGCACAACTGGTGGGTAAGCATGACTAACAGAGAAGAGGTGAAGATCTGCCTATTTTGTGGGGTTCTTAATGGGGAGTTCTAGCTCATCCAGGAAAACTCACAAAGCACAAAAGGGGGTTCTTAAAAGATAAAGGCTCAAAACTGGAGCTGTAAAATCCCAAGAAACCCTCGTCTCTTACTTCCTAATTCAGCTGAGAACAGAGTTTATGACACTTTACTAAATTTTATATTCCAAGTTTTACCTTCATAATTTACTTAGAAATCAACATAGAACTAATGTGTCCTCAAAAAGTTGTTATTGGGTCATTAAATATGGAATTGGGCGGGGGGGAATTCCTATCAAATAAAATAGGATTGATTAGATTACTTTCATCAAAATATGCCTTTGGCATGATACAGAAAATTGTTCTGTGGTTTCCAAAAGGTTTCAAAAGCTAATCTTCATCTGTTTTGAGACGCGTAGAAGGCAAATGGAGAAAGGAAAGAAACACATTGACTTTGGACTAGCTCTACTAATATAGGCATTCTATGCCTCTGTGGAGTCTATCTCTGATACCTAATCACCAGAGTATGAGAAATTGAAGAAAGAGATACTCACTGAACTGACAGAACTTAAGGTGGATCCCATCTTAGAATAGTGGTGAGATATCAGGTCTGGACATGGGGAAGAAGAGAGACAAAGGGAAATATGTGTCTGCATTTGACATTTATAGCAATATGAACATTTAATCAACAGATTTTTATTTAGTATCTATTGTGTACCTATGTTCCTATAACTATGGTTAGTCCTGCAGAAGATATAAATGAAATATGGAAAATGTCCCCTGTCTTCAAGAAGCTGGCAATCTTTTTTTTTTTTAACTGAGGCAACTGGGGTTAAGTGACTTGCTCAGGGTCACACAGGTAGGAAGTGTTAAGTATCTGAGACCAGACACTTAGGTCCTCTTGACCTCAGGGCTGGTACTCTATCCACTGCACCACCTAGTTGCCCCAAGCTGGCCGTCTTCTTGAGGAGATGAGATATATACAGATAAAAACAAGCTCTCAACTGTGTGATATAAATTGTTAACGTCAGGGATTTCAGGGGTAGGGTTATCAGTAAGGTTCCAAGTGGTCAGTGAAGGCTCTGGACCACCTCCTCTATAAAGCTTTCCCAGATCTTGTTCTTTAGCTTAAATTGGAGTTATCTGTGTGTCAGATTCTAAACTCCTAAAGGACTTGTGCCTCAGTCTCCCACTCCCACACTCTTCCACGGAGTCTAACAATGTCTTGCTCATAAAATGCACTCATAAAAGCTTTGTAAATAGCTGGTGAATTGAGCTGAATCTTGAAAGCAAAGTAGAATTGTCTTACACAACTGGGAGAGATTTTCTGTGTGAAGGACTAATTACTTTCACAATAGCTAGGGTAACTAGGCAAAAGAAAGAGTTCTTATTCCATCATACCATAATATCATGAAAAAAAGAAAGATTCAAAATTTAAGTTAATACACACACACACACACACACACACACACACACACACACACAACTCCAAGGATGATAGAGGGATACTCAGGTCTTCTCATGAAGTGCCCAAAACAAATCTAGTTTCATTAGGGTATCACCAAAATCTCATCAAGGACATACAGGGACATAACAGAAGAATATCCTAACAATTCTGAAATATCTTAGCTCCTATTTAATGTTTTAAGGCTTTTAAAAATGTTTTCTTTTCAGCAACATTTTAAAACACATAGTATGGGTACCATTATCCCTAATTAACAAATGAGGAAAATGAAAATCAGAAAGTTGCCTATGGCCATATAGTTAGTATTTAAGGGAGGATCTGAAGTTACTGTAGGTATCCCACCTTTATATTCAATTCTCCTTCTACTAAACTCCTTTATTTACTGCATTTAATATATATGTGTGTGTGTATATATATATATATATATATATATATATACTTAACATATGTCCATAGCTATATTATAGCTAGATAACTAGATGGATAATAGATAGATAGATAGATAGATAGACAGACAGACAGACAGACAAATCTTAAACTTAGCAGGTTGGCTGTTACCTATTATCTAGTTGCCACGTGATAATCAATTAAGCTAATACTGGTTGGCTTTAGATAGACTCTTCTTCTTTTTTCTTTTTTTTTGAGTGAACCCCAGGAAGCATCTTAAGATAGTAGTGTAAAGATCCAAAACATCATTTACTTTTCTAGACATGTTGGAGCAGAAGTAGACACTGACAGGAATATAAGAAATGCATCAAAATAAATGGGAACAACATTTATTTGTTGTATATATGCAGTGCTAGACACTTATTCAGGGGAGGAGTAATTATAATGTTCTTTCTAAAAATTGTGGCAACAATTTTTGCAACATTTCCTTCATTAAAATTTAATTTAAAAAAATAAAGAAAGTTACTAAGAAGGAAGAGAAAGCTGACAATCCTCTTCCCGTTCATAAAGAGAATTAGCAAAACACAACATTAAATTGATTCAGTCTTCTTCCCACAATCCAAGCCCCCAAATCCCTGCTCCAGTTCTTTCAGTGTTGCCTCTCCCTGACTCCTCTAACCCATCAAATTTCTCCCTCCTTTTCTTGGAATTTTCCATACCTTTCCCCAGGTTCACCTTCTCCCAGAGAGGTAGGTAGAAACTATCTTCTCCACTGGGCTAGTAAAGCAGTCTTAAAAGATTGCTTTCACTTTTGCTTCTAAAACTAAGTTTTCTTTACATCATGAAGTTCAGGAAGTGACCTTATTCAATGAACTCTGGAGCCCCCATGAGGCAATATGATATAATGAAAATTTCTATTTGAAATGAAAAAATTGGTAGTGTTTCTAGATGATCTGTGAGCTCTACAAGGT
The DNA here is from genome assembly GCF_902635505.1 of Sarcophilus harrisii. Taxonomy (NCBI): domain Eukaryota; kingdom Metazoa; phylum Chordata; class Mammalia; order Dasyuromorphia; family Dasyuridae; genus Sarcophilus; species Sarcophilus harrisii. Next base: position 199,902,349 of record NC_045430.1, on the reverse strand, counting down.
CTACCTAATTCTTAAATGCCATCTGCAATGCTTAATTTCTCATTGTCAAAATTATTTAGAGGACTTGTGACAAGCCGAAGGTCATAGAGGTGGGAAGTAGCAGATCTGGGTTCTGAACCATGACCCTCTAATTCCAAATCCAATATTTTTTTCCATTATTACAGGAGATAGAGCTTTATCTCCAAGACCTTTATGCAAATTTACCCAATAATATTCACTGAGAGCCTCCAGAGACCATATAGTGAGTGATGGGGTGCAGGAGAGAGGGGATACCAAGAAGAAATTATCCCAGTTATCTCTGTTATCGACACAGGGCTAACATTCCCCCCAAAAAATGTTTTGGTCACTGTGCTCTTCTTCCCTTTTCTTCACTCAATGGTTATTGAACATGTCTCCAATTACTCTGTTCGTGGGAACATCTGCATATAAATAGCAATAATAGTAAGAACAGTAACTCACATTTAAGTAGCACCCTAAGATTTATAAACTGTTTCCCTCAAAACAACCCTGTGAGGGCAATATCCTAATGAGGAGCCTTTGTTGAAGCAATTCAATTCTATACTGTCTTTTTTTTTTTTTTTTTTTTTTTTTTTTTTTAGTTTCTCATTCCCTTATCCTATCATCCTTTTTGTCCTGCTAAGCCTCGGCTTTATATTACTCTCACTATGTGCTCTTTAAATATTTATAATTATCCTTCAGGTTTTTCTAAGAGTGTGTTCTTAGATTTTTAGATATGAAGATATTTAGCAAATGTGTGCTGGATTAGACTGGATTAGGAGAAGGAGCATTAGGCTAGTTCAACTGGGATGATTCCCTCCCCGCAATTCAAGAAAAAGGCATGAAGTTACTGGTGTACATGCTGATCTTTATCTCAAATGAGAGGTAGAGAACAAAGAAACAAGAACTCTTTCAAAAGAAAGGGAGAAACTCAGAGAGGAGCTTAAAAACCTCTGCTGTGGTACTGAAAGAATCTCAATGGAGGATGGAGTACAGCAACCTCGCTACAGGCAGCTGTATGCTAATAAGTCACAGGAATTCAGAGTGTATTATACTTCCAGAGAACATTTTTTAAACTCCACACCTAGTTACAATTTTTAAAAGTCTCCTATTCATGAAGAAAAAATTGTATTTATACCTAAGTAAATTGTATGTAACAACTTAGGTAACAAAATAAATTCTAACTTGGTTGATTTACCTTGCAGTTCAACATCCCCCACATCAGAGTCCAGTGTTCCATTTGCTGTTAACCTATGTTGAGTTTTGATTCCATGAAAACTCAGATTTATCTAGCTGTTACTCTTATACATATAAACTGGATTTTGTTTTTCTTTTTTAACCCGAATGTAAGAATTCAGATTTGTCTTCATTAAATTTCATTTTGTTAGATTTGGCTCATAGTTCCAGTCCACCAAAATTTGTTGAGGTTCTGATTCTGTAATCCATCACAGGAGCAATCCCTCTCAATTTGGTGTTGTCTACAAGTTTATTTGGCCTGTCAAAATGGATAATTATTACTTGTTCTGGGCAAATGGAAAAATGATTAGAACATAAAAAGTAAATTGCACACAATTATCTAATACTAAAATTTCTTATCAAGATTTTTAATGACATTACACATAAATGTCGTGTGTGTATGTATAAAAATAATATATACATTATCTATTTATCTACCTATCTATCTATCCATTCCAGACCTTTGATTTCACTGATATGAGGAATTCATGCTGAGAAATTGCCTATACCAATGAAGTCTGTCAGCTTCTCTGTAATTCTTAAGAACTGCTTAAGGTACTGAGAACTTTAATATGCCCAGGCTCAATACAGCCAGTGGGGATCAGAAGGAAGAATTGAATCTATTTTTTGAACCTAGGCAATGATCTAATCTATATCCAGGGAACACATTAAGAAGGTCAGGTGAAGGACTCTCCCTGGTGAATTGTCTAGATTTATATGATAAGTTAGAGTGATCATTCTTATTCTTGATAGTCTACCATCTTGATTTTGCTCCCACACTCCTTCAATTAATTTTTAATCCCACATCTATCATTCTTATTTGAATATAGTTTTAATTAATTACATGTAATACAAATAATGTAATACAAAAGATGATGGAAGTCAAAGTGGGTCTCTCTTCCTTACATAGTCACTGAACTTGGGATCTGTGTGTCCATCTATTTTATTTCCCCTACTTTTCCCCTATTGTGAGAATAGTTTTTAGCTCTTATGTCTAGTCTGTAAATTCTGTGAGTAATTTCTTCTCTCCAGCAGTTATCCTCTTACCAAAACAGATATGAGGAGTCTGTCTATTTGATTCCAACCTTTGCAGATTTACAAGCTTTAAATGTTCCTAATATGGTTTTATCTATGGAAAAGTCTGATTCTTGACCTCCTAGTATGAACTCTACAAGTCCTTTACTTGAGTTTGTCTTTCACTAATGTACTTATGGGATTATTCTAGTTAGGGTTCTTGCAGACTGTTATTGGATTCATTTATTATCAGTCAACTAGAAAGCTCTGCTGGAAAAATGTGCCAAAACCGCAGGCTGCACTTTTGTTTGGATTCCTCTCCTGATTATTCCACTGAAGGCCTCAGATTGAGGTGGAGAATGGAATTGACACTTCCCATCCTTCTTTTCAATTCAGAGCCATACAATTGGCTTCTGAGCTTGTTCAGTACACAGCTTAGGGGCCATACTTCATAAAAATACACATCATCCTGGAAAAACACTCAAAAACATACTCATAGACATACTTCCTATCTTTACTCTTTCCCAGATCTATGACGTGGCAATGGGTAATGAATGATAGAGCTGCCACTTGCCACCTGCTCCTGTATCCTGAACAAATTAGGGCCTTTCTGCCTGGGATACGGGACCTCCCCTTTCCCTCATGAACAACATGGCCCTGTGATATAATTTCATGGACAGACCCTGTCCATAGCTCTGTGTCTTTTTCCCTATGCCAACTCAGGCAGGAAAAAATGACTCAATTTTTTGAATCTGGAAGAATGAGAAAACAAAAAATGATATTAGCACAAAAAGCTATTATTGTGACAAAGACATTCAAGGAACAAATAAGAAGACAATGATTACAAATCTCTACAGGCAAAGCCTCAAAGAAGACTGAATGGCAGTTCAATGGGAATTCCTGAGATGAAGAAAAAATATGCAAAAATAAAAAAATATTTTTAAAATGAAATGAAAATGCTAGAGGAAAAAATTGAAAATAAGTCAGAGGAAAAGAAAAGTTAAAAAGGAAATTTACCTGCAAACAGTACAAGCACTTACCCAAGCAACAGAGTATTTGAAAATTAGAACGAACAAATAAAAGATAATGATTCCACAAAACAAAAACAAAAAAAAAAAATTAAAGAAAATGTAATGTACTTCATAATAAAAACAACTGACATAAAAAATAAATGGAGAGATAATTTAAGAATCATTGGGCTATATAAAAACAATGTCTCTTACACACACACACACATGCCCCAAGGACCTCAACATTATATTTCAAAAAATCACAAAAGATTTGTGATTTAGAAGCAGAAGGGAAAGCAGAATTAGAAAAAAATTCACTAGTTACCTCCTAAAAGAAATCTCCCAAACAACTTCCAGGAACATTATAATCAAAATACAGAGTTTAGAAGATGAAGGAAAAAAAAAACTGCAAGCAGCCACAAAGAATTTACACACGAGAGACAAAGTCAAGATTACACAAGATTATAGCCCCCCTTAAAAAGTAACAAAAAGTTTGGAATATAATATTCCAAGGTCAATATAGATATCCAGAAGGTGATGGATATAGGTTTATAAACAAAAATAACCAGAAAAAAATCTGAGTATGGTCCTACAAGAGAATAATGATAAATAAATGATATTTTTTTTTAATAAAATAGAGGATTTCCAAGCATTCCTAAGGTAAAAAATCAAATCAATATGAAAAATTTGAAATTCAAAACAGGAATTAAAATATACATTCCAAGTTAACCTAAGCAATTAATCATAAGGGAATAAAGATAAACTATTTATATTCTAATATGGGGAAATGATATACATGCCTAATCATCAGGGCTCATAGTGGGAATTTAATTAGAAGATCTGGGAATTATTTTCTTATGCCTATTAAAAGAAAAATAGAAAAGGGAAAGCAATAGGAATACAGAGATGCAGAAGAGGGAAAGGAAGGATAAGAAAAATTATTTCTCATTAATGAGGATGTAAAAGTAGAAATCAATTCAAAAAAGGAAGAAGAAATAAAGGGAATATGTTATATTCAAACCTTAATCTTATCTGAACTGATCAAAGGAGAAAATATTAACATACATACTAAATGTACCACATATAATACATGTACACACACGCACAATTAGGTTCAGAAATAAATTTAACTCAACAGGAAAACAGAAAGAAAAGGGAAGAATGAAAGATGAGGGAACTGATTCGCTATTAAAAGATCTATAAATTGGTCCAATCATCCTGAAAAGCAGCTTAGATTGTGCCACTAAAATGCCTCAACCATAAACCCTATGACCCCCAAGTAATATCAGTAGAGTGTTTTTGTATACAAAGATATAAAAGAAACAGGATAGGTATGTGTCCTGTACCTATTTGTGTACATGTACTCATGTGTACAAAACTACTTATAGCAGCTTTTTGTTGTGGCAAAGAACTAGGAAATAAGGAAGTGTTCATCATTTGAGGAGGGCAGCTGGGTTGTGCAGTGGAAAGAGTGCTGGACCTGACATCAGGAAGACTCATCTTCATGAGTTCAAATATGGCCTCAGATCCTTACCAGAAGGGGTATCCTTGACAAGTCGTTTAATTCTGCCTCATTTTCCTCATTTGTAAAATGAGCTGGAGAAGGAAATGGCATACCATTCCAGTTTCTATGGCCAAGAAAACCCCAAATGGGGGTGCCCAAATGGGGATCCAGACATGATTGAAACAACTAAACAATTGTGACAATTAAGGAGTAAATAAACAAATTATGAATGTAATAATATACTCTTATGTCATAAAAGATTAAATGAATGGCTTCACAGAAACCTTGAAAGAAAGATTTATATGTAAAGTGAAGTGAGCAGGACTAGAACAATATTATAATAAAGGACAACACTGGAAAGACAAACAATTTTGAAAAATATAAAAACTCCTGCCAATTCAATGACCAATTATGATTTCAATGGACAGGACCAGTGATAAAATATAGTACCGTCCTTCTGACAGAGATGTGAGATGATGGATTCTAGATATAAAATAAAATATACATTTTGGAAAAAAGACAATGTGTAAATTTATTTAGCTTGACTATAAGTAATTGTTATATGGATTTTGTTTTTCTTTCCTTTGTATCAAGAGTGAAAAAATAAGGAGGGCAGGAAAAAAAATGCTTCTTAATTGAAAAATAAATACAACTTTTAAAACCACCAAAAAAAAAGGAAAAAGGAAAAATAACATTTGGCTAAGCCCAAATTTGAAAGACATAAAAATCTAAAATTGCCATGTGAACAGCAGAACTTAAGAGGGGATTCAAAATATAAAACAATAAATTTCTATTTCATGAAAGCCTATAGAATTAATATTATAAATGTTGTTCAGAGCTGTCCATCTTTTCTTTGCTCCCTTGTAGGTTTTCTTTTGTCTTCTTCATTCTTTTCCCCCTTTCTTTCCCTTTCCTTTCCCCAAAAAGGCTATAATTAATCATGAATATATTTATAAATACACATATACGTATATATGTACATATATGCAATGCATGTAGGCACATGATACATATATAAACATATATCTATAATCATACATGTATACATTCATAACATATATGTAAGATTATACTCTATCTGTTTGATCTCTCTTCCTGAAGGTAAATAACATCTTCTTCATACCAAGTCTTTCCATATATTTTTAAATCCACTAACTCATCATTTTCTACAACAAAACAATATTACATCCTTATTTCCTTTTCTCCCTGACTTTTGCTTTATTTTTACCTGCTACGCTGAATTGCTATTACTTAACTTGCCACATAGAATAGATAGAACATAGAATTTTCACCTTTTTTGTTGTTGTTTGCATGCTTTTTGTTTTCTTTCTCATTTTTTTTTTCATTTTTGATCTGATTTTTCTTTTGTAGAATGATAAATGTGGAAATTAGAAGAAGTGCTCATGTTTAACATATATTGGATTGTTTGGTGTCATGGGGAGGGGGAAAGAAGAGAGAAAAATATGGAGCACAATGTTTTGCAAGAGTCAATGCTGAAAACTATCTTTGCATATATTTTGGAAATAAAAAGCTATTATTTTAAAAAAAGAGGAAAGATTTTTTTGCTTTGCTTTGCTTTGTATATCCTCATCTGAAGATGAATACTACCTAGTCTTCTTTATTCCCATTGTAATTGTCTATAAATGGGTTCTTTCTCTTTGTCTGCTTATTTTTTTTATATATTATAACAGCTAGTTGGTATAACCATCTCTAGTCCTGGAGTATGATATGTTGTGCCTCTGATCCTCCTTCAGTTCTCTCCTCTGATCTAGAACTGAAACCAAGAATTCTGCCCTCCTTTAAATGGCCACAGCTGGCAGCTTCTCTGATCCACAGTTCTGCACTCAACAGGCAAGTATGAAATGCTTCCTTCCCACCAGGGCTACTTCTCCACAATACAGCTGAATGTGGCATCCCTTATCAGCAGAGATTCTCTCAGTTCCCCAAATTTAGACACCAAACTCCCTATATTGTACAGGAGATGAAAATTCCTGTGGCTGAGCCTGAGGCTACTTCCAACTCAGCTAGCTCGAGGTGTGGCAACTTGCTATTTCAATGGAGCTAGCCTGGAGGTGTTTACACTTAAGTCAAACATTCATCCTGAGATTTATCTTTGGATGTTTTCCAATTGCCCCAAGATCACCACTGTTCTGTCCCAACTCTTGTTTATTCTCACCTCTTTGTGTTGACCTTGAACTGTTATTTTGCCTTATTTGTGGAGAAAATCTGGAGAACTTGGGGTTTTCTAAACTACTCTGCCATCTTCCCAGAATCCTTTCCTGTACATTTTTTTGAAGGCTAAAAGTTTAAGGAACACTTATAAGCCCCACTACTGATCTTCATAGGAGCATTGACCTGCTGCTTCTTTCTTGGATGTGCTGTTCTTTGCCAACATGATGGCACCCTGACTCCAGAGATATCTGCTTTGTACTAGACACTAATCAAGGACCTAAGGATAAAAAAAAAAAAAAAAAAGAAAAGAAAAAATCAATCCCTACTTACAAGAAGTTTATATTCTAATATGATCTTACATTTTAATATCCAATATATCTAAATAATTGAAAAAGATATAAAAGAATGAACAGTATTCCCCGATAGATAGATGAGTAGTCAAAGGATATAAATAGGTAGGTTTCAAAAGAAGAAATGCAAATAATAATGTATGAAAGGATGTTTCAAATTACTAATAATATGATTAATTCAAATTAAAATAACTCTAAGATTGTATTTCACCCTTGTTAAATAGAAAAATAATAAAAGATGAAAATGATGAACATGGAGGAGAAGTTGGGAAACTGTGAATTGGTTTAACCATTCTCAAAAACATGTTTAGAACATTACTAAATTTTAATTTAGTTTTTTTTTTTAGTTTTTAGTTAATTTAGTTTAAATTAAAATTTGATTCAATAATAGCACTACCACACACCCTAAGAACATTAAAAAGGGGGAAGAAGAAGTCATATATACAAAAAATATTCATATCCACATTTTTTGTAATAAGTGTCCATCAATTGATGAATGGCTAAACAAATTATCTATTAATGTAATAGAATATTGTTACAACTCCCTCTCCCCCCAAGAAAAATGGTGAATGTGAAGAACTAAGAGAAACTTGAGAGCAACTGATTCAGAACAAAGGAATAAAAAAATTAATGAAACGATACCAAAGAAGTTTGGGTCAAAAACCTTACACATCAACTCTCCTGAGTTTCCACCAAACACATCAATCATCCAAGGCTCATGACGGGTAAAATTTGCAAAATTGGAATCTAGTTATGTATTGAACACAGTAACACAGAGGAAAAACTTCAAAAGTCTGATAATAAAACATATCTACAACCTTTCAAGAAATAGATGATGGATTATAGGTGTTAAAAAAAAACATACATTTTTCAGAAACAAATATGTTGATTTACTCTATTTGATCATATTGATTTATCACAAGAAAGTGTTCTATGGGGAGGAGGGAAGGGGACATCAGTAGAAAGTAATAGCAATCATTGGGCAACAATAAAATATTTTAAAAGAAAAAAACCTTGGAGGCCATATTCTTCAACCTCCAACTAACTGCTGTTTCTATGATATATTTCTAGCAGATTTTAAACTCCATTTACATCTCCATATTTCTATCAAGCCCAATATCCTCAAAAGGCAACATGTTGTAGTACTTGGAACAGACTTTTCTTGGTCCTTCTTTTGCTTTCTGGTGATTATTCATAGGTTCTAGTTTCAGAGATTCTTTTTTCTCACAGCAAATTTTACAAGGAACCCTAATTCTCTGGCAAGCCACTGGTAACAACTCTACTAATTTTGGCCCTAAAGTCCCTAGCATTTTCAGTCACAGGATGATGTTCCTTATTCTGGACAGAAAAGTTAGATGAAATCCAGGAGAGATGAAGCCTTTACTCAGGTCTTTCCTGCCCTTCCCTTCACCCCCCTGAACCTCATCGAAAAAAGTAGCCATGCCAGCAGCCATGCTCATTTTGAACATGGCTTTGAACCTAGGGCTTTATCCAATTCCTTGTCTTGATCTAATACAGGATTTTGTCAGAAAGTTATCAGTGAAGAGATATCCTGTGAAGACATGGAATAGTCCTTAATGGATATGATATACTCAAATCTTGGATAGCAGATGCAATAGGACTGACTAGTTCCTCTGCTAGCTTCTCTAGCTGCAGAATGTTCTATGCTGTCAATGACATTGACAATGCTTGATTCCTTTAGGAGGGCCAATCTTGGACTTAACCCAGGCTTATATACCAGATTCACCTGTTCCTGTTCTTCTATCCCAGTAGGATTTCAGTTATACCAAAAGTAATCCTGGCTACAAGGCAACTCAGCAGCCTTAATTGAAGGCTTACTTCAGTGACAGTTTCTGATATAATTCTGACCCTTCCCAGGAACATCCCTGTATTAGCAAAGGTCAGTGACACAGTGTGCCTGGTATCTGGTCAGTTTTAACTATCACTACTAAAGCTATTCCATGAAAACTACCCTTACTGTAAAAAAAAAAAAATCTGTATTACAAAAATGCTATTTCCATTTATTTTTAATGAGAAAAAATATGGAATATTCCTGGATACCCCATCACCCTTTTCCATTTAAATCCAAATTTTTTAAAATCTAAATTACTGTTTGCCCATTATACTTACTGAAAGTGAGAAAAGATAAGATACATGAGTTGAGTTAGCAAGAAGAAAGAAATAACAGATCAAGTGAAGGAAAGAATTGCCTATTTTACTTTTCATTTTATTCTAACAAAAATAAACTTGCAGTGATCAGAGACTAAATTTCTAAACTATGGCCACTAACAAAGGTCACCTGAAAGAGAAAATTCTCATCGAAAATTTCATTTCATCCTCTACGTTGGCACTAAGGAACAAGGAATGAAACTGTTTTGAAGTCAAACACAAAAGCAGCATCTTTGTGGGGAAAAAAAAAAAAACCACACACACACAAAAAAAAAAAAAAAAAAACAGGACTTGACAGGCTTGATTGCCCTCTAATGGCTAGAAGGCATATGGCACCCTTTTAAAAGGTGGATATCCTATATTCATGGTCCCCATACTGGAATTACCGTTTGAGAAAAGTGCCATCTGATGGCTATCTCAGCTATTGCATTGAATTTATTCAAGCCCCTTGAAAGGATTTTTAACTAGACAAAAGCAAATCAGCACTATAAATAAATATATTCATGCAGATGCACCTCACTTTTATATGTGACACTAGACCTAAAAATCTTAAATGAGGCAACCCAATTCAATACTCTTTCCAGTTTCAACATGTCTGTTATTTGTTACAGACTTATAATCCACATATATCTTTATACATATCTAAAATAAAACATATCTGTGCCTATATATTTATGCCTTTTCAAAAAAACCAGAGATATTTTCTTCAGAAATTAATATTCTCTATTATTGTTCTGTAAAAAATGACCAACAGGATGATTTCAGAAAAGGCCTGGAGAGACTTACAAGAACTGATGCTGAGTGAAATGAGCAGGACCAGGAGATCATTATATACTTCAGCAACAATACTATATGATGATCAATTCTGATGGACATGGCCCTCTCCAGCAATGAGATGAACCAAATCAGTTCCAATGGAGCAGTAATGAACTGAACAAGCTACACCCAGCGGAAGAACTCTGGGAAATGAATGTGAATCACTACATAGAATTCTTAATCCCTCTATTTTTGTCCGCCTGCATTTTTTATTTCCTTCACAGGTTAATTGTACACTATTTCAAAGTCTGATTCTTTTTGTACAGCAAAATAACTGTATGGACACGTATACATATATTTGTATTTAACATATATAACATATAACATAACATATTAGTCAACGTGGCATCTGAGGAAAGGGGTGAGGGGAAGAAGGGGAAAAATTGTAACAAAAGGTTTTGCAATTGTCAGTGCTGAAAAATTACCCATGCATATATCTTGTAAATAAAAAACTATAACAAAAAAAAAGAAAGAAAGAAATCAATATTCTCCTTAACTTGTATTCCTCAAGTCATTCTGTCTATGGTCTTGATTTGCTATAAACACACACACATACACACATTCCATTCCATGAATTAAGTAGAAATCTTATTGCAAAAATGCTATTTCCATTAATTTTAATGAAAAAAATATAGAACAGTCTGAAATACTCTATTACCATTTTTCATTCAAACATGCCTAAAAAACAATAAGCCACTACATTATTTGCTAATTATGCCTCCTGAAAGTCTTAAGGATAAGATGTATGTTGAGTTAGTGAGAGCAGGAAAGAAAAGTAGATCAAATTGCTACAGACTATAAGAAGAAACAAGATAGTAGAGGGAATGAGGAGGGAAATGAAGAATAACTACACACATAATCTCTACAGGATGATAAATTAAAATTTTAATACATAATAAGGTCAACATGTACTGTGTGTATCAAGCGACAGGACATTACAGTTACTGTGTCTTCTCTCTATGTGGTGTATTATGTCCTAGCCTACTATAATTTGCCTGTAATGCCAAAAAATTAAAGAGTGATATAAATGTAGAGGGCCACAGATAGTGGGGAACCCTGGGCAAGGCATAAGACCCTTTAGTCCAGTAAAAGAAACCCTGCTGACAGTGTCTGGTTCAGCTCCCCATCTCCCCTTAAGGGCTCCTGGCCTTCCTGAGAAGTAAGGGGGCATGACAATCTATGTTGTAATTAAGGCAGAGTTATACCAAGTGGCAAAGAGACATTTACACATAATAGCAAGTTATTTATATGGTCCTGCATCCATAATATATAATTAACACATGCACAGTATGCTAAAGTTATGTAAGGATATTAGGATATATAAGGCTGAGAAAATTTGGAATAAACAGACACCATGTTTGACCATCCATGTGGGTCCCATCTCTTCACTCCTCTCCTAAGATCAAGGACTCGGGCTGGTACCAATATACTCCAGAGATCTAGTCTGGACATTATATATAAATGGCCATATTCTATTAAAGTAAAAGTCCAAAAAGTGAGTATCTATTTATAGTGAGGGATGGGAAAGGAGATAAGGTGAGAAACCCAGAATCAGAACCAAATCCAAAGCCCCAAGTGGTGATGGAGGCAAGAAGACAGGTAATCAATCAACAAAGATCAGGTATCACAGATCAGGCTCAAGAAAGGATCTGGGAAATGATGGTCTCAAATGAGTTCAGTGATCAAGGAAACTGAACAAGAAGTGAAAGGTGAAAGTACTAAAAGGAAAAATTCTTCAGACAATTTCCAGACAGAGACAATTAAATAGCCCAGTAGATAGACTGCCAGACCTGGATTCAGGGAGACTTGAGCTTAGATTCAGTCTCAGACACTTAAACTGGGTGAGGCTGTACAAATCACTTCACCTCTGTCTGCCTCAGTTTCTTTAACCATAAAATGGGGATGATAATAATAATACCACCTATCTCATAGAATTGTTGTGAAAATTAAATGTGATATTTATAAATGTGATATTTATAAAATTAAATGTGATATTCAAATCTTAAAGTGCTATATAAATGGGAGCTATAAACAGAAGAACTGATACTTGGGAAGTTGTGTCAAGTCACTGAGATCCTAGACCGGATTGTTTTACATAACTGAAAACATCTTCTTCCCTTAAGAGTAGTCTGGAATGAGTTTGAAGAGCCCATGGTTAAATTTTCAATTTGAGTATTTAAATCTTGAAATCTACAAATCAGAGTTTGATGTGCTGTTTTCTTGTTGGTCTAGACTTAAGAAAATGTTAAAAATGCAGGTGAAAATTAAAATGTGCATACATTTTCCTCTCTGGTTGTTAAATATTTATTTATATACTCTTGTATTGTCTTATAATCACAATTCCAGAGGACTGACAAGGAAACAAGCTACTCATCTTCTAAAAGAAAGGGTGATTTGCATTATAGACTTCAACAACAATACTATATAAGTATAAATTCTGATGGAAGTGGATATCTTCAGCAATGAGACGATCCAATTCAGTTTTAATTGATTAATGATGGAGAGAATCAGCTATACCCAGAGAAAGAATACTGGGAAATGAATGTGGATTACTTGCATTTTTGTTTTTCTTCCCAGTTTATTTTTAACCTTTCTGAATGTGATTTTTCTTGTGCAACAAGAGAACTGTACAAATATGTACACATAAATTGCATTTAAGATATACTTTTACATATTTAACATGTCTGAGACTGCCTGCCATCTAGAAGAAGGGATGGAGGGAAGGAAGGAAAAAGCTGGAAAAGAAGTGATTACAAGGGACAATGTTGAAAAATTACCCATGCATATGTTCTGTCAATAAAAAGCTAGAATAAAAAATTTTAAAAAGCTAAAAAAAAAAAAAGAGAGAGTTAAAAAAAAAGGGTGATTTGGTAAGATAAAGAATGAAATATTTTTGGGCATGAACAGCATAGGAATTTGTTTTACTTAATAATGCATATTTGTTATAAGAGTTTTATTTTCCCCTCAATGGAACATATGTGAGTGGCAGAAAAAAATTAAATCTTTATTAGGATTTTTTTTAAGCTTTAAACAATTCATGCCAGCCTTACCTTATTTTCAAATTTTAACAAGATTATTAAGCTAGTAACTGAAGGGAATGTTGTAGATATGGTTTTCCTAGATCTTAGCAAAGCTTTGATAAAGTATTTTTATATTATTATGAAGAATGAGATGTGGATCTGATCAATGGTATCAAACTCAAATAGAAATGGAGTCTTGTGAGCCACATATTGACTTAGAACGCTATAAATTAACATCTTCTATGCTGTATTGTATTTGGGAGTGGTGGAGTAAGACAGCTCTATACTAGAGGTGGACTCAAAACTGTCTAGACACAAGAATATACTGGTAAATGTTTAAAAACTGATTCTTTGGGGAGAAAAATGTACTTACAATTTGAAGTACATTTAATCTGCATTATTAAATTTTTCTCCATAATTTTTAAGTCTAGACATTAAACAAAACATAAAGAGATGCATTTATTAATTTCCAAGGTATAAATATTCACAATGAAAATTTAATAATCAGCTCTCAAAAGTCAGTTCAAGCTATCTCCAGCATAACCCTGGAAATTAGACAACTGTATTCAAAGAGTAGTTGAAATAATTTAATGAATAAAGAAACATAAGCAAGAATTTGTACTTTTTTTTTCATTTTGGGGGAATAATGTTATAAGGAATAGTGTGACTGTATATGTAATTTTTTGATTTCTTATAAATAAGATAATTTCTCCTTTGCCTCAAAATTTACAATCAAAACATAAAAGTTTCATTGATAAAATTATTGATTTTTAAATAAAAAGAATAAAATTTGAAAACCTACAATATTGATTCTTTTATTGCTATGAATAAACAAAAAAGTAAAAATTCAATTTAAGGATCATATTTAATTATGAAAGTACAAAAAACAATGGACTGATATCATTGTGAGAAAATTAATTTTTCCATGTGTCAAAACAATTTTCAAGTGTTAATTTGGAGATGAATCCATGAAAAAGTTTCTAATAATAATACATTGTTTCATTGGATACTCAATATGTCTGATTATATTGAATCAGTCATTATAGAAAGTGTTCCAAAAAGTGACATTTATAGTTTGCAATTAGAAAAGACCATTGTTGTTTATACCTGACAACTTTAATTGTATTTGTAAGATAATTACATGATAGGAAAGTGGAAAAAAATATACTATTTTGTAATCAGGTAACAAGATAAACAGCTGGTAGACATTTTTTGATCTAATTAATTCATACTCTGAAGTAAAACAAATCAGTTTATTCTCTTGTTATAGAATATGCACAGATACAACAAAATCAGTAACTGGGGGATTTTGAGGTACTGTTTTATATGTTTAAAAACTTAATACAAGTGTAATATGGAAACACTGTAGCACACACAAATAAGTTTGAGCTTTCAAAAAACCACAATAACTTTCAAGTGAACTGAGTGAGGCTGCCAAAATAATAAATTTTATAAAATCAAAAACCATTAATTCTCAATTGTTTGTTTTTTATGTAGCGAGATGGCAGGAGCATATTCAACTTCTAGCACAAAGGTATGAAGTGACTTTCTGGTAGCAGAGTTATTATTCATCTACTACAAATGAAAGAAGAATCAGTTGTCCTTTGCACTAACCATCTTTTTTTTTTATCTGAAAAAATATAAAAGTGATACGATGTGCTACAAATATTAACATAACAGATTTTTTTAAAATAAAGAAATTAACTCAAAACATCATTACAGGGTATAAATACAAACACAACCAATGTTTAGGACAAATAAAAAATATGATTAAGAAACTAAAAATTTAGAACCACACAGTTGAGAACAGAACTGCATGCTTTGTGAATTATGGAATTTCTCTTTAGAAAATTGTCTTTTGATCACACTGTCAAGAAAGACACCCATGATTATCTGAAATATTTAGAAATGGCTTTTAATTTTCCTGAAATTCTCAATAAATTAAATTGGATTTGCAATCCTTTTGGTAGATTCTTTACTTCCCTTATCTGATGAACTAATATTAGTTGAAAATGAAAATTTAATTGACATGTAAACAGATTTTGAACTGAAAGTAGCATTTAAAAATTATAATCATAAATGTTTGGTTAAAATAAATACAAAAATTCTATCTTGCAGCAAGAGAATTTGTAAAATTTCCCCATTATTGTCTACTATGTAAGTATGTTCACTATATTCCTGTCTTAAATTTAAATTAAAAAATAAACATAATGCTGAACCACATTTAAGACAGCTTGTCTGGTTTTGAGTTAAATATTGCAAGCCTTTGTATATATTAAAAAGTCCAACATTTAAGTTAAATTTATATATGATTATTATGTTTTGTTAAACACCTTCTAAGCTATTTCACTAAAGTGTTATTATACTCAATAAAATGTAAAAGATAAAGATATATAATATGAAATTTTATAGATAATAATCATATATAGTCTTGCTAGATTGCTTCTTTTAATTCTTAAAGAATATCCCACATAAAATATTTGTAACATTTTTATAGTTTTTATAATCTTAGAATTTTCACAATTATGTATAGAATAACATTTTATTTATAATGAATCATAGAATGCAAATTTTATTTTGGAAATTTGAAGGGCAAAACATTGCAATCATCATAAGCAATTTATTAAGATAAAAGAGTATTCACATGTAGTAATACTACATTAAATTATCCTGAGGGTTCAAAATATAGCTTGTTATTATTCTTGAAAAAGGTTCCAGGAACAAATAACATTGGAAACTATTACCTTATAGATATGACATCTGGAGGAATGGAACCTGACACTATGATAATGTATAGATCAGCATTAGCATTTTATAGGTGTTCGATTCCTTTACTAAAGTCCTAATCTAATATCTATCTAATATCTCATCAAGACATGGAGTTGATTCTGGGTTCTTGAAGGTCATATCAACAGAATGTAAATTATTCTATTCTATGAAGGCAGAAAAGCTTTGCATCCTGGCCCTGTAACATCTGTTACCTTAGTTTTCTAGAGGTTCATCACTGAAAGATGAATTCTTGCCCTACAGATGTTCTCAAAAAGTATATATTGGAGTAAGTCTTAAGCATTTTTATGTCACAGACCCCTTTGCCAAACTGGTAAAGCCTTTAAACTCAGTATTCAAATAATGTTTTTAAATTGGTAAAATAAAATACATAGCACTATGATAAATTTTATTAGAACAGAGCTATCATAATGTTAAATACAAACAAAAACAAAAACAATTTCATCAGATCATGGGTTAAGAATCCATGATCTGCTAAGGGTAGAGATGTTGCAGTGTTTACCAGTGGAGGGAGCAGTCATTCCATGAAAATCACATCAACTTCAAGTATGAAAATAAGATTCTACCTCTCCTCTCCTACTCACATTCCCAAGATCCAGTGGCCAATTAACAACAGTTAAACCCATAATCCTCCCCCTAAATAAATAATCTGAAGAGGGTCCATGTTCATTAAACTCCTTCTAGCAATGGCTAGAATCTTCGTGGGGCAACTAGGTGGTGAGCAGGTAGAACATTGAGCCTGAAATCAGAAAGATCTGAATTCAGATCTAACCGGAAACACTATGTGACCTTAGGCAAATCATTTAATCCTTTTTGCCTCAGTTTTCTCATCTGTAAAATTATTGAGAAGGAAATGGCAAACCACCCCCAATAACTTTGCCAGGAATCACAAAGAATAGGACAGGACAAAAAAAAAATTTTTTTTTTGAATGCTTCATGTCAGATCTCAATCCCCTCAACTTCTATAGGCAGAGGCTGAAGCTTTCTCCTCTCTCCCTGGTCTACCCCTTTGCCTTCAGTCAAATGTATACATTGTTATCACTTTCCCTTGTTTGATCACAATTTGCATCTCTTTTCTTCATCCTCCATTACACAGTCTTTTCCAGTGATGCCCTGGTTACTACGTAGCTCAATAGAGTTTAGACCCTTCATTCAGCCTTGCTCACTTAAAGGATACCTCTCAATCCATCTCAAACCCCAGCTCTAAGCCCAGCTTTACTCCTTCCCTAAACCCTGGGATCAGGGGCTCCTAAGGATTCCATGACCTAGCTGTACTATGGCACTTGCTGTTAATAATTCACAACCTCAACATCCAGACAGGGACTACGGTTCCTGGCTGGGAGTTAATAGAGTTTGTTGCATGGATAAGGAATAGGGCATCTGCCCTATACCTCTAGCAATTACACAAATGTAGTTATTCTTAGCATTTCCATGTCCTTTCCCCTTCTATATCTTCTCTTGCCAAGACAAATCCTCCACTCCTCCACTATGAGTGGAAGGACTCAATGTCCAGGGCAACAAAGTAGCAGAGGTTCCAACTAGGAGAGCAATTCTCTGTTTACAAATTTTCACCTTCTTATTCTTTTCCCTGAGTAAGAAAACTAAGTCATTCCCTCTGACTTCTCTCTGGGTCTTTGTAACTGTTTTTTGAGTCACAAAATCACAAGATCCTAAGAGAATTTAGAGGCCATATAATCCAACCCCCTCATTTTACAGATGAAGAAACTGGTGGAATGAGAGGGGAGGATTCCTCTGACTCCTAATTCAGTTTTTTCTCCCTTGCATTGTAGTAGGGTACAGCCCAATGATATCTTTTCCGGTAAATTTTCTGCAGCCCACTTTTCCTTCTCTCTCCAGAGATCAGAGCACAGACATAGAAAGGGAATCCATGGAGGGAGTCTGACATCTCTAGGAATCCTGATGCTTTTTCCCTGTGTAGCTTTAAGCCATTATCAGTCATTACCAGTAATTTCTTTCCAAGAGAATGCGTCCAGAGACAGAGGCAAGATGGTGGAATGTGAGAGAGCAATGTACCAAGCTCCCATACACTTAAAAAATGCACTAGACCATATCTTGGTGGGGAGATCAAGAAAAAGTTGACATAGGGAGACAGACAGAAAGGTCTGGAGACAGGTTATGCCGGAAGCACACCAGAAGGAGCACTCATGTTCAAAAAAGGCTGTATACCAAGGTAAAAGGAAGACCCATACTAGGGTACCCCCAGATCTATATGAAGCTACTGCAACAGGGTGAGGGGTCAAATGATAACTTTGTCACCCAGTTCCAGGTTAGAGATCCAGGGTGGACTTGAAAAAAAGACCTGCCTCAGAGTTAGTATTCCCAAAAAGAGAGGTGCTGGGGTAGTAGAGGAATAACTAGGGCAGGAATCCCAGGCTAAAGGAAACCTATAATTCCATCATCCAGAACATACAAAACATTCTAGCTGACTGATGGGAGCTGAGCCCAGAAGCATCTTATCATTCAGTTATATTCAGTTATTCCAAGTGAATCTGAGGCTCAAACCAAGGGGGTAGAAATCAGACTTTGCTCTGGATCAGACTTCTTTAAGAGCATTCAAAGTCTGCAAATTTCCAGTCTGTCTCTAAGAGCCTAGAATAATCCAACATTGAAGACACAAATCCAGAAGAAAATGGCTCCAAAATATCTACAAGCAAAAACCAAGCATCGGACACAAACTCAATGAAAACTTTGCCTGCCTTCACTGACTACCTATGCTTGTCCCAGGAGCCATGAGTATCCCTATAATTCCATCTCTGTAAAGGTCTTTCGTGAAATTAGAGAAATGAAAGATGGTTTATAATTAAAACTCTGACACCTCCCACAAAGAACAGCAAAACAACCAAAGGCCAGGTCACTGTCCTATCCCAGGGAGGAGCCAGAATGCTAGTCTAAGCTGGCTCTGCACCTAGCTGTAAAGAGGCTAAAATGAGACTGTGGCTTCTGAGCTTGGTGGCAGGGATTGCCCTGGGAGTGGCTGGGACTCCCCTGGGAAAAGTCTCCATGGGGAGAGAACAAATCGAGGAGAAAAAGGAGGTACAGGTATGTGATTGTCGGGATTGAGGCCCTAGGAGGTGGGAAGAATGGAGTGTCTGCTGAGGGTGAAGGCTGGCAGGGAGGCAGAAGTAGAGTCTGAGACTGGAAGGAAGACAGAAAATACAAGAATCCCCACTTTCTCACCGTTCTTAAAGTTATTTGAGAGAAAAAAGATTCTGGCAGACCCACTAACGCCTAACCCAGAAGTTCCAAGTGTTGGAAGCAGTTGAAATGCCCAGGGGTGCAGATTATTTAATTTTCAATGTGAACATTTACACCTAGAGAATCTGGAAGCACTGCAAATTAGTGCTTGATTGTTTTGTAGAAGGTCTAAACTTAAGAAAATAATAGAAAGAACATTGATAATGCAAATTAAACTTTAAAATGTGTCCTAGTTAAATATTTACCAGCTTTTAACCTCTAATCTAGGGATCCCTCATGTACATATCCCTTATCTTCAATAAACACAAAGCCTTGTCCCCTCTGAAAAGGTGCTTGATATCTATTCCTCTTCGGCAAGTTATAGGATCCAAAGATGCTAGAAACTGTGACTTTCTGTTTCTTCTAACCAGCAATCCCACAAATCAAATAATGGGTTGATTTCATTTTACTACCAGAAATTGAAATATGGAATTTAACTGAATTTTCTGAGCATATTGGGGAACTAAGTATAACATCTTCCTGTCAGGCTATAGTGTAGAGCTTCATTAATTTCTGCAGGGGACTCTGGGCTCTGGAAGAGCACACTTCTAACAGATTTTCCCAAGCTGGAAAATTTTTGCCCAAATAGTGTTCATTTTCTTTAGGGCCAGCTTTAGTCAATATTGGGAGTCTCATGTCCAGATTGGTCACCAGGTATTAAATTTATTTTCCAGCAATTCATTGATTAAATTGTGGAGCTTTCTCTATCTGAAATGGGAGAGGGATTACTCACATCAATGAAATCTCCAGTCTTTGAAATATTGATAATATTAGTGTAGTATATTAATAAGAGGCTTATTATACTACCTTATCTGGGCTTAGAGATGGACCTTAGAGGATGGGTAGGGAGAGGAGAGTTAGGAAAGGGATAATACATCTTGGAACAAAAACTTATAAGAGAATTTATTTCTGTAATCCAAGAGTTCTGAATCCTTCCTCCCCACCACAAACCTTCACTGACAAGTTGAGTCCTCAGGCCTAGCCACTAAGGTCCTCCCAACTAACCAACAATAAATGTCTGACCTAATTGTATGGTAAGAATTCTTGTCTATGGACTATATTATTCTAACATGTTGAAATTCAATTACCCCCAGAATTAGACACAGACAAACCTAGGTAAGAAAGGGGAATCTCTGTCAGTGTCTCCTATTGAGACATCATTATAATCACATAGGTAATATGTTATGTAAATGTAATATATAACATTGATTATGTAGACTATTTTATACAATGTTATATAATATTCAATCTATTATAATCAAGTGTATTTTTTTAAATGTTTAACACAGTGCCTGGTATTCATAGGCACTGTGTAAATAGTTATTCCCTTCTCTTCCTTCCTAAGCCCAGCTGTATCTCAGGAAAATAGATCTCTATGGAAATAAGGAACAGATGCAATTAGGAAGGAGGAATAAATGAGGAGCAACTGGTAGAATATGGAATTCCTCCAAAGTTATCAAACTAAGACTACACTGAACAAGTTCAGAACTAGCCGAGTAGGGGAAAGAGGAAATGCTGAGAGTTATGGGATAAAGTGATCAGAGCTAGATTTCTCAACAATTCAACTTACTACATATGAGATAATTCAAGGCTCTAAATTCCCTTTTGAGCTTCCCAGAGTGCAGGCTCCCATTAAAATTCCAAACTTCATTATTGTGTGCTAGTATTTTATGAGGCCTAAGCCCTTCATTCCCTCATTCAGATCCAGAGAGCACTGGATAAACCCCAGTGTGAAAACATCCAGCTGGGAAGAATCAGAGGGAGGTAAAAGAAAAACTCAAACTGCCAAGGAGGTGAAGATGGGACTAGGAAAGCAAAAGATAGTTGTAAACTGACATTCAATGAGTATTTTGCAGTTTCATTTTGTCAAGCCCATTGGTAGGTATAAGAGAGTGGAGCTGCCCCTGAGACCAGCTCCAGCTTTTAAGCAGGCCCAAATCTGTGCCATCCTTGAAACTCTCATCAGATCCTGCTGTGTTTATTTGGTATTTTCTGATATCTTTCCTCCCCTGCTCAGCTAAACACTTTCCTTGAAAAAAGCATCCACAATCAGTGCTTCTGCTTACTCTTCTCAGTTCTGTGAAGCCTTCTACAATTTGGCATCTGATTTCTCTTCTCTCCTAATTTACTACCAATCTCTTAATTGCTTAATATGACAGCCTCTTCTCCAGGCTCAGCATTCTTGGCCCATCTGAAATTCTTGACACTGCTGACTACCTTCTCATCCTGGATTCTCTTTTCTCTTTTCTTTGGGTTTCTATGACTGACCCTCTTCTGCCTCTGCTTCTGCTTCTGTCTGAGTTTGTGTATGTGTATATGAGTGTATCTGTCTGTCCCTTTTCTCTCTCTCTTTTTCTCTTTCACTCTCATCTCTTTCTCTCTGTCTCTCTCTGTTTCTGAATCCCCTCTCTCTCTCCTTTCCCCTCTCTCCCTTTCCCTCTCCCTCTCCTTCTCCCTGTCCCTCTCCCTTTTGTGTCTATTCTCTGATCATTTTCCTTTATTGAATCTTTTGTTTGCCATATCCACTAACTATGAGTGTTCTTCCCAAGATTCTACCCCAAGATGCCTCTCTTGGTTTTTCTTTCTACACTCTCATTTGAGTAGTATCCATGATTGTCCTCTCTAGGCTGATGATTCCTAAATCTATTTATCCAACTCTAATCTCTCCTGAGGTTCTTCATGATTCACCCACTGCCTGATGGACAATTTGAGCTAGAAATCTTATGGTTATCTCAAAATCAAAATGTACAAAACAACTTTTCTTCTATCCTTCCCCCTAACTTTCTCCTCTTCTGAATTGCTCTATTATTATCAAGAGCAATACCCAAGTTTAGAATCTTGTCTTTGCCCTCAAATCCTCTCCTCAAACACTCCACATATATGAACAGTTGCCAAATCTTACAATTCTTTCTCTACAACAGTTCTTCAATAACTCTCCCTACCTTCATATAACTATCATCTTAGTTCAAACTTCATCACTTGTTGACTGAACACAATAACCTTCAAACTGGTCTCCCTGCCTCAAGTTTCTCTTCACTCCAATCCAGTCTCCACACAGCTGCCAAAGTAATTTTCCTATGACAGATGTCTGGCAACAGCATCCTGCCCCCCCCCCAATAAATTTCAGTCACTTCTTATTGCCCCTACGATCAAATGCAAAATCATTTGACATTTGAAGCTCTTTACAAAATGGTTCCTTCCTACCTTTCCAATCTTCTTCCGTTCTACTTTCCTCCATGCATTCTACAGTCCAGCCACACTGACCTACTTTCTGTTCTTTACACAAGATACTCCATCTTCCATTGTAAATGGAAGTATAAAATCCTTTATACTGTCTATTCCCAATGCTTGGAATGCCTGCATTCCAAAATCTGATTCTAAGAATCCTTGATTTTCTTTAAGACTCCAGTGCTACTTCCTCTAGGAGGTCATTCCCCCTTTTCTCTTCCTTCCCTGGTTCTTTCATCTTTTGGTGCCATCCCTTCTAAAATTACCTTCCTTCTACTATGTATTTATTTTATATGTTTTAATATGAATATATATGTGCATGTATATATATGTATATATGCATACATATATATATTATGTAGATGCATCTTTGGGTACACATATATGTGTTTCTATATGCATGTGTATGTTTTAATATACATTCTAATGTGTCTGATACATAATGAGTATTTAATAAATGTTTATTGGTGAATTGCTTTTCTTTGTTATGTGCAAATTCACAGTAAACACTAGAATTTATTTCCTTTCTTGTCAAATTTGGGGTACTGGAAGTACAAAAACACAAGGCACAGAGGTACCAGTGATTTTGTCACTACTGTTGATAATTGTTCTAACACAGTAACTATATTCAATGCCTCTCTTTTGTGTGCATATACAAAGAAAGAGTGGAGAGAAGGAGAAAGAGAGAATATGGAAAAGTCATATAGAAAAACAGAAAAAGGCAAAATAGAGAAGGAGATCTATAAGGAAAGAGAGGGGAGAGGGTGAAAGAGAGGGAAGAAAGGAGGCAGAAAGAGACAGAAACAAGAGAGGAGACAGAAAAGTGTATGTAAAATCAATCAATAAAATATTAACCCTATTTTAAATGTTCACTATGTGGCAGGCAATGTGCAAGATGCTGAGGCTACAAAGACAAAAATAATATAGCAGCCCTCAAAACACATATTAATTCAATTTTAAAAATTCAATTAATTCAATTTTAATGCCTGTATGTCAGGTATTGAGAAGTGCTTGGGGGATGAAGATTCACGCCTTCATTTTTGGTGCTGAGTCTGATGACCAATGAGAAAATATTCAAACATTATTATAAACTTCCTTGAGACTCATACCCAGGGTTCCCATAATCCCCATTCACTTTAACATGTGTACAAGCTCTACCTCCCTTCTCCATTCCTACAGGACAAGCCCAAGAAAATGAAGAGACAATTCTTTATAACTGGTGCTTACACAGGATTGAGTGAAGTAAGTTTGAAAATGGGTTGAAAGTCAAAAAGGGTTAAAGGTCATAACAGAAGTTGAGGAACTGGAAAAGAGCTGTGGATGATGGCATTGGGGGAGGGCAGGCTGTGGAGGGAGCCATAAACTCTGGGGGAAATGGAGAGTATTAGTGGGGAGACAAGAGTTCATCAACCTCTCAGGGTTTGAATTACCCATCCCAAAATGAGTTGTGCTCCAGAACCATGAAATAGTTCAGTCTTGAGAAGGAAAAAAGCTAGGTAAAGTTCCTATTCTGTGTTTGGGGGATGTTACCATCCCCCCCAAACCATAACAATATGCTTTGGAACAATATTCCTATGCTGCCATGGGATGAAGATAAGCCCAACCTGGTTATATAATTTCCCTCATCAAAGAGAGTAAACCAATTAATCCATTTATATATGACTACATTGGCCTTCCGCTGAGCAGAGATGGACAGGGAAGTGGCATGCAGGGAGCACACTGCTGCCATAAAATGCCACTGATTAGGGTTAATTCTTCAGGTGAAGCAAAGTGATACAGTAGATTGATAGAGCACTGGTCTTTGAATCAGGAGAAAGTGAATTCTAATTTTGCCTCAGATACTAATCTTTAAGTCTCAATTTCTTCATCTGTAAAACTGGCCTCACTTACCTCAGAGGACTGTTGAAAAGATCAAATGAAATAATATGGTAAAATGCATTGCTAACCTTAAAGCACCATATAAATGCTATTAGCTGAAGCTGCTATTTCTCCTTCAAAGTTATCCTGACCCTGTTTAGCACAGAGCCCCCTTGACCTTAACTCATTATTTCCAAACTAAAATCACATTTTCCTGGCTAATCACTAGATTCTGTTACCTTTTATATTTCTAGCATTAGCCTTTCTATTAGTCTAGTTGTTACTTTGATTCTTGAAGTGATGTTGGACTTGTATTGGGCTGCATAGCCTAGCTGACTCTCTCACTTGTTAATTGCATTCTAATGCCCCATGGCTTCTGCAGAGCCTGGCTGCCATGGCTAATGATTACACTCAAAGTGTATCCAAAAAGAAAAAGAAAAAAGCATGAGAGTTCTGACAAGTTCTATCACGCTAATAAAGCCCCAGTGATAACTCAAGTCTACTGTTCTATGACCAAAAGAATTCTCTTTAAGAGACTGACCACCAAGTTATGGATGTTAGAGGGCCATAGCAATCAATGATTCAAAAAAAAAAGCATAAAATGACCCTCAGTCCACTGTGAATCCCTTCCACCTAAACTGTGAGGGTGATGAAGTAGCAGAACATTTGGTTGAAGGTGACAAGAATCAAAGAATTTGTAGTTCATCTATAAATATTAAACTGAATGCAGGTACTTGAAACTTGTCTTTGTCCAGTGGCCAACAATTTAACATACTATTGAAAGAACTGGACATTCTCATATTGACATTCTCAAAAAAAAGAAAAACAGAAGACAAAAGAAAGGTGCACTAAATGGAGTAGTGACTCACAGATTCCCTTTGGAGAGACAAGCAAAGAAGTTGACATAATCTTATCATGAAAGCAAAAACAACAAGATATATTTGCAATAACTGTATGAGATACAAATTGCTCAAAAAATCCTACAACTACTCATGAATAAAATTAGCAGGAGGGCAAAAAGTAGATGCAAAAAAGTGGAATACATCTCTCATTGTTTTCTTCTTTTTTGTATCTTTATTTTTTATTTTATTTTATTTTATTTTTGTTGCATATATGTTTATTTTTTTTATAAGTTTTTATTGACAGAACCCATGCCAGGGTAATTTTTTTACAACATTATCCCTTGCGCTCACTTCTGTTCCGATTTTTCCCTCCCACCCTCCACCCCCTCCCCTAGATGGCAAGCAGTCCTATATATGTTGAATATGTTGTAGTATATCCTAGATACAATGTATGTGTACAGAACCAAACAGTTCTCTTGTTGCACAGGGAGAATTGGATTCAGAAGGTAAAAATAACCCGGGAAGAAAAAAAAAATGCAAACAATTTACATTCATTTCCCAGTGTTTTTGCTTTGGGTGTAGCTGCTTCTGTCCATCATTGATCAATTGAAACTGAATTAGGTTTCTTTGTCAAAGAAATCCACTTCCATCAGATTACATCTTCATACAGTATCGTTGTTGAAGTATATAATGATCTCCTGGTTCTGCTCATTTCACTTAGTTCATGTAAGTCTTTCCAAGCCTCTCTGTATTCATCCTGCTGGTCATTTCTTAACAGAACAATAATATTCCATAACATTCATATACCACAATTTACCCAACCATTCTCCAATTGATGGGCATCCATTCATTTTCCAGTTTCTAGCCACTACAAACAGGGCTGCCACAAACATTTTGGCACATACTGGTCCCTTTCCCTTCTTTAGTATCTCCTTGGGATATAAGCCCAGTAGTAGCACTGCTGGGTCAAAGGGTATGCACAGTTTGATAACTTTTTGGGCTTAATTCCAGATTACTCTCCAAAATGGTTGGATTCATTCACAACTCCACCAACAATGTATCAATGTCCCAGTTTTCCCGCATCCCCTCCAACAATCATCATTATTTTTTCCTGTCATCTTAACCAATCTGACAGGTGTGTAGTGGTATCTCAGAGTTGTCTTAATTTGCATTTCTCTGCTTAATAATGATTTGGAACACTCTTTCATATGAGTGGTAATAGTTTCAATTTCATCATCTGAAAATTGTCTGTTCATATCCTTTGACCATTTGTCAATTGGAGAATGGTTCGGTTTCTTATAAATTAGAGTCAATTCTCTATATATTTTGGAAATGAGGCCTTTATCAGAACCTTTAACTGTGAAGGTGTTTTCCCAGTTTGTTGCTTCCCTTCTAATCTTGTTTGCATTAGTTTTGTTTGTACAGAAGCTTTTTAATTAGATGTAATCAAAATTTTCTATTTTGTGATCAATAATGGTCTCTAGTTCGTCTAGTTCTTCCTCCTCCACAGGTCTGAGAGATAAACTATCCTATGTTCCTCCAATTTATTTATAATCTCGTTCTTTATATCTAAATCATGGACCCATTTTGATCTTATCTTGGTATACGGTGTTAAGTGTGGATCCATGCCTAATTTCTGCCATACTAATTTCCAGTTATCCCAGCAGTTTTTGTCAAATAATGAATTCTTATCCCAAAAGTGAGGATCTTTGGGTTTGTCAAACACTAGATTGCTATAGTTGACTATTCTGTCTTGTGAAACTAACCTGTTCCACTGATCAACTAATCTATTTCTTAGCCAATACCAAATGGTTTTGGTGACTGCTGCTCATTGTTTTCTATAATGATTTATTTTTGTCATCAGTAACAAAGGAACATAACATTTGGACTTTTAACACTTCCATCCTCTATGAGCTATGCAAAAAAATGGCACTGAGGAAGATGAAGTTGGAAATAACAATTGGGCATTTTTGAGACCTTCTAGTAAAAAGCCTGCATTAATTTTTAAAAATGCTAACAGATTTGATTGCCTCGTTGTTCATTTATTATTTACAAGATCTCACATCTTTTTGGTCATACAAGATTCCACTATATTTATTGTTCATTGATAGCAAAAAAGAATTTGACTCAATCAAACAAAACACAAATTTAGAGTTTCTTCTTCAGTAAGGAATTATGCATGTTTCTTAAAAGATTGCTTAACAAATGCAGACATATTACTTTTTAGTGACTCTCATATCATTCAAGGCTTAAAACAAAGTGATATGTACTGTCCCATGTCTCGTATACTATCCAAATAGAATACAGTTTCCATATATAGGATGAAATAGTTTATGGGAAATACTGCACTGATTGTGCCAAGCCCCAGAATATTACATAACCTCATCAATGAAAGTCATCGTTATCCAAAAGAAGTAAGCCTAAAATTCATACAAAGAAAACTATATACCTAAAAAATGCCTTTTGCTCAGATTATATTATATAGTTTGATAGAAAATCCATTTAGTTAGTAGATCAGCACATATATTGAGGAGAGGCAACAAAGATGGAAAATTAGGTGGGCCCAGAATTAAGAAAGGAGAAAACAGGATGAGTTAAAATTGGGTGCAAAGGCCCACTTTTCAACACAAATGTTCTTCTGATGTTGCTACAAGATTATGAATATTGGAACACCAAAATCTCAAAAAGAAAAAGAAATTCAGGTGATTCAAAAGGCAATGAGAGATGATCATATTTCTGAAAATAGCTTATGCCACATAAATGTTAGAAAAGATATTGCTCAGGAAATGTATGATCAGAAATAGATATGTACTGCACTGAGATATGAGAAAATAATAAAACATAAATAACCAGGTAAGATTGTAGGAAGACTCTGATCCCTTAAAAAATTCCATGCAGGATTAGTAATGTACCACTCTACTAAACTAAGTGGACACTGACCTCAGGAGTCTGACAGAGATCCTGGGATAGACCAGTGGCACAGATCAAAGGTAGAGCACAAAAGGATTCTGAAGTCTTCTTGGCAGTTTCAACACTTCTTGACTTAACTCCTTAAAGCCCAGGCCCAGCTAAATTTGAACCTGCTCCCTTGGCCACTGCTGCAGGAGAGAAACTTTGAGGAATTCTGGGAATTCCCTGTCTAAGCCAAACAGCACTAGAGCCTTTCCTAAATCTGTGGCTATATGTCTGAGCCCAGTATGAAAAGAGCGCAGCAATCTCAAGACTTTCCAGTCCATAGGAGGAGTCTGGACCTGCACTTCTGATCTAAGAAAAACAGAGCCTGAGGTCTTTCCAGTCTCAACAGGCCTGAATTCAACCCTAGTTTAGCAGAGAGAACCAGACAAGTCATTCCAAGCAGGTCCAGTAGGCTATCTGTGGCCAAAGCTAAGCTGTGGAAGAAAGGTCCCTGAAAAAATCCAATTAAATAGTCCCTGAAACATGTTCTGTGATCCCAGCATTAGAGTGATCCCTGAGCTCAATAACAGGAGCAGCAGGGATCAACTCCAGGCAGAATCTATAATAAGGAAAGATCCCAGAGCCTTGTGTGTCACAAGAGGAAGCTCCCAGACAGAACCTTAGTACCAAAGTAGCCTTGTTGTACTTTGAATTAGGTGCTTAATTGGTCTATTATACTAAAGACTAGGTGGCCTCCACAACAACCCAAACACAGCCCTTTCCCAATGAGCAAATCAAGGATAACTCTGAGCACTGAGAGGAAACACCTTGATTTGAGAGTCACCAAAGAAAGTAAACTTCTTCAAGGTTTACTTTCTTCTTTCAAGAATAGTGTCCCCCAGCCCTCTTTGTAGTGGCCAGAAACTGGAAACTGAGTGGATGCCCATCAATTGGAGAATGGCTGAATAAATTGTGGTATATTAATATTATGGAATATTATTGTTCGTTAAGAAATGACCAGCAGGACGAATACAGAGAGGATTGGCGAGACTTACGTGAACTGATGCTAAGCGAAATGAGCAGAACCAGGAAATCATATATACCTCAACAACGATACTGTATGAGGATGTATTCTGAAGGAAGTGGATTTCTTCAACAAAGACAAGATCTAACTTAGTTTCAATTGATCAAGGATGGACAGAAGCAGCTACACCCAAAGAAAGAACACTAGGAAATGAATGTAAACTGCTTGCATTTGTGTTCTTCCCAGGTTATTTATACCTTCTAAATCCAATTCTCCCTGAGCAACAAGAAAACTGTTCGGTTCTGCACACATATATTGTATCCAAGATCTACTGTAATCTAACATGTATAGGACTGCTTGCCATCTTGGGGAGAGGGTGAAGGAAGGGAGGGGAAAAATCGGAACAGAAGTGAGTGCAAGGGATAATGTTGTAAAAAATTACCCGGGCATGGGTTCTGTCAATAAAAAGTTATTTCATAAAAAAATAATAATAAAAAAAATAAAATAAAATAAAAAAAGAAATGACCAACAGGATGATTTCAGAAAGGCCTGGAGAAACTTACACGAACTGATGCTGAGTGAAACGAGCAGGGCCAAGAGATCATTATATACTTCAACAACAATATGATGACCAATTCTGATGGACCTGGCCATTCTCAGCAATGAGATGAACCAAATCAGTTCCAATGGAGCAGTAATGAACTGAACCAGCTACACCCAGCAAAAGAATTCTGGGAGATGACTAAAAACCAATGCATTGAATTCCCAATCCCTATATTTATGCCCACCTGCATTTTTGATTTCCTTCACAAGCTAATTGTACAATATTTCAGAGTCTGATTCTTTTTGTACAGCAAAATAACGGTTTGGTCATGTATACTTATTGTGTATCTAATTTATATTTTAATATATTTAACATCTACTGGTCATCCTGCCATCTGGGGGAGGATGGAGGGGGGAAGGAGGGGAAAAATTGGAACAAGAGGTTTGGCAATTGTCAATGCTGTAAAGTTACCCATACATATAACCTGTAAATAAAAGGCTTTTAAAATTTTAAAAATAAATAAATAAATAAATAAATAACAACAACAACAACAAAAAGAATAGTGCCCCCACAAATCCAGGTAAATTCTAAGAGGAAAAAGTGACCTGAACACAAAGATTATGAGAGCCCAAAGTAAATGAAACAAAAGATGTAGAACATAAGAGTTTAGAAATGGAAATATATATATGAAAAATATAGAAAGGTACATATTTTGTTTAATTTAAAAAAGTGTATGAGTCATTTACATAACAATAAAAGGATAAAAAGCAAATGCCTTCTAATAATACTATTATCTTTAAAGATGAAAAAGAGAGGTTAAGATGACAGAGGGTCTGTGGATGGTTTTGTTCCATTTTATTAGTCTTAGGAGAAAGGAGAGACTAAAATAAAGATAAAAGGAAAAGGGAAATCACTGTTGTATGATACAAGTACATCATACAAAAACTTTATCATCATGGAAGTAGGAGTGGGGGATGTAAACATCCTATGATCCTTACTTTCATCTGAATCATTTGGAGTAATGGTATTAAACTCAAATAGAAATGGAACCACACATTAACTTAATTTTAAAATGTAATGTTATCTCTGTCTTTTTCTATTTTTGCTTATTTTGTTAAATGTGTCCCAATTATGTTTTAATCTGGCTCAAGATGCCTGGTGTTGTTCAATACCTCTGAGTTAAAGGAAAATTGAATGCAATTTTACACCTATATCTCTATATAGAAATACTTTAAACTCAAAAAGATGAAAGGTAAGGAACAGAGGAATGGTTGAGAGGAATATTTTTGGAGAGGAATTTTAGAGGTAGAACAGGATAGAGAAGAGAATAATCATAAGCAAAACAAATTTGAATATTGAAATAAGGGATATGAAAGAAGAATTCAAATTAAAAGAAGAAAGAGTAAAAATTTCTCAATACTTGAAGAGGGTTTTTCACCTTGTATTCTAAGGTGTCAGTTTTCCTTGTCATTCTTTCCTCCCTGGCTTTTCTGAAAGAAAGGTGAGGTTAGGAGAAAAGATGCAACAGAGAAAAAAATAGATTGTTTTACATTTAAGATTGCAAATGTCAGGCAAATTCCCTCTCTTCTGTCGTCTCTTATTTGTTGAAAGGGTAGTATGTACAAAAAAGAAGCAAAAATTTAAAGGACTAAGATGGAGGAGAACACACAATTAGCAATAATGAGTCTAAATGAAAATGGGATGAACTCAGCCACCATATAGGGAGAAAAATAATAGAATGGATTAGAAAGTAGAATCTGAAAGGGAAGCTGAAACAAATCTATTATGCTTCAGATGATCTCAAAAAAGCAGGGATTGAAGTCTAAATAAAACAAAAAGAAATAAGCAGAGTAAACACATTATGCTTAAATATACTATACATAATAAATCAATATCAATATTTAACACATGTATGTAATAACATAGCATATAAATACTTAAAGGAAAAGTCCATAGAAAAAGAGGAAAAATAGATAAGAAAATAAATAGTAAGGTACCCTACTATACCCCTTTTTGACCCATACAAATATAATTTTTAAAATTTTTCAAAAGGACCTAAATAGAATTTTAGAAAAATTATATGTAATTAGTTCCAGATGATTGCTGAATGGTAATACCTGGAAGTATTATATAGTATCTTTACAAAAATTGACCAGCATTGGGATCAGATATGTGCAGGATGCTTTCAGAAATACCTTGAAAGACTTACAGGAGCTGATACAAAGTGAAATATAATGTGCACAAAGTAACAACAATGTTCTATGATGATCAGGGTGAATGATTTAGCTATTCTCAACAATACTATGATCTAAGACAACTCTGAAAAATGCTATCCACACTCCAGAGAAAGAACTGCTAATATCTAAATGCAGATGGAAGCACCCTTTTTTAAACTTTATTTTTCTCAAAGGGTTTGGGAGAGTTTTTGGTCCATGTTTTCTTTTACAACATGGCTATTATGGAAATGTTTTGCATGACTACAAATGTATAATCTATATGGAATTGCTTGCTTTCTTAATGGAAATGGGGGTAGAGAAGGAGGAAGGGAAAAAAATTGGAACCTGAAGTTTTGAAAAGAAATGCTAAACGACAGCTAAAACACCAGCCCTGAAGTGGAGAGGACCTGGGTTTAAATCTAACCTCAGACACTTAATATTTCCTATCTGTGTGACCCTAGGCAAGTCATTTATCCTCAATTGCCTCAGCAAAAAACCAAAAAAAGTTGAAAATTGTTTTTACATGTAACTGGGGAAAAATAAAATGCTAAAATAAAAGAATCAATTTTCAAAAGTTCACCAAAAAGTTATTGTAGAAAAGCAGAAATGATAAACATAGCTTGCTAATAACAATGCAGTAAAATTATAATTGACAAAAGGTCCTTAAAGAATTAACAAGTAATTAGAAATTAAAGAACATAATTCTAAAGAATAAGTGAGTCAAAAAACAATTTACAGAAAATTCCATGAAAGTAAATGACCTTTTGATCCAGTACTGGGAATGCTAGTTACCATAATAAGAAAAGGAAAGGAAATTGATGAAATAAATATAACGAGAAAACAAAATTATTACTTTGTGTTATTGATATGATATAGTACGTAGTTAATTAAAAATTAGCCACAGAGAGTCAACTAAAAATTAATTTAAATAATAACTTCAGCAAAGTTGCAGGACATAATGTAAATCTACATAAAGCATCAGTAGTATTACCGAATAAACCCAGGAGGGAAAACTAGAAAGAGAAACTCCAGTCAAAATAACTACAAAATCTAAAAAAATATTGGGGAGTGTATCTACCAAGATTTACATAGGAACTATATGAATTTAACTATAAAACACTTTGTATAAATAAATATAAAACAAAATACTTGGGAAAGAATTAATTGTCCATGGATAGGCTGAGCCAATATATAATTAAGATAGCACTACTAACTAAATTGATTGGCCTACTGAGTACTATACCAATTAAATTCCCAAAAAATTATTTTGTAGAGATAGGAAATTTTTTTCTTCTGTCTCTGTGAGTCCAAAAGACAGCATTGTGCTTCTGTGATTTCTTGTTTGACCCTTTTATTTTTTAAAATTAGATTATTTAGTTTCCAATTAATTTTTAGTCTATTTTTCCATGGACCTTTGTTACACATAATTTTTATTTCATCATGATTTGAAAAAGGTGCATTTAATATTTCTATCTTTATGCATTTCATATTAAGGTTTTTATATCCTAATATTAAGGTCAATTTTTATGTAGATACCAGGTACAGCTGAAAAAAGGAATATGTCTTTCTATACCATTCAATTTTCTTCAGAGGTCTATAATACCTAACTTTTCTAAAATTCTGTTCACCTCCTGAACTTCTTTTTTGTTCATTTTATGGTTAGATTTATTTAGTTCTGAGAGAAGGAAGCATTGTGCTTCTGTTGTTGCCAGGAGTGAGTCAGAGTTACATAGAAATGTGCTGGAACTAACTCTGATCAGCTTGTGCCTACTGTTAAATTTTTAGTGAAAGCATTTACATATTTACAAAAAATTGTCAATCATGATAGATAAAAGCCTAATTTGTTGTTTTGTTGATTTTCTAGGTTTAACAAAGTATTAATGATGCAAATTAAGCTTAAAAATGTGTGTTCCCATTTTTTTTTCAGAGCATCCAAGTTTTTAAATATTTACCAATATGCCTCTGCATTACTCAATAAATTTTGCTTAAGACCAGCAGTAATGAAGTAAATGACTCAGGATAATAAAAGAAAACTGGGGCATAACAATACAAGACCCAATTTTTCACCAACCCTTCTTCTCCCTCCCTTAAAATTATCACTATTTGTTTGGGATCTCACATACACTAAGGGAAACATCTTGCTTTTTGACAACAGCTTTGATTCTTAGAATTTCCCCACATCAAAAACAGAAATCCCCTTCAAGTCAGAACTTCTGACATTCTGCTAATAATAAGGGCTGACTCATCTCCCCAAATCTAACATTGAACTTGTCTTCTTGGTTCTCAGGGGACTAATACTAGTCAAGTTTTTATAGTTTCAAGTAAACCTACGATGCACCATTTGAATAGCTCTAAGAAAGGAAGAGAAGAAAAAAGACAAAGAGAGGTAAGAAAGCTGAAAATTATTTCTCTGATATGTTTTCCATTTCAGTTTTTTAAATACAAAATATATTACGTTTTCTTCTTTTTTTCAATCTTTTGACTTTAATATTTTTTATTGTTTCATGGAGTCATTAATTTTGGCCTATTGTAATTTTCAATAAATCTGTTACCTGAGTAAGATTTTATGCCACGTGTGCTATGTTATTCTCTTTCCAAGTGTTTCCTTCATAGCTCTCATTTCTTTGCCAATTTTTTGTTTCCATTAGCACTTTGCTTTCATTTATAAGAATCATTTTTCAACTCTTGATAGGAATTCTAATTGAATTGCTCGAGTTTTTACAATAGGATTTTTTTGAAGCTGTTTTGAAGTCATCTTCTGAGTTTTTGCCTTAGACATCTATTTCCATAATACAGGGATTTATTGATGATGGGTGGGATTCTTTTTGTTTGTTTGTTTACTCATTCTTCTATCTTTATTTTCCAGATTGCTTTGCTGGGAATATTGAACTTTTGGAGGGAATTTTTCGGTCTCACTTGGTTCTATTTTGTATTCTTTTGTACCTAGTTTCAACTTTCTCTGCTTCACTGCTGTATTCTTCAAGGATATCAGAATTAAATCAAGTTGGGGATCTACAAGGTTTTAGTGTTTCCAAAGTAGTATAATCCAGGGTGAATTCTGAACTAAACTTTGCTAGCTCCTGTTCTGGGTTTAGGTATAAGAAATACAACTGAGAACTTCTGGTTAAAATTCCAATAAATTACTACCAGACTAAGCCACTATCAGCTAGCTAAAAAGTCCTACGTGTTCAGAACTGTAAGATCCTCACTTAAACTCCCCACCTTGTTATTCCCCTGTAGGCTTCACATTAGCCTGGGAGTTGGATTTAATCCCAGTTACTGGGGTCAGAGCCACACAGCCATTTCTCACTTCTGTTCTTGCTCTTTGTCCAGTAGGCAAACTCAATCCCACGACTTCTCATTTCTTTAATCCAATTCTGGGATGTAATC
Source organism: Sarcophilus harrisii (assembly GCF_902635505.1). NCBI lineage: Eukaryota > Metazoa > Chordata > Mammalia > Dasyuromorphia > Dasyuridae > Sarcophilus > Sarcophilus harrisii. Next base: position 199,867,023 of record NC_045430.1, on the reverse strand, counting down.
TACAGAGCAACCAGTTGGTCTTTGTTCCTGAACCATAAACAAAACCAGGTCCTAAACATCAAACCCTTTTGTCCTAAATCTAAGATTTCTTTTGCTCCATTTCATAGGGCCAGTTGTTATGCTAGAAGATTCCACATGAGCCCTCCTAGCTAGACTCCATCTCAGTGTTTTCTAATGTTTTTATCTCCTTATGCTGACCTGAGCTGGAGAAACAACCTGTAAAGGACCAGGAAGTAAGAGTCCATTTCAGGTTTTGAAACCAACAGTAACTTGGTTCACTGATTCCCTTTCCAATAAACATTTGCAGAGACAGACTTGTTTAATACATTGATTAAAGAATGCCTGTGAATGGAACAAAATGCAAACTCAAAAACATACCTTTGAACTTAGCACAGGAAAAGGCATTCCACAATGGAGATAAAAGACATTTAGAAGAAATGTATTGAAGACATTGATATTTTGTCCTGATGTGTATGTATCACAACTATTTACAATTCTAAGTAGCCAAAATCCTCCTCTAACTATTTGCATTTCAGGGGATTAGGTTTGTTAAAGTTGATACAGAATATCAAAGAGTGTATTATGTATACACTCTTTGGAAATATATATATGTATATATGTATACATATATAAATATATACATACATATATATATTTGTCTCTCTGACCAATAAATTTGAAGACTGTATAAGTCAATCTTCCGCCTGGCTCTCTGCTTCACACACCCTTTGTAACACATTGGAGCTGGACATCACTATGACTTTTTCTCAGGTTTCTTGATTAGTATTTAATCTGATGTGTTTTAGGTTTTTATAGAACAATTGTATGAAAGAGCTATGCCTGTACTGCTTTCTTCCACTCTGTCATTTTTGCTAATGCAAAGGGAAACCAAGGACCAAACATCTTAGAACTTGGGTCTCAGGAAAACAAAGTGACTGGCTTCCACCATCCTAACCTTGGGCTTTAGAGAAGGAAGGAGAAGGATTGTTGGATATGTTACAGTGGAAATTCTTTATGTGTATGAGCAAGCCATCAAATTCTATGATTCTGTGCACCCCAGCTTTGTCTGAAACATTAACGAGGCCTTGTTGAAAGCAGAAATAACCTAATTTTTGGACATTGCAGAAATTAAAATGTGAGTTATTTCTAGGGAATAGTCAATCAATAAGTAAGCATTTATTAGTTAAGCACTGTGCTAAGTGCTAAGAATAACCTTTCAACTTCGCAGTGGAAACATCCAGTAAGTTAGAGAAGGGTAGGAATTGTGACCTGAGAATTCTCAATCTTCTCTTACCCCAAAACACTATCCACCCCTATCGCTCTCTTCTTATTAGTACCTAAAGATTCTCTTCCCAGGGAGTTACAAAAGAAGACTAATAGAAATAGTGTTGGATTTGGGAACAAAAGATCTGGAGCTATGTGTGACTTTAGCCTGAGCCTGAATTTTCTCATCCATGCAATCCAGATTATCTGCTTCACTGAATTGCTAAGAAGTATCTCAGTATTAAATGAAATATGCGAAAATGTTTGTGTTCATGAAAGCTTTTATATCATTAGATTTGTGTCCACATAATGGTGGACATTCCTTCCTTGTGGTTTGGGTCGTTATCCATCTATGCATTCTCATCATGAGCAACCTTTTGTCCATGCCCTCCCATCAATCACCCATACAGGACCCACTCCAAGCGGTAAAGGCCTTTCTCTAGACATTTTGAGATTCTATCTCTTAAAGCACATTGCACTTATATAATACATGGGTATACACATGTATATATAATATGTGTTTGTATGGAAAGAAAGATAAGAAAGTATCTGTACAATCAACCAACAAGCATAGGTGCTGGGGATGCAAAGTAAAAAAATGAAGCAGTCCAAGACCTCAGAGAATTTACAATCTATCAGGGTAGACAGCATTATACTAATAAGCAGATAAAACATAAGTATAAGAGTATGTATGCACATCATTCACTATTTGAGGAAGAATGAGTTGATAATAAAAGTTGTGATCAGGATGTGCTAGAGGAAATGGGATAGGAAAATAAGATAATAAAGTAATATACTCTCACTTCCTGTCCGTAAAAAATACTGCCTCAGTACCATGGCCTCCTAACATTTCCCTCTTGCTTTCCCTTTAACAGACTGATCCCTACAAAAAGCCTCTGAGTACTCTGAACCTTCCAAGAACCATCCTCCTCCAGTTGCTTAACCAGACAGAGGTAAGGGACTCCCTAGCCATCTCAGCTCAAGCTGTGGCCCACAAACCAGGCTTAGGCAGAAATACCCCAAACTCCATGACTTGAAAGGGAAAGTGGCCCAGTGATTCCTGCCAGGACTCCTGGAACAATCACAAGCAGTCAAGGAACCCAGCAGAAAGGCTCTTTTACCTCCAAATTTACTAATTTTGTGACCTTAAGGAAAGAACTTAAATTGCCTTGTCACCTATAAACCAAAGAGGTTAAACTCAATGAAGTCCTCTCCTATCCTATTTCTTTATAGTCCCTCGTCATAGTTAGACATGACCACTATCATTCCATTTTCATTCATGTGCACACCTGACTAGCTAGCTACATAAAGCCTAAACTACCTCTGGATATGTCTTTTGTTTGCTGGGCACAGTTAGTTGGAAAATCTGGTCTTAAGGAGTCATAACCACAGTACTACTTCACTGAGAGGTATCATGGCAGAATATCAGGGGTACTGGACTTATGGGTCAAATCCTACTTTCAACATGAGCTATGTGACTCTGGATAAATCAGTCCCTTTGTGTCTGAGATTCTCATCTGTAGAATAATGGTTTCTAATAATGGTTCCCTCTCAGATCTAAATACATGATTCTATGCAGGAGGATAAATGATATCCAGGGAATTGAAAGAAGGAGGAGAAAGTTGTAAAGAGACACTCTGAAAGACAGCCAGGAAGCCAATAAAGAGAAAATCCAGATATATCCAATATGTTAAGATACTCCCAGTTTGGACCTGATCTCCTACTAAGAGGGAGAAGCAAAGAAAATAAAAGAGGAGGAAGGCAGAAAAGAAAGAAGAAATGCAAGAGGGCAGACCTACTTCCTCCCTCTTCTTTTAATATCAACATGGCAAACTAAATTACAGTACTTAAGGAATTTCCCTGCTTCTATGGACTTTATAATAATATCTAGAAAATGGCATGGCTCTAAATGGACTGAATAGGAGAACAGAACAGAGCATGTTTGACAACAGTGGTGGAACTAGTGACCTGCAGGATTGATATGCTTCTGCCCATGAAGGGAAACCTCAACCAAACTCTTTTTAACTGTCTTCTTTCAATGTACAGACTATGAATAGGAGCTCAGAAATGGATTTCATCAATTGGAATCTAAATGCCAGCATTATCAGAGATCTCTGTGATGGCTGCTGTGAAGAGAGCAAGAAAGAGAAGCCAAATCTAAGCAGCCAATCAAGAGAAACATCCAAGGTAAGAATAACCTCAAAAACAATTATTTCAGAGGATTGTTGGGAGGGAAAGGGAAGTGAGGCAAGAGAGCAGAGAATCAGAATGCTAAAGTCACAACTTCTTTTTTTTTTTTTTTTTAAATAGCCTTTTATTTACAGGATATATGCATGGGTAACTTTACAGCATTAACAATTGCCAAACCTCTTGTTCCAATTTTTCACCTCTTACCCCCCTACCCCCTCCCCTAGATGGCAGGATGACCAGTAGATGTTAAATATATTAAAATATAAATTAGATACACAATAAGTATACATGTAAAGTCACAACTTCTAATGTTTTTTCTCCCTATCTTATATTTGTCCTTCATATTTATTTTGTGTGAATTTTATGTATCTTTCTTTCTGCATCTGCTATGCACATGTCATCTCCCTGATAGAATGTAAGCTTCTTGAGATCAGAAATTGTTATATATTTAAGCCTTTGATTCCCTAGAGGCAAACATCAGCAACTTGCATGTAATAGCTGCCTGTTGATTGGATAACTAATTGATTATTTGTTTGACTGGGATTATATAGTCCAATTCCCTCATTTTACAAAACCCTTGAGGAGTGAAACACTTGCCAAAAACACAGAACTAGTAATTATGGGAGCTAGAATCCAAATCTAGTCCTGTATTTTCCCAGGTTTGATTTTAGAGATAATTCAGGAGACTTCAAAGGTTCTTTCCATACACACTACCACTCCACATTAATGGGCAAAGAAGGAAATAATGCTATACCAAAACATGGCCAGAGAACACAGGAGCACAACACCAGATTCATTATAACTAATATCCATTTACTGCCTACTGTGTGCCGGACACTGTGTTAAGCACTTGATCCTTACAATAGCACTGCTATTATTATCAGCATTTTACAGATGAGGCAACTGAGAGGTTAAATGATTTATCCAAGGAGAAAGAGAAAAGAAGAAGTGGAATGGTGTAAATTGTCTGCCATAAAAAGAAGTAAGAAAAAGCTTTTACAGTGGAGAGGTAGAGAGGGAGGAAAGGAGGAGTGAGTGAACCTTATTCTCATCAAAAATGTCTCAAAGAGGAAATAACAAACACTCAATATGGGTATAGAAATCTATTTTATTCTGCAAGAAAATAGGAGAGGGATGCAATACAGAAGGGAGAGAGGGTGATAGAAAAGAGGGCATATTGGGGGAGGGAGTGATCAATAGCAAAACACTTTTGAGGAGGGACAGGGTGAAAGGAAAGAGAGAATAGAATAAATAGGGGGAAATACAGTTAGCAATAGTAATTGTAAAAAGAATTTTGAAGCAAGTTTCTCTGATAAAGCCTCATTTCTCAAATATAAAGGAAACTATGTCAAATTTATAAATAATTAGAGTCATGCGTCAATGGTAAATGATCACAAGTTTAATGACTTAACCAGAGTCACATTAAGAAAGTGTCTGAATTTGGATTTAAACTCAGGTCTTCATGACTTGAGGCAGAATGTTCTGTCCACTGTATCAGTCATCCTGAAAAGTCCCAAGAGAAAAATGAGAGGGTGGAGGACTTTGGGGATGAGGGTGGGAAGGAGAGGTACCTGAAATTCAGGTCCCAGGATATATGGCTGGATGAGAGTAACCAGAGGCTGTAATCCCTTTAGTGATCAGAGGAGCTGAATAGTCTGACATCAGCAAGGACATTCTCTCCTGTTCTTTCTTTTTCCACCGGTCTAGGTTCCCTCCTTTAGCTCCTATCCCTGCTCTCTTTTCCTTCAGTAGCAGTCTCTTTCCCTCAGGGCATCAAAGTTCATCTCAGATATTTTCCCCTTCCCCCCATGTTCCTATAATAATATGAATAATCACTAGCATTTATATAGTTTTAAGGTTTGCCAACATTTAAATCTCAAAACAACTCTTCAAAGTAGTTGCTCTCATTATCCCTATTTTACAGATGGGAAAATGAAACTCAGACATGTTGAGCTATTTGTCCAAGTTTACATAACTAGTAAATGTCTGAGACAGGATTCAAACTCAGGTCTTGCTGGCTCGAAGCCCAGCATTCTATCCATTATGCTCATGGATCTCCTAACCAATCCCTTCCTCATTCTGTCTTGACAAAACAAGACTCCAAAGTATCCCAGGAATAATTCTACACTTAGATTGTCCTTGTTCCTCTATCTCTCAAACATTTGTCTGTTTGTCCAACTCAATCCCAATTGCTAGCAGGACTCACGCTCCAGCTCAAAGTTCACTCCAGTCCATAATGGTCTCTCCTTCACCGAGGTCCTGTAGCACACAATTTAATCTTTAATCATCCCCTGTTTGGGGGTAGGCACATGCTGCCTTCCCATCTTATTGGGAAATCAAGATAGGACCTTCTACTTTTCTACATCTTCTTTGGGCTTACGAAGGCAAAATGTTCAGTAAGTTTTGACTGATTTGAATTACAGCTTCTCAGGAAGAGAAAACCTGGTCGGTGGACAATTCTTGGTAGGCTGGCTCCCCCACCTGAAAACAGTTCCATCAATGTGGTAAGGAGGAATTAGCAGTAATGAAAGGAAAAATAAAGGGGAAAGATGAATCCTAAGGAAAAAGAAGGGCTCCAATTTACTTTCCCTGTGGGATAGTTGCCCACCCACAGCTGTGTAGCTAAGTGCCATGGAACTATCCCCAGAAAGTTACTAAATTTGTCAAACTCTATACCACTACTAGGTCTATAATTCCAAGAAATCAAAGGAGAGAAAAGGATCTATACGTACAAAAATATTTATAGCAACTCTTTTTGGAGTAGCCTCAAACTAGAAACTAAGGGTCAGCCTCCTAGTTGGGATGGCTAAACAAATTATATTACGTGAATGTAATGGATCAGAAAAACTCTCCAAATTAAGTTTTATTTATTACCCTCACTTTACAGATAAGGAAAATGAGGCAAGGAAAAATTAAATGACTTGCCCAGTCACATAGGTGTTAAGCATCTGAGGCTACATTTGAACTCAGGTCTACCTAGTATACCACCTAGCTCTCCTAAAGAATCTGAAAAGGAAATGGGAGGGTAGGGGATCTGGGGGAGCTAATGGGGAAGTGGGGAGAAAGGGGAAGGGAACCTGAAGTTAGGCAGCCTATGTAGCAAGGGGTCATTACTGTTTCCCAAGTCAAGGGTAATGAGATCTCTGGAATAGGATATGCAGCAGAACCAATAGAAGAAGATCTGGCCAAAGAGGTTGGGACTGGAAAAGGAGGAGGCAGGCTTAAGGAGGAAGGATTTGGGCAAGGAAGAGGGAGGGAAATCTTGGGGTAGGAAGGACTTGGGGTCATATCTCTGCAGTGCTTCAAAGCTAGAGTCTGAAACAATATAGACCATTTGATTTGGTGATTTGCAAACCCTTTCTGGCTGCTTGCATGAGTTTGGTACTTTGGTTTGTCTGAGTTCTAAAGGGAATTGGAGGAGAAATATGGACATATCCTTATACTTACACTTATCTTATAAGTAGAATTGTCGGCCACTGCCATGCTATGATATAAGGGACTCTGCAAACATCAGCCCCAACCCAAAAGGGTAACTTCCTCAGAATCACAATTACACAGTTGAGAGGAATGCTCAAGATCATATTAATCAACCTCCTCATTTTACAAATGAAAAAACTGAGATCTCCAGGAGAGGAGTGACCCAGTCATGTTCACACAAAAGAGTCAGGATTCTCAAACTCCAAATCTACAAATCTATATTCCATAAATCTCTCCTTATTCCCTTCTTTCAGAACATATTTGTTGTTCAGTCATGTCCAATTCTTAATAACTCTTTTTGGTTTTTTTCTTGGCAAAGATACTAGAGAAGTTCACCATTTCATTCTCCACCTCATTTTACAGATGAGGAAACTGAAACAAGACTTGCCCAAGATCACCCAGCTAGTAAATATCTGTGACCAGATTTGAACTCAGGAAAATTAATCTTCCCAACTTTAAGCTCAGTACTCTATCCATTGTACCACTGCTCAGATGGAGCACCAAGGTGGGGGGGGGGGGGGGGGGGGAGGTGATGATTTTGTGTGCTTCCTAACTTTCTTTCTGCTTAGTTCTCTGCTTCTTCTCAAATCCTCAAGAAAATTATTGTCCATTCTCTTCAGGTGATGATGATGTTTCATAATGACACTCATAGTGGCTCTCAAGCTAAGGAAGTCACACAACAGGTATGGACATCTTTTCCTAAGCGCTAAAGTGAGAATAACTGGGTTTTCTGAAGGAGCTTTGACAACTGGCCGGCATGTGGGAGGGCCTATGAAAGCCAAGTAGTCTAACCTGCCTGAAATTCTTCCCTTGTCCTCTCTTCTTCCACCAGGCTGGGGACCTCAGAGGAGGGTGGTGTTCTATATGCTGTGAAGAGGATGAAACCCTCCAGGCCCTTGAGAGAAGAGAGGGAGAAGTTGGAGAAGCGTCTCCTTCATGAGTAAGAAATCTAGCAGCACTGATCATTGTGATCAAGTCCTAAGGAACCCTGGTTCCAGAGAGATGAAATGTACTCACCTTTCTGCAGTTTCCTGTGAAACCAGAGGGCAGCTTGCTCTCAGACTTAATAAATTCCCTATAGAAACCTTTCCTGTCTCCCCCACAAGTCAAACAGGTTTCCAATCTAGGCCCCTACCTTGAAGATAACAAGCTTCCTAGCCATATTTTAAGTCCTGTGGGTAATACAATGTAGTCCCTGCCTTCAAGCAGCTTGCAGTCTACATGGGGAGCTAAGGCACTACAACTCTGAAACAGAGAACATTATATACTATTTAAGCAAGAGCCAAAGGAGTCTCAACTTTTGAAACATTCTGAAAATGCCTAAAATGGCCATGACAATTGGTTTAGAATTCCAAAGAGTGGGAGGAGTGTGGAATAGAAATAGTGAGAAAAACAACCTGATTATAATAATGTTTGCACATTTGATGAGGAGAAATGAGACAGTTTAGAGTCAAGGACACTTGGATTCAAGTCTTAGTTATGTGAGTATGGACAAGTCATTTGACCCGTTGGTATTACAAGGCAACTTTAAGACTCTTAAACTACAGATAATACCTAGTCTGAATCTCTCCCTTCAGAAAAAGTTTCCATACCACAGATAAAATTCTAGGTCAGAACCAAAGATAGACAGATAGAGTCTTGATGCCAGATTGAGCAACGACTTGATGGCCAAGCAAAGGGAAGTTACTGCCTGGTGGATATCCCACTGAACTCTACTTTTACTTTCAGACCTAATACAATGCCCAGCAGGAACAGAGCACCACTACAAGAAATATTTTACTTAAACTGAAGCATATAGGTGGGAAATAAAAAATCCTATGTTCTGTTCCCTCTGGATAGCAGCAGGAACCAGTCACCATATGTTCTTGTTTGTGCTTCATTTTCAGAGGACTAATGACATCATATGGTAATGTCTTGACTAGTGCATGAATTGGATTGAAGTGAGGCAAAATTGCATAAAATTGTTAGCCTTGTTCTCTCTTCCTGAGTCATTAAAGTCCAATGTCAAGAAAAAAGTCAGGGTAACTGGGGATGGATTGGGATGCAGCATCTTTGATGGCAGACCAGGTTCTAAGTGCTCCACAGTGATTGCTTTAGCCACCTTCATGGCTTTTGGAACAAAGTGTTCTCATCTACTCAGTGCTGGGAAAGTCTTCACAAGTCTGAAGAGTTTGAGACTCATCAGTGACCCTCAGTCTGGTTTAGCCCATCTACCAAGATGGTTTTATTAAGGTGTGGCCTCTGTGCACACTATAGCTTCTTGGAACCTCAGATGAGAGTTGGGTAAGAGGTAGACATCAAATATGGATGAACATTCCTAAAAAGAGCTCAGCAGAGGTGCATAATCTTTCTTAAATACCTTATATACTTTAATTAATCACTATCTACAATGAAGTTAAGATGATACAATTGGATTAGGAAGAAAAAAAGGTTCTTGATTTCTCTCTCCTTACTTTCAGTTTCTTTGCACCATTCCTGAGTTTTACTACCTCTTTTAGTTCATAAAAAAAAAAAAAGATCTCCCTTTTCTTGATCACCCTCACAAAACAGGGTCATATAACTTCCCCAGAAAAGAATGAGAAACTCCCAGAAGACCAGGCCACATTCCAATTGACTATTAACTACTCTAGGGAAAGCACTATTTTGATTTTGTCTTTGTGTAAACAGAAGCCAGATCAGTTCAAACTTGAGGGTCTCTCAACAATAATAATCCCTAGGAACATCAAAATCTGGCTTATGTTTCTCAAAGTGTCTTCAACTACCCTGAAAATCCATGAACTAATAAATGTATTAAACATAGAACAGATTGGTTTAACACAGAAAGAACTCATCTCTGAATTCTTGATTAAGTAATAATAGAGAGCCCTACTGGTAAATTCTGTTTCCCTCTCTAGAGGTTTGAGTCCCAATCCCACAAACCCAATTCATTTAGTGAAGGACTTGCTTCTTAATTGAAATCACAGATCTGATGATCTTTGTAGCATCTATGATATAGTTACATTTCCAAAGCCTATATCCCCCACTTACCTCCTTCTTTACACAGTTCCTTTGGCCTGCAATGGGCCTTTCTTTCCAGTCCACAACCATCCTTACTTCTGCCTTTTCTCAGCATATTTCTCCATTCTGGGCACCTTATTTCTTTCACCCAAAAAACAAGTCCTTCTTTTACTTCGTGGCCTTAGACTTCTCTCCCCAGCTTAAGATCACTAACCTGGAAGTTTCATTCTCCCTTGTGCAAATTCCCTATAAATTGCTGGAGAAAGAAAGGGGGAAAATGAGTTGCTTCAACTCCTAACAACTCACGCCTATGGCATTTGTATCAGCAGAAAAACAGTGCAATGAAAATAACAACTATTTAACTGGTGTTTCTTAAACGGAATTGAATCAAATTGAATTGAATGTGTTAGAATTTTCATGGGTGAGATACTTCACTCATTTCTCTAGGAAATTAAGTCAAGTCGAACAGGCAATTGACCAAATTGACTTAGGTCATGGGAATAACTTATGATAAAGTTTTCAAATGAGGCGAACAGAATTTGAAGACTACTGGTCAACAAATCATCAAATAATTTTAAGAGACCACATGGACGTGACTCTTTACCAGCTTCCTTTAAAAAGCCTCAATTTTTCCCTGCTGGCAATTTTCAATCTAATGGAAATATATTCAGCACAGAGCAACAGAAACTTGGGTTTTCATCTCATGCAGAAAGAAAAAGGGAAAATTCTTAAAACTTTTTATTTGTCTTTCTATTGAATCCAAACTGCTTCTCCCCATCCAAAAGGCCTATATTTTCACAAGTTCATCCTTTGTCTGCAAGAGGCAAGATGCCTCCAAGGGAGACTCAAGGGAGATTTGTTATTAGGAATAAGGTTCCAAAATACCCAAGCTTTTTGGTAATGTTATAGATTTGGTGTTAGTTTTTATCATCCTCTAAGAATTGCATGGAGCAGCTAGGTGGCAGTGAATAGAATGCCAAGCCTGGAGAAAGGGAGATTCATCTTCCTGAATTCAAATCTGGCACCAGACACACTTACTAGTTGTGTGAACCTGGCAAAAGTTTCTTTATCTGTAGAGTGAGCTGAAGAAAGAAATGGAGAGCTCCTTCATTCTGAATTATGTAGTAATATGTTCTTAAGTTGAGACTATGATTTCCCTTCTAGTGGCCATCCTCTAATTACTAATAGATACTCTTGCTAATTGTATGTATAATATTTTAAATTTTGCAGATTACAGTAGATCAGAATTTAAAGCTGGAAAGACCCCTAAGTTAGGTAGTCCAACTCCCTCCATTTTACATAGGAAGAATCTGAACTCTAAACAGGCAAAGTTACATGATTAAGGTCACAGAGGGAGCAAATAACCCAGGTAGTATTTTATTGTTTCCACTACCCCCATACAATTTTGTTGATAATACCAGAGTGTCTTGTCAGCCTTTCTCCAACTCTCAAGTAAATCAGTGATAGGGGGAGAAGAGAACATTCTTTCCTTCTTCTGTTTTCAACATTAATGAAACAGATCAATATTTAGTGTGGACCTTAAAGCCATATCCCTAGACAAATAATATTTAAGAGAGCAAATAGATATAATTCTAGCCCATTACAACTTCTCTCTGAGGAGAGAAAAACCCCAAGTTCCTGCTTTCCTTCCTGGAAAGAATTAAAGTCCTACTTAGAGAAGCACATGATAATCCCATGCTGCATGTGGGGAAAGCCTTGATTATATACATATGTATATGTAATCTCATTTAATCCTCATAACAACTTTGTGAAGTAGGTATTATCCATAACATTCTCTTATTCAGGTTAAAAATCCTCTGTTCATCCAATCCATCCTAATATGATATAATTTCAAACACCTCCACTATCCTGATTGTCCTCCAATGTACATGTTTGTGAAAGACACTTATAAATTCAGGGAATTGTAAGGCACCTCTCAGTCCAAATCTAAGATCTCTTGCCCTGGTATGCAAATACTCTTCAAAAATATGGCCTCACAACTGATCTAACAATGAAACATGACCTCCTTGGCTCTAGACATGCTTTTCTCAATATACTCTAAGATTTGGAGGGAGAGGGGGTAAACTACCATTCCCATGACTTATCTAAAATAACTAAAATTCTTTCCTTATGTCTTTGTTTGTTCAGGGTAACATCTAAACAGGCAGAGCAATGACATCAAAAAGCCTTCAATTTGCAATCCCAACTTCCCCACCAAAAAAAAAATCTTCCCTATCATCTATTCATTGCTGTTTGTAATTCTGTTCTTGGTGAGTCATAACAAAAGCCAGAGGTACTTCATTGGGTCATGGATTGACTTCTTAAATTCTCTTCCAACTTCAAGATTCTGTTATATTAAAGCTGAAGAAGACAGACCTTAGAAAAGATAATGTGGTCTTAGCAGGATGTACAATGACAAATGTTTAAAAAGAGGCTCTTTACCCCCTCAACAAAAAAAAAAGTGTGTACTATGCGTTTAAATTTAATCTGCATTATTAACATTTTCTTAAGTGTGGACAATCACCAAAGTCGTTTCTGAAGGAGAAATATTCATACTGAAAATTTAACCATCAGCTTTCAGAGCCTGGAGGAGCTGACTCCAATATACTTCTTGATGTAATGGAAAGAAGAGTGAATTTGGATTGGAAAACCTAAATGTTAATCTGATTCTGTCTTATTATCTATGAAAAATTGGACATGAAAAATTTCTAAATCTCTATGAGCTTAACTATCTACTCTTTAAAAAAAAAAAAAAAAAAAAAAGAGGGAAGGGGGAATTTGAATTAAAAAATCTCCAAGGTCCCTTTCAATCATAAAGTCTGCTAAGTGGAAGGTTTAAGACTAGCTGCTTCCTTTTCAACCTCATTGTTTGTCCTTCATTCTGCAAGAGGACCATGACATCAGGGAGGTGATGCCATGACATGCAAGGGAATTGGATTTAAGCGAGGGAGGGCTGTGCAAGGTAACTTGCCTCACTTTCCCCTCCAGAGCCATCTGGGTTCAGTGGCAGCATATAGATCAAGATGACTGGAAATGGCTCTAGATAAAATGGGAGACCTTGGTCTTTTTAAGTAAAAGTCTTCAACAGGTCTCAGTTTGACTAAGGCAGCACACGTTCAGTGATTAAGGCAAGGCAGTAATTAAGGCAAGAATCTTCTTTTACCTAGTTCCAAAAATAATAATAATAATAAATCTAAATGGATGAATGAATCTGGGAGGGGAAGACCCTCAAGGTTTCTGGCCAGAAGAGAAATGATTGCTATTTACTTCAGTCTGAGTCGGTCAGGACCTAACCAAGGGCTGATCAAAAGAGTGGCTCTAAGTAGCAGAGGCGTGCTGGGAACCTCAGCTGAGGTGTGTGAGCAATTTCTTTTCTTTATGAGACCAGAGCAAAGCTTCTTAAGATGTGGGTTTGGTTCATAGAATGTGAGGTGGCAAAATTATGATTTATTATTAATAAATATTTGATTTGGATAACTATTTTTTATACCTACATACCCAAACTGGTGGAAAAATTTTCTTGGTAGTGGAAAAAAAGGTGTGGCAAGTGGAAAAAGTTTAAGAACCCCTGAGCTAAAGAATCAACCAAGCAATCAATAAATCTCCAATGAGCAGGGTTGGGGGATGGGGAGATAACAGAAAATAAATAAGTAGATAGATGAATGAATGAATGATAATAATAATAGCATTTAAATAGATAGCGCTTTAAATTTTGCAAAGTCACTTTACGTCTCACTTGATTTAGTTCCCATCCTCAAGTTTATATTCTTTATAGGGAAGTTACATGTGCATATAGCAGTAGATACTGTGCAATCTAAAACGCAAAATAATGAGGGGAAAGAGAATCTTGCAGGTACAGGGGAGGGAGCAAGAAAGTTTTGAGCAGGGATTATCACTAGAGCTTAGATTTGATGAAAGATAGGATTGTTCATCAAACAAAAAAAAAAGGCGGGGGGGGGGGGGGGGGGGGGGGGGGGGGGGGGGGGGGGAAGGGGAGGTGATGCATTTCGGATCGGGGGACGATAGTCTCTGCAAAGGTGCAAAAGATGGGGAGATAGGAAATGAGACGGGGGAGGGGCAGGGAGCCGTGTATGAAGATCAACAAGTAGATCACTGACAGACTGTGCAATAAAGTGTGTGGAGGCGAGTAATTATCTGAAAAGGGAGGCTGGACCTAGACTGTGACGGAAGGAGGCCACCAGAGGGCGGATGGGACCTGCTCTGTATTCGGGATTGTCCCGGGAAAGCCCGGGGGCTCTCTAATTGGATAGCTCCTGGCAACTGCAGCGGCCCTTCGGTAAAGGTTGACCACGACCACGCACAGGCAAATGGATGGCCAAAACCCCTTCCCCAACAGTCGGATGAAAGGCAGGTTCGGACGGGGATGCCGAGAGTTGTAGTATCCCTCCTCCCTTTTGGAGGCCAAGCAGAGGGGCAAACAGGAGATGGGGCGAAGTCCCTTTTAGGCTGGGCTTAGAAAAAGCTCTTGGGGATATGCGGTTCCCTTGCTCTGGCTCGGAACTGCAGTCGAAACGGACTCCAGGCAGGATTTGGGGAGAATTGTCTAGCCTTGGGTTTCCTGGATGCCAGAACCGCGCTCCCTTGGATTCCGAGTTTGTCCCGGATTCAAATTTCTGGAGTGCCTACCTCCAGCCTCCTCCAAGTTTCCTTGGTCCCCAGCCAGGAAAAGAGTCCGACCTTGATCCCTGACTCTGACCTTGACTCAGGACCAAAGGAAAGAACACCAGCCTCCCTGCTCATTCCCCCTGAGGAATGAGGAGCTGGCGAACGAATCAGCTAGCCATCTGAGCCGGTGAAGGGAAGTCATGGTCAGTGGCAGCCAGCTTTGGTCAGAAACTCTGAGGTCTTCCCCTCCCAGATTTATTGATTTATTTGAATTTTTTTAACTAGGTGAAAGGAGAAATTTTTGCCTCAATTGTTGCCTAGCCTTAATCATTAACTAATGGTCAAGGTTGTTGTATGAAGAATTCTGGTTTAAGTTCAGGTTGGACTCTGACTTCTACAATCCATTTCAAATCTCCAATTCTTAGATTCTGTGGAGAGGTGAATCCATTACTATTATCGTCCATTAACACTTTTACAACAAGCTAGTGGAGACCTGGATTCTGCCAAAAAATGCCAGTTTGAGCTAAGAAAAACAGGCTACTGCTACTGCTGCTGTCTCCCTCCACCTGGAAGCTTACAGCATTTCTTCTTACTCACTTGACAGCCGCCAGGAGACAGAATTCATCCATTCTTTTGTGTGCACAATGAGTTCACACTTTACTTCAAGAAGAACTAAGTGAGATAGCAAATGTTAAGTATTTTGCAAACTTTAAAATGCTGAAAATTCAAAAGATATCTTTGGCTTTACTGGCTAGATTTCTTAAGGGCTAAAGCCTTAAACCAAAACCAATCTGATTCTCATTGATTGGCCATCAATAAGGTTCTGGGCCAAGCCCCATTTAATCATTTGGGTCCTGATTGACTCAGAATGAATGTAAATAACAATCATTTCTGTTTTGGCCAGAGGGTCTTCCCTTCCCTTCCCCTCCCCTCCCAAAAAAAGGGGATTTTAAAAATTTGGATGATTTATTTGGATTTTTTTTTAACTACGTGAAAGAAGCCACTCTCTGCCTCAATTGCTTCCAAGCTTAATTCACTGAATGGCTGTGGCCTCAGTCAAACTACTTGTTAGAGATCTTAGCTTAAAAAGGCCAAGGTCTCCCACTGCATCCAGAACCATCTTCAGTTACCAGATCTTTATCTGGACCACAGAATCCGGATGGCTCTGGAGGGAAAAGTGAGGCTGATGACCTTGCATAGCTCTCCCTCACTCAAATCCAATTCATCTGCATGTCATTACATCATCTCCCAGATGTCTTGGTCCTCTTCAAGAATACAGGACAAACAACTATTAGATCCTGACAACACCTCCTTGAATAAAATAAAACAAAAGATTTTTTTTTTCAGGTGTGTGTGTTCTTTGGTATAAGTAACTTGAGGTAAGGAACCTCCCATATCCAATGCAGATCTGCTTCTGTTCTATACTTTATAGTCCAACTTTATATATATCTGTGAGAACTGCCTAAAGGCTGGGAGATTGACTTTCTCACTGATAATCAGTATATCTCAGAAGCATGACAAACTCGGAGCTTTCTGATCCCCAGAGTTCCTTTATTTATTATGTTAGACTGATCTATAAAGCCCTCTTGCCAAAGAGAAAACAGGGCCCAGGAGATATAAGGATGCTAATTCTGATCCTGTGGCAAGTTAGTCAACCAATCAAAAGACATTCATTAATTATCTACTTAATGTTGGGCATTAGGTAAGCAGTTGAAATAGACAAAATCAAAGTGGTTCTTACCTTTAAAAAACTTACACTCTAAGTACTTCCCTAATCTCAATCCACTTTATCACATGGCCAGTATATTAGCTTTACTTCATGTGTCCAGGTAAGGCAGGAGTGCTTCTATTTATGGCTATATATATATATATATATATAATGTCTATTTATGGCACTACTATATCCAACTTATGGATTAATTAGGCCATTTATTACTTTTTTTCCCTCCTTTCCTTCCTCTTCTTCATTAGCTGGGTAGTATCACTACACACAAATCCTTTCTCAACTTCCCTTGTGTAATGGAAATACATGATTTCATTCATGTCAGTACTCTATACTATTGCTGATGTCAACCTTTTAGGCCTCAATAGTTTATAAATCATTGTGTTCAAAAAAGGTTATCACCTAGTGGCTAACCTTTGGATAATGAGCCTCTGAATTTACCGAGGGTGAGCCTCAAATTGCACACAAGCGATATGTCCAACCCCAAACCTATACTTAAATCATTTCCTGATGAGCCCCCTGCTAGCTTTTGGTGCATTAATGTAGCTAGGGCTTTCCTTCCCATTACAAGACTACAGTGGGAGAAGTACGAAGATAGCCCATATATAATACACACGTAATAAAGAGTGATTCACAATTCCTGGGACTCCTCTTTTGAGTTCTCAAGCAAGTCACTCCATTAGTGGCTAGATTGGTCTACTTCCTCACAGGACAAAGTCTCTAATTGGATAGGTCAATCCACTGGATTTCCCAGGCTGGTTCCTTAATAGCCAGCTGCCATTTCTACTATCTCTAACTTCAGTCACAGGTATAATCCTCAGCAGGGAGACTGGCCCTTACCTCAAAGCCAGAGATAGAAAACAAAGGAGATAAAATTTGTTTAATGGAAAGAGTAAGCCTCTCAGAAATCAGATGTAATTCTTTCTATCTCACTGTGTCTCTTTCTCTACCCCCCCCCCCCAATCACTCTTTTCTTCTTTCTTCTCTCTCCCACTGATCCCATGATCAGAATTCATATATGTTTTGAACAGTAATAAAAATATTATACTCTTTCCATGTCCTCTTCTGATCTCCTCCTAATGGAAAAAAAAAATATCCTGCCCTTCCTTTTAAAAAACAGGTTCCCCTTTCTCACTCCTTAGTTATACACATCCAATAACTAAACCAGCTTGGGCCAATGTCCATTAAGTTTTTTGATAACTATTTCAAAAAGCATGAAGGATAAAAGTTAGCAACTGGGGGACCAAATGTCTAAAAGATAGATGCATTGATCAAAACCAATAAGGAAAAAAATTGTCCTTTCTCCTCTTATTGCCCCCTTCCCTTCAACAATGGAGTTGAAAGAATAACAGATTAGATTGGTAAATGGAGAGCAGCCTACCTAAGCAGCAAGAAGAAGATAGTAAAATAAAGTGTTAAGGACAAAGTGTGCCCATCTGAACTAATCTTTCCATAATTTCTTGGTTCCACTCAATTTAATATAGTCTAGTTTAGTTCCCACTCTACTCTCATCCATAATCAGTTTCTATAATCTCCATTCAAATCTGTCTACTGGTGGAAGGCCAGCAGCCATTATAAAGTTCCTAGCTCAGACCATCCCAGAAATATCATCCAAATCTCCAGCATAGTCACCATCCTTCTCAGAACTATCATGTTCAAAATTACAAGTACTTTAAGAACTCTGGGAAATGTCTGTCTGCCTATAAACAAACCCTTTCAGTACCTCAGGTTTCCAAGGTAACACTTCTGGGTAAGATCAAAGGCAGGGTTATATTCATAAACATTTATAATAAACCCTGATCTCTCTAAATCCCAAGATTTATAAGGTCCCAGGATGCCAAAACATTCTGAATATGAAAAAGAAAAGTTTATTGCAGTAATCACTTTGACTATGATTGTAAATTGATAACAAGCCATATCCACTATGACCAATACCCCTTTAGGAAAGACTAAGCTCCTATATCTAGGAAGAAAAAAAATTTTTGGTTACATGAACAAAGGAAGAAAGGAAGGAAGGGATGCCTTGGTACTATTAGCATTTGCATCTCTTGCATGTCCTCACATTAATGTCAATACCTCACATGTCTTTATTATTCCATGTATATGTATATATATGCATATATAGTATATCCATACATACATCAATTAAAGGCTATTTCCATATTTCTTGTAGGCTGGAAGAACAAGGACCAACCCAACTACTGATCTACATGAAAGCTTTGACCTTTTCCATTTCTGACCTGGGCCCCTCCTTAGCAGTCTACATAATGGGAGCAGATTTATACCTGGTTAAGTTTTAGCCCTGATGCATCTTAGAATGCTACAATTCAGTTGAACCCCCAGTCTCAGTCTTTCCTGGTAACAGATGCAGGGTATAATTGTACAAACCTTTCATCTGTTACCATTATACAATTATTGTACAATTATACCCTGCACATGAATAATTCTTAATGGTAATTCCGAATAGAATTTTTATCCCCCATCCCAGTGGGCAGTGGGACCAGGATGCATGGAGTTGGGAATAGGAAAGGGAAAGGCTCATAGTGCCAAGTTTTTATGATTTAAGAGTTGATGGGGATATTGGAGATATTTAGAAACAAATTATTTCCCCAAGCTCACACAGGAAATAAGTGGCACAACCAAATTAAGTGGGAAGGGAGAAAAATGAAGGAAAATGAGTTATAAATGGAGGGGCAAAGTACAGTAATCCTTTATTTGTACAATCTTTAAGCACACTGAAAAATATATTCTATAAAAGTGAAGTGAATTATACCGATTTGAACTTCCATCTCTCAGCCCTCCTCCCACATGACACCACAGATTGAAGCTCTATACCCCAGAGTCTCAAGTCTCAGACCTCTTTGTTCCCACATTTGCTACAAATGAGATGATAATAGCAGGAGTAATAGTTCTGACCAAAGCAGCTATGCTCAGTAAGATGGGAATCTTCAAAGGCTTGGGACACCAAGGAATTCCAGGGAATAGCAGCCACTAGATAGCCCATATACACCTACAAGATCCAGTCCTTCCACTCTCTTGGACTTCTCACCACCATCATGGACCTACTCTCTCATCTTTTCCTATAGTTAGGGGTTGGAAAGCAGAACACAGCAGATGTGAATCCAGTAAACCGTCTTTGTATGGTCTTATTACAGAGGATATTCTAGGTGGAGGAACACTGAGCTTAGTTTAGGTGCCCCTCAGTTCCACAGCCATCGTTGAATGCATAAGTCTGGAGAGAGCCTTCTTGGGCAAAGCTCCAGCTCCAGCAAGGGTTGAAGTAACATCACTGCTGCTCAGAGACCTCAGAGCATTGGGGTGGGGTAGGGGACATTCTGGCATGGGTACGCTGATGGTTAAGGAGGAAGCGGGCCTCTCGGAAACAGCGCCTGCACTGAGCACACTGGTAAGGTTTCTTGCCACTATGGATGCGCCGATGGGTGAGCAGATTCTGTTTGAGGCTGAATCGCCGTCCACACTCAGGACACGAGAAAGGACGCTCACCTGTGTGGATGCGTTGGTGGACAGAGAGGTTGTGCTGGATGCTGAAGGCCTTGCCACACTCAGGGCAAACATACAAAGCCCTCCCTGCTCCATTCATTCCAGTGTGAGCCTTATGGTGCCGAACTAGGCTAGACTGCTGAGGGAAGGTCTGCCCACACAAGAGACATCGGTAGGCCTGTTCCTCTGCTGGGTGGTGGATAACGAGCCCCTGATCATCACTGGGACTCTCCTCATCAGCCTCGGGAGGCTCTCCTCCTAGGGGGGACAGGTCCGACATGGGCACTTCCAACAGTTCAAGGGTTCCATTCATTAAGTCACCAACTTCTGGGGAGACACAGAGAGAAAGGGTTTAGGAAAATGGAATGGTTCCTCTCTTCCTCTGGCTTCTGACTAGTCCAGACCAGGAAAATTTCCCTGCTTACGTTTCCTAAAGAAGCTATTAATATTTTACATATGAAATCATACCAGTTGATTCTAGAACAGACTTTATATTGTCTACAATACAGTTGTCGACCTCACCCTAAATATCCCCAGTCGCAGATTAAATCTAATTTGGAAATGTTTAATAGAATTAAAATATACTGCAAGATAATGTTAATTTGTGGTTTTCTAAGTCAGTGATCCCACAGGGTTCCTTTTCCTGGTCTAGATTAAGGCCATCATTTTACAGGTAAAGAAAGAAAGAACCAGAGAGAATGTGTATTGTAGTAGTTGTTGTTGATGATCTGGGCTTGTGATTCCAATTATCATGGGAACTCCTTGTGAAGAATCTCCCTACCTAATGCAGGATAACAATTCATCTCTAGATTCTATTCTTAGAAAATCTTTCAATTCAAGGACCACTCATGAATCCAGAGGAGAGATGAAGCATGCTGCCCAGCTTTTGACAGGGAGATGATGGATGGCCTTCGAATGAGTTTACATGAAACCTATATTTTTGGATGTGGCCAATGAAGGAATGTTTTGCTTGACTATGCATATTTTTTGTGCATAGGATTTTTTCCTTTTTAAAAAACTAATGATGAGAAAGGAGGAAAAAAGAAAGTAAATTTTTTTGGTTGAATATAAAACAATTTCAACAAATAAACTACAAAAAAGGGTTTCTGAAGTATATCATGGTTAACTGACTTGTCCAAAGTCATAGGGAAAGTATAATAGATTTGTATTAAGCAGAGCTTAAATGCATATCCTCAAGCATCTTGCATAGTGCCCAACACTGCTTGTGGACTGATTGCCTCCTAGCTTCAAGGCCAAACTCCCTCCATTGCATTATACTATTTGTAAAGTAACTCTTCATATTATGTCCGTTACAACTAAAGACTCCATTGTTATCCCTGAAGATGAAGTGATGATGCCTTGTGTTTCTTAGTACCCTCAATGCTACCAGAAGTGAGCATTCATTAGAGGAGTCAATAAATATTTATAGATTAACTCAAATTAATCCTTGGGATTCCTTCATTTATCAGTTTGAAGTCTCAAAGGCCCTCTCTCCCACAGGGTATGTACTCCAGTATAGTAAAAATATTAAAATTTTTTTATTATCATGGGCAGTAGCAAGAGTGTGGGAGTTGGAGTTAAGAAGATTCAAGTTCTAAGTTCAAGTTAGAACCCTGCCTCAGACATGTATTAACTGTATGATACTAACCAAGTCATTTAACCTTGCAGGGCTCAGTTTCCTCAATTGTGAATGGGGTTAACAATAGCATCTACCTTCACAGGGCTGTTGCAAGAATTGAATGAGTTCAGGTATATACAGCATTGTATAAATTCTAGTTATCATTACAATTATGACAGTTACAAAAAGGTCCTTTGTACTTCTTTTAGCATTGTATTTTCTTTCCTACTTCAAAGCACGCAGGGGTTATTTATTCCCATTTTCCAAATAAGAAAACTGAGTTCAATTCAACAAATTCAATTCAGTAAACACTTATTAAGTGCCTACTGTGTGCTAAGCCCTGGTGATACAAGACAAAAATCACTTGTTCAAGGTAGAAGATCCAGCTCCGGTCCCAAGCTTTCCCCTATACTCTCGCTCTCCAGCCTTTCCTGGAATTCGTCAACAAGCATTTATTATGTACCCGACACTACCGGCCATACCCGCTTCGCTTCCCAAAATTCTGCGGTTTAATCTTGAAGGTCAGACTCCAGAGTTTGGGATTAAAGAGTCCTGGATTTTTCATCCCCCATAACCACTGCTATATATTCTTCCCTTCTCCATCTTCCCATGTGTAAAGTGGGGGAGAAGGGAGGGAAGCAGAGATGAGCCGGGATATTGGGAGCGTCGGCGGGACAGAGACCCAGGAGGCCTCTCCCAGGCACGAACCCAAATTTTGGGAGCAGACAGCTCCTTTGAAAGGTCCCCAGTCCTTCCGTTGCATCAGTTCCTGCACCATTTAGATCTCCCTATCATGTCTCCTCCCACCCCAACCCCTGCAGCCCGAGGATGGTCTTCTCTCTCGGCGTTCGTCCGAGGAAGAGCTGGCGGCGATTCCCGACTTCTGCCCCCAACTCCTGTGCCCGTCCCTCCGTCCCAAACTCACAAGTCTGGATTGTGTCCCAGCTCCTCCTCCTGGTTCCGACCCCACGAGAAGCTGCGCTGCGTGCGGGAAATACGGTAACTTTAGGAGCCAGAGCTGGTTCCCACCGCTTCAAGGTAAATTTGCGGTAAATACGGTAAACCTCCAGCTAAGCTTTCCTTTTTAATACAATAGCCCTCCCGCAGGCACCCTTCTCCAGGTACGCGGGCCTGCCCTGCCTTTGACTTGCAGCTCCGTAGGACCGCTGGCCCACCCACGGCACCCCACCCTCAGCAGCAAGCCTCCAGCAAAAAAAGGAGGCTGTAGCCGTGCTACGAGCCGCCCTCTCAAGCCCAGGCCCCAGGCCCCAGCGCTGCACTCAATAATTACGGTAACCCACCCGCAGCGACCTCAGGCAGCTTTAGGTAGATAAGGGAATCTCCTGCTGCAAAAGCCCCCTCGGCTCTTCAGGGCTAGGGAGGCTCTCCGCGCGACTCTCGGCAAATACGGTAAGGCTTCCGCAGTGACAGCCTCAGTCCACCCACCCCCTCCTCGGCGCATCCTTGGTAAATACGGTAACTACCGCAGCGGTCCCCGGCTGGAGCTGGGACTTACGTGATTCTGCCGTCCGTGGGCCGAGTCCGGGGCTCTCCCCCCGACGCACGCCTACCCGACAGCCCCAACCGCCCAGAGGTCTAGCTGGCCCCAAAAGCTGGACCGCAGAAGGGAGGAGAGCTGGCGACGGGGGAGGGGCGACCAGCATCCCAAAGCGGGGGATTACTGGGAGAAAGGGATCCCTGGGATCCAGAAATCATATTATTTCCAGCGGAAGAGTCATTTAGTGCATCTTGTTTTAACAGATGGAGAAACTGAGGCCATAAAAGTTAGTGACCAAGGTCACACAGATGAGAAAAGAAGTCTTCTTTCTCAAAATCTAAAACGCTTTATGGTACAACAGATTGGACCAATAGTCCCCCGGAGGGAGAGCTGGAACTCCCAAGGTCATTCTCCCGTTGGGGCCAAAATAAATTGTGGAGAAACCTCAGGTGACAGCCTAAAATCCTTAACCCTAACGAATTCTTAACTTCAGAGAAATCCTGCCATTACGTACTTATGGGCACTCAAACCTCCTCTGCCCACTCAGAGTAGAAAGGATTTTTCCTTTCCATTTTTGTTTCAAAATTCCCCTTCCCCCACCCCCACACACATATGCACCCAAATTCCTTACCAGCTAGGTCAAATTCTCATCTCCATTTTATAAAGCCAGCTTCCTGGTTCATCTCGTATCAGGCCAGAATTTAGAGGAATTCAATGAAGGCACCAGATCTGGGCTTTTAGGATTTACTCACCAGTGACACTAGATTCCCTGCTTGGAGTGAATCCAGAGGGCCTGTCCTTCAGTCTCAGGGCTTTCATCCTTCACTATTCTCTAAAATGATCCCTAAACTAGAGACATAAAGCTTCATAAATCTGAACTAGCTTTCCTTCCTGGCATTAAATGTCCTCTTCTTCCCTCCAGCCTAAGAGGGAAAAAAAAGCAATGTCTCCAATTTCCCAAAAACTAACTAACTTCATCTAAACCTCAACACTTCACTTATCTTAAAACTTTCTCTCTCTCATCCAATCAATTGCCAAGAGTGTATCCTACTATCACCGAAATTCCAATTCTCATTTTTTCTTTCTACCCCATAGGTCCCTCCTCTGATAAGTCAGCTTTGGCTTCCTGCCCTTGCTTCATTAATATTCCTCTCTCTCATGAATACTCGAATAATTCCTTCTCTGCAGGCTCCTTTTTCAGCTTACAAATACACTCCAAAAGAAAATTGTCCCTTGACCCCACTACTTTTTTTAGCTTTTGCTCCTATCTCTTCTCTTTGCTGCCAAACTCCTAGAAATGGGAGTTTATATTTTTCAGCACTTTGCAGTATGGTTTATAAATTGTCTCTTTAAGTCCACTAATAGCCTTATTACTGCTAATGATCTTTCATCTATATACCTCGTTATTGTTTGTCCTTCATTCTGAAAGAGAATCATGATATATCAGAAAAAGGATACCTTGATATTCGGGGAGAGCTGTGCAAAATCACCTACCTCACTTTCTGGGTCCAGTGGCAGGATGTAGATCAGCAGATGGCACTGGATGCAACAGGAGACCTTGGCCTTTTTAAGCTAAGATCTTTCACAGATCTCATTTTAACTGAGGCCGCACCCATTTAGTGATTAAATCTTGATATCATTGGAGGCAAGGACCTACTCAAAACAAACAAACAAAATCCTCAATCTAAATAAATAAATAAATATGGGAGGGGAAGACCTTCAGGGTTCCTGGACAAAGTAGAAAGGATTTCAATTTACATTCAGTTTGTGTCAATCAGGACCCAAACAATGACAAAATGGGGCTTGGCCTAAGACCGCTTGGTAGCCAATGAAAATCAACTTGGTTTTGGTTTAAGGCCTATATGCTTAAGAAAGAAATCTGTCCAAACAACTCCAAGATACCTTGGGAGGCTTCAGAGGTGAAAAAAGAGGGAAAAGATGCAGTAGTAGGGGTATGATACCCTATGTGGACAGAGGAAGGAGAGAGAAAGACAAGAAAAGAAGGGAGGAAGGGAGAGACTCTTTCAACGCCTCTGCTCTCTACACTCTCCCTTGGAAATTTCATTCTTGTGCAGATTCCCTGTGCAGATGATCCTAAAATTAAATCACCAGTCCCTTTGTTTTCTGAGCTCCAGACCTGCATCGTCAATTGTTTATAAGATTTCTCTACCCAGATGTCCTTTAGGCAATTCAAACTCAAAATGTTCTGTAATGGGAGACCAGTTAGTGAGGGATATATCCTTAGAACTTCCATAATATCTATGTGGTGATTTGATGAACCTGCTTTTGGAAATGCTGGATAGAAGAGCCTTTTTACCCCACCCCCCAACTCACTTCAGAGCATATAAAGGTGCTGTTTCTTTCCTGTTGATTTACCAAGTGGAGACAAAAAAAACCCAAAACAAATCTTTTAAGTGGCTACTGAGCAGCAACTGAGTATCTTTAAAAAGCTGATAACCAAACTTTCTTTCTCTAGTGGTATGTTAGTGAGATAAGAAATATGGTGAGCCTCCTGGAAATCACAGGAAGTAACAATACATAACCTTGAACACATGGTACTCTCTATTATTTGTCTCAGTTGTGTTCCTTCTTATCTAATCTTGGTAAAGGAGTAATGGAGACAGAAAGGACAAGGTTATGACCTTGAGAATTTTGAAAGCCACCAGAAAGTTTCCCAAAAAGGGAGTTTATAAATAGATTCATTCCAGAGGTAGATTGATCCAGAAGCCAAGGCTGTTTGCCTGGGTCCTACAAGCAAGGGAGAAATTTATTGGTTATGACCATTTAGAAGTGAACTTTATGGGGAAGGAGTGTTTAGTAGCTACCACTTTAAATTGGAGCCAACTCTTCCTAAGGACCAAAGTGATAACTTTTGAGAGTTTTGTCTTTCACTTCCTGCTATATTTTCTTTTTCTTTTTTGCTGAGGTAAGTTGGCGTTAAGTGACTTGCCCACGGTCACACATCTGGGAAGTGTCTGAGGTCACATTTGAACTCAAGTCCTCCTGACTTCAAGGCTGGTGCTCTATCTACTGCACCACCTAGCTGCCCCTTTCCTGCTATATTTTCATAGCAAATAGTTCTTTGTAAAAATTAGTTAATGTTACCTGTTAATTAATTAATATTGGAGAGATGTTAACTGGTGGGGAAACTTATCAAATGGGGGCTTATAAACATTAGTATTAAATACTCCAAACCCTAGTGTTCCCTGCTAGGACCCTGAGAGGAGCAGAAGCAGCTACTCTTTGAAAACTCGATCTGTCGATGTGAGAATGGATGGGAGAATAAACCCCAAAGTCTATACTATAGTTCAAGCCAAATCTATTATCGTTCTCCCTAATCCTCCTCTTTCTTCTGATTTCACCATTCCTAGCTCTGGTGATAACATCCATCCATCCAATCTCCCATTCCCACCAATACAGGATTACCTTCAACTCCCTTCTTCTCCCTTATCTCTCATATTTACTCTGGTATCTATCAATCTACCAGAGACTACTTTGTCCTTCCAGATACTTTCTTTCCCCCTTGATTTGATAATATGATATTCTACTTCCTACTTTACCTATGTTTTTCCTGTTTCTTTCACTGGCAATTCATCTTTCTCCTGCACTTTAAAAGTAAGACTCCTCCAAGGTTCCATCCTTGGCTGCTATCTTTTCTTTCACTATGTTCTCATCTACTCCTGTAGCTTCAGTTAACATTTGAAGATGAATCCCAAACCTTTATCTTCCCCTTCAATCTTTCTCCTAATCTCTGGCCCAATATTTTCAATTCCCCATCAGATATCTTTATCTGGATGTCTATAATATAAAACTTGAATTCAAGAAGTCTACATGTGAATTCTTTTTCTTCTCTCAGAAATATGACCCTTCTCTTAAATTTTCCATTTCTAAGGACATACCAAGAAGTAGTATGGTACAGAGGAAATAACGTGTAATGAGGTTTTAGAGGACTTAGGTTCAAATTTTGACTTTTTCACATACTATCTGCATGACTTTAAGCCTGTTTCTCTGGACCTCAGTTTCCTCTGTATGATTAAAGGAATTCAACTTAAGTCTCTGGGATGCCTTTCAGCTCCAAATTTGTGAAAAAAAGTCACATAAGTAAATTGCCTCAAAATCATCTTTCTTGTGAGCATATTTTATATTCATTCTACAATCATCCCACTTCCAGTTCTCACCTTTTCCATGTATCTCATAAATCCTTCTATTCTGATAGTTTTCTCTGAAATAGTATCCTAATTTCTTACAGTATAATAATGTTCCCATTGCATTCTTATACAACTTTTTGCTTGTCCATTCCCCCTAGATTCTAGTTCTTTGCTTCTGCTCTCTGCCCTCTCTTCAGAATCAAAAAATTTATTTTCTTGAAGTTATTCCCTTTATTATTATATGTATTATCCTCTCTCAACCATTTCTCTCCCCATACCTGAATCTTTCCTGGTTGACTATGATGTGTTCAGCCTTCTTTTGTCTATTTCAGATAAGAATAAAGTTCATCTGATATCTGTTTGATCATCATGATCCATATTTGTCCTCATATATACCAGTTATGAGAAATCTTGATTGTGGTTTCTTTTTCCTTGAACTGCTCTTTTCTAGATTCTTGCAGTATTTTTTTTTCTTTGATATGGGGACGCTAGATTTGATATGATATTCCCAGGACTTTTCCTTTTGGTTTTGTTTTTAGAAGAAGTAATTAATGGTTTCTCTCCATCTTTACTCTGCTTTCTGGTTCTGATATATTTAGACAATTTTCATTTCTGATTTCTTGAAATATAGTATCCATCCTTTAAAAAAAATTGGTTTTCATGAAGTCCAAAGATTCTTAAAATATTTCTCCTTGACCTCTATTCCAGGTCAGTCATTATTGAAAGCTGTTATCTTATATTTTGTTTCTTCTTTCTTCAGTCCTTTGATTTTTTTTTTCCTTCCCCTTAGAACACTAACAGCACTGTTTACAATACTCTTAAGTGCCCTGAGGAGGACTCAATAGACAAAAAGGGTACTGAATCTGCTTGAACTTTTTTAAAGATCAAGTTCAAAGATGTACCTCACATCTACAATAAGATTGTAATATAGGGCAGGAGAACAGAACCTGGTGAGTGAAGATAGCACCAAAAGTGATCTAACATCAGGCAGGGTAATTGAGCAGCTGTACAACCTTTCACCTTTCTATACCTAATTACAGGCTCATTTCCTTGTTAAGTCTCTGAGTTTATGTCAGTTTAGGTTACGAGCTGAATATTACTAGGAATTCAGATTCTAATCAACTTGCAGAAGTTAAAAGTATCATAAGATCATATATTCAGGGCTTGAAGAAACATGAGTGGTCATTTACTTTTGAGCCTTTCACTTTAGAGATGAGTTAAAGTGAAGTTCAAAATCACACAGGATATCAAGAGTTTGAACCTAGGTCCTGACTCTAAAGCCAATATTCTTTGTACTGTGCCAGCTGCCTATAGTATATCCATGAAGCAGTCTTCTTCAAAAGACCAAGAGTACCTCAGTACAAGAGGAATTCTTCATGCTTCATAAAGACATCATCAGAGTATTAAATTCAATGTCAACAGGAATGTCCATATCTTGGATAGGTTACTAGGACCAGGACAAAGGTCTCATTCTCAAATCTTGTTAAGTTGACCTTGCCGCTTCTGTTTAGTGCCCTACATATGTTATGTTTGTTGTATTCATACTTGTATCACAGCTTCCCCCTACCTCAATAGACTGGAAACTCCCCCAAGAATAAGAACCATATAGCTTTAGGTGAATCAGGCTTTCTTCCTATATTGAATATGGCTATTTATGTTGTTGTTCAATCATTTTTCAGATGTCCAACCCTTCATGACCCCATTTGTGATTTTCTTGCCAAAGAGTGGTATGGTTTACCATTTCCTTCTCCAGTTCCTTCTCCAGGGATAAGTGACCTGTCCAGGGTCACACAAACAGTAAACATCAGAGGCTGGATTTGAACTTAGAAAAATGAGTCTTCCTAATGCCAGGCCTAGTACTCAACCCACTGCACCATTTAACAATCCTTTAAAGCTCTGGGTAGAAGAAACTTAGGGTTGACCTCGCTCTAGGGGCAAAATCAACTTGGGATTCTACTTGCTGAATATGTTTACATCAGGATCAGGCTTATGATGCATTCGCTGGGGAAGCCTTCCTACTAGCTTTACTCTGAAAGTGCCATCTAGCTGTTAGCAGTGTCAACTGAATATCTTTGCTCTGGAACCCTGAAAGCTGATACTTATATAAAGATATTGGTCTCAGTAGCACCAAGTGGGGAGTCTCAGTGGAAAGAGTATTGGAATGGAAATCAAGGGACTTGAAACCTAGTTTCAAAATTAGCTGTCACTTAAATCCTGTATGCTTGTTTTCTCATCTATGAAAAGAAAGGATGGATGGATCAAGGCATACTAAAATGTTGTCAAACTCAGATGAATTGACTGGTCTTGATCCTTGAAAACACAGGACGAAATTTCCTTTCTCTCAGTAGAGGTAGGAAACTAAAGATGTACAATGTTGCACACTATATCAAATTTAGATGCTGTTAATTGGGTTTTGCTTAACTTTTTCTTTATAACAAAGGAGGATGAGAAAGTATGTTGGGAAATGATTATAGTGTTTAAAAAAAGCATAAAACTTTTTTTAAAAAATGAAATGGTCTGAAAACAAAATAGCTGTCCATTGATTGGGAAACAGTTAAATAAATTGTGATAGTTAGTTGCAGTGGAATAGAATCTGAACTATAATAAGCAGAACCAGGAAAACAATATGTACTGTATGACTTCTACAGTGTAAACAAAAAGAATAACAAAAAGCCCCATAACACTATAAGTATAATGGCCAAATCTTACCCCCAAAAGAGGTAAGAAAATACACCTTCTTTCCTTCTTTACAGAGGTGGGAAACTCTGGATTTGGAATATTGCATATGTCAGAAGTGGTTAATCTGTGGATTAGTTTTGCAGAACAATTTTTTTTCTCTTATTCTTTGTTATAAGAATTGAGTGTCTGGGAAGTGAGAAGAAGAGAAAGGAAAAGAAAAGAAAAGATGGTATGGGGAAGGGAGGAATATGTTCAGAAATAAAGGTAATATAAAAACAAAATATATCAATAAAAACATTTTTAATTCAAGAAACAAAGGAGTTAAACTGTTATGAAATACCCTCCCAGCACCAACATTCCATGGAGTTTAAGTCGGTATCCTCAAGCCAAGGGCCTAGCATAGTGTTCTCTGCACACTGTCGATGCTTATTAACTTTTGTCAAATTGTTGAATTCAAGTCAGTAAGTTATGCTATGGTTATTGTGCCCTTTGGCAGTATGGAAATCCTGAAAAAGGGACCTGATACAAATTCACAGAATGGGAAAGCTACATTGGACTTTCATGATCTAGTCCTGTTTGGGTTTAAGAACTAGAGTTCAATGTTCAAAAAGTTGTCAAACTGTGCATACCCTTTGATCCAGCAATGCTACTACTGGGCTTATACTCCAAAGAGATACTGAAGAAGGGAAAGGAATCTGTATGTACCAAAATGTTTGTGGCAGCCCTGTTTGTAGTGGCTAGGAACTGGAAAATAAATGGATGCCCATCAATTGGAGAACGGTGGGGTAAATTGTGGTATATGAATGTTATGGAATATTATTGTTCTGTAAGAAATAACCAGCAGGATGAATACAGAGAAGCTTGGAGAGACTTACATGAACTGATGCTAAGTGAAATGAACAGAACCAGGAGATCATTATATACCTCAACAACAATACTGTATGAGGATGTATTCTGATGGAAGTGGATTTCTTTGACAAAGAGATCTAATTCAGTTTCAATTGATCAATGATGGACAGAAGCAGCTACACCCAAAGCTGTGGGAATGAATATAAACTGTTTGCATTTTTGTTTTTCTTCCCGGGTTATTTTTTACCTTCTGAATCCAATTCTTCCTGTGCAACAAGAGAACTGTTCGGTTCTGCACACATATATTGTATCTAGGATATACTGCGACATATTTAACATGTATAAGACTGCTTGCCATCTGGGGGAGGGGGTGGAGGGAGGGAGGGAAAAAGTCGGAACAGAAGTGAGTGCAAAGGATAATGTTGTAAAAAATTCCCCAGGCATAGGCTCTGTCAATAAAAAGTCATAATTTTGAAAAAAAAAAAAAAAAAAAAGAACTAGAGTTCAAATATCATCAATAGTCTCTCTCAAATGCGGATGAATGTGACCTCTCAGCTCAATAGCATAGTTAAAAGAGACTCAGGCACTTAAATTGTTCAAGAATGATCCCCATGATGGGAAAATTATTTCCTTGCCTTCTTTCTAGATCCTTAGGGATCATCTCTAAAGTTTACACACTGAGCAGGGAACCTATACATGTATTTCACATGTATATTATATAGGATTCACACATAAACACACACACACACACACACACACATATGTGTTTATATGGGTATAGTGTGTGTATCCATACCCAGCAGGATCAGCCTACAACAAAATTGTAAAGCTTCAGCGAAAGTCTTCAATGACTCCCATTATCTGCTGGAGTTCCCTTCCCTTCCTTTTCTAAGTTCATTCATAGATGGAGAGTGTCCATGGGGGATTTCAGAATCTTACTTTACAGGCCCTGAAGGGGTCAATGATTTGCTTAAGGTCACATTATAATTGCAGAGTCAGGATTTGAAACCAGTCCCTTAGATTACAAAATCAGTGCTCAGTCTTAGGAGTTTGTGGTCCTTCCCCCAAAGCCTATCTTCAGGGTATTATATTTTGAAAAGATATCTTCAAGGAAAGGGCAAAGCTTAACCCTGATGATCGAATCTCTAATATGGAACCTCAAAAATCAGTAAGAGGATTTTAAATGGGAGTGGGGGAGGGTGTCTTTCTGATATCATTCTTCCCAGAGCATTGCTGACTTAAAATAGGTCATCTGGGGAGAGGGAGTTCTCCATCATTTGAAGTGTGCAAGCAGAGGCTGTCTGGCTTATGATATATGAAATTTCTGCATTAGGAAGGAGGTTAAAGTCAGTGACCTTTAAAGTAGGTCTGTGGAGCACTTCTTGTGAGGATACCCTCCCTCCTGATCTGTGTTAAGGCACAAGGCCAGTCAAAAACCTCTCTTGGGCTTGGAGAGGCTGAAGCATAGATGGGGTGTCCGTTGACATCTTTCATCTTCAGTTAAGAGGTTTGGCAGGGATCAGAACCACAGTTATAGCACAAGGAGCCTTGGGCCCCTGGGGTGTGGATTCTAAAGTCACTCTAATGTGAACTTTCTAGAAGATCTTGGGTAATTGTTTTCCTTCTTGGGGACGTCTAATCTTTCACCTGATACAAGGAGGGAGTTGAACCAGATAATCTCTAAGCTCATTTCCAGTTCTGATATCTCTCATCCTGTGAAAAGGAGGGCACTTCACTGACAAGGTTTTTAAAAGAACAAACAGCAGCATACCCAAGGACGTCATCTATATTTTTAGCCCTTTTCAGAATAGTTTATACCAAAAATAAAAGAGAGATGGATGATTGTCGGGGGAAGGGAATATTGAGATAATAATATTGAAGCCTCATAATTGATGGAAAGAGGGCAGGAAAGTCTTGGATTCTAAACCTAGCTCAGCCAGGCAGCTACCCTGTGACTCGGCACCTTTGCTGAAGGTGTGGAGGGTGGGTCCAGGAAAAAACATACTGTGTTCCCTCTCTGTTCTCTACCAGCATATTTATGTAGGAGCTCATGTGTCAAGATATACACTGAGGGAAGCCTTCAAAGAGAAGATAATTCCTGAAAGGCAAACTGAGAATAGTATGGACAAGAGAGAGGGTTCTCTTGCTTGTTTAGTCTGTAGGGACTTTATGAGCAGACCAGCCTTTTAAGTCAGGCTGCCTGGTCCCATCTTGGAGACCCAGATCCCAGTCACAAAGGAGCAGGATCTCCCCCAGCATGGTCCCTGCAAGCACCAGATGTTCTGCCTGGGGATCATATCCACAAGGTAGAGTTTAACCCTGACCTGTTTCCATAGATTATCTGGCTGAAAAGGGAAAAAAAAGTGGCCACCAGTTTCAAGGAATCACAAGTTAAACATGGGTTCCTTCAGAGCTGAATGAGAAAGCTCCTGGTGCCCAGCTCATCAGGTGGCAGAGATCTGAGCAAGAGCAAGGTGGAGCTACCTAGCACACCCTTGTGGGAGTCTGGGGCCCGAAGTTAAAGGGCCTCCAAGAGACAAACATTGAGGAGAAAGAAATTGTCCTGGGGGAGTGAATGTGGATGGGTAACCTTTGCTAGTCCTCAAGGGATACTAGTCTAGTAGGAAGTTTTATAGGGGAATATCTGAGTTTCTCCTTCACAGAAGTCCAATTTTGATACCTCCCAGTGACTTGAAGGTAGTCCCTGGGTTTTCAAAAAGCATGTCAGTAAAGCACAAGCTCTGGCAAATACTACCAAGTAGGAAAGGCTGAGAGGACAGGCCCAGTGATGGACTCTGTTTTTGAAATCTGAATTTCAGTCCAACTAAATTCTGAGGTCAATACTACACTGGCCACAAGTGATCCATTTTTTTTCCCCCTTTTTTAATGTCAGCAATAGTGTGAGGTCATCTACCAAACTGTAGGTAGGGTTTTATCTGAACACTCATCCTGACAAGCTCTCAGAGCCCTTGACAAAAAGCCAATGAAACATGGCATTGACATAGGGTATCTGTTCAGCTGAGTCCCCTAACTTGCAACATTCAATTGCTGATACAAAGTGAGTCACAGCTTACTGGCAGGTAACATTTCAGGACCTAGAGAGGGACAGGAGAATACACCGGTCAGTTGTTGGAATCCTTACAAAGTGTTAAGTCATTAGAGTTGATAGAGACAATAATTATCTAATTTAGCATGGTTCAGTATGATTGATCTGATCCTACAAGGAGATGTTATGGGCCAGAACTTGAAACAAGGTACTAAGTGGAATTGAGGAGACTATGTTTAAATCTAGTTTAGAATTGATTTAATCTTACAACATATAATGGTTTCCCAGTGAAATAATGATTGGTGTGTACTCAGTGTACAGCATATAAACAAGAAGCTCTCAGGGCCAAAGAGCACTCTGGGAGACTGAGAGCCCGGAGTGAGTGGAGGCGATAGTTGTGAAGATTCAGAACCAAGATTCAGAGGGAGCTGGAGGTGACAAAGGACAAGCTGCAAGAGCTCTTGGAACTAAGGAGGGGGAAGAGTCTTCTAAGAAAGCTAACGGGCCGAGGAAAGAGATAAGACTGGGAAGGAGAAAAATAAACGTTTGGATTTTATCAGCTGGCTGCATTTGAGGTGATTATTACTTTGAACCGAAACTAGGGCTGCCTCCAGAAACCTCCCCAAGAAACCTGCTCCCAGAGAACACCACAGTCAGTGGAAAGCAAGCAGAAGTCAGAGCCAGGGATCAGAGAATCAGAGCTGGAATCTTAGCAAGCATCTAATCTAAGTCCTATGTTTTATACTTTAAGAGCTGTCCTTCATTCTCTTTATCCATAAACATAAACACCACCTGATTAATCCTAGCAGAGTAGGGGATATGGATATCAATTTTGTGATTCCTAAAGACCTCTTATATTTTGTCTGAGGGAGTCGGTGATGAAAACAAATCTCTATGACTTCCTATGTGCAGGATACCACATTCAGAGCTGGAGGCAACAGGAAGTTCAAATTGCCCACTCCAGCCCTCATGGAGCTTACTTCTAGGGTCAAGTCTAAGTGAATTCAGTCGGTCACAAACATCAAAACAACACACTGCTTTCAGAACCAGATTTAACTGTAATCTGGAAATATTTAGCAAAATAAATACAAATATAAAACATGGGTAATGGTAATTTGTGGTTTTCTGAGTCAATACACCACTTTCAGTGTGTTTCTATTTGAGTTTGACACCACTGCAATCTGACATGAGCATAAGTCTATTCAGCTCCTCACTTTTGCCATTTGCTCCTTTGACAGCTGCTTCTCTTTGGCTGTCAGAGGGAAGAGGTATCTACCATCCTCCCAACCTCCTCAGCAGAAGTGATCCTACCAGCATTCTTGGATGAGGAGAATATGAGAAAGTGGAAGATGAGGATACTTTGAGATATCCAAATTGCCACTGGTAGAAAGAAAATCATTCCAGGACATTCCCAGTCCCAGTCCCCCTCACTACCAATCCCAAAACCCAAACCTAAATCTCCTGAGCAATATAATTCAGTACTTTCTTTTCTGTCCCAGTTCTGTGGGACATTTTTGATACAATTTTGTTTTTCCAATCCTCCCTCCTTAAACAGCATGAGGACTTTTATCTTTAGTGAACTCGGTATTTAAGAAGGATGCGCTCTTAAAAGAGCTTGCCTAATTCCATCCTGCCAAGTCTTAATGGGTCCCCCTCTCTGCTCCATGTCAAAATCATTATAAATGCCAAGTGTTTTACCAGACCTTCCCACTGAATACGGATGCTTCTGTTGCAAAGTATCATCCCCCAATGTTGGTTTTCGTAGTGACTGCCATCACCACAGCAGCCAACAATTTATAGCATCTCTCTTCTTTTTCTAAAGTACTGGAGATCTTAATTCTGTTTTCATAGATAGTAGATAAGTACAGGGGCCTGTTTTGTAAAAATTAGCAGGAGGTGTGGGGTGGGGTAGGAGGGGTGGAGTAGACCCTTTGACAAACAGCTTAAAATCATCTATTCTGTAAAACTACCTTTGATTAAAAAAATAAACCAAAAAAACCCTCTGAAATCTCATCTCCTCCATGAAGCTTGCCTGCTTTGCTAAGAGTCAGTACTTCTTTGCTCACTACCCCTGGAACAGACTTCTTTATCAAATATAAAATATAAAAACATACAATTTGATATATTTAACCTAGTACTTGGTTGGTTGGTTCATTTGTTTGGCAGATACTTTTTCTACTGTCAAAACCTATCAAAAAAAATAAAGTCAGTTAGACTGGCCTGTATTTTCTGAATGAATCTATATGATTCAAAATAAGAAAGACACTAGTCCCATGGTATTTGGAGCTAGAAATTGTGTTTTAATCCCGAGCACATTTTAAAAAGGACATTTTAAAAATTGGGCTCTATGGAGTTTGGTGACCAGAATGGCAATGGTCCTTGAAACCATGGGATATACAGGTTCAAGGAACCAAAACAATTGAAGAGGGAATGCAGTCACAACCTTCAGTTATCTGAAAAGTTGTCATGTAAGAAATAGAACCAGACCTGGGAGACATGAATTCTCTGCAACTAGAAGTCTGAGCAATCAAGAGCAGCAAAAAGGGGATTCATGTGAAGGCAATAAATAACCTCTAAGATTCCTTCCAATTCCAAGCATCTATAATTCTGTGATTCACTGACTTCCCAAACATAACTCGGGCATTATGTCCTCATCCCTTTATATAGTCTACTCTGTCCAAAACCTATCCATCCTTCAAATTCCAACTCAGATCCTGCCCCTTACATGAAGCTTCCAGCCCTTATGGATCTAAAACCTCAGGCTGCTTAGCATTCAATTCTATTATTTTCTGAATCAAGAGCATCCCAGCCTTGTCTCCCAGTTAGAGGAAGTAGGAGGCTACCATTGCTAACAATCACACATGGTCATTTTGTGACTCCAGAAAACCCATTTCTCTGGTCCTCAATGGAACTAACTACTGTATTTTCCTCACAGGGAGCTTGTGAAGAGAAAATGAAAGACTTTCCTATGAACATTTCCATGGCTGTCCTCTGAGACATGCTTGAGAACCATGCTTGAAGGAGTTTTACTGAGAATCTGAAAAGTAGGTATGAAGAGAGTTCTGAAGGTAAGGTTCCAAATCTCAAGGAGAAGCAATGCCCTAATCCAGATCAGAGAATTCTGTTCAGGGATGTGATGCTGGAGAATGAGAGGAATGTGTTTTCCCTAGTCCCAAAGGTTCTCAACCTTTACGTATATGAAGGGTTTTTTTTGTTGTGTTGTTTTTGTTTCTGGTCACAACTATATTTTAATATAACTGTTTTCTTCTACAATTTATTTTAATGTAGGCATTTATAAACATTATTCCATAGGCTAAGACTTCCTGCCCTAAATATTTAAGAGTATTCCAAAGGAAAAACTTAATCCATTTGTACGGCTTGTTAACATGCTCATGTCAAGAGATAGAAACAAGAAGTGTAGGAACATGACTGATCCTTATGAGGATACTGTGACTAGGTGAATTTCAAGTTAAACAAGGCCCAATTGTTCTTAGACATGGAACCAGAAGTACCAGAAGATTGACTTTGTCCAGGCAGATCAAAGTAACCAATGGATCAAAAACCACCATGCCCAGCTATCATGACCACTGTAATCTACGTCACCCTTTAAGAAAAAAAAAATTGTCATTAGAAATGGGTCAGTACCTGACTGACAAAACATTTGCTATATTTCAGCAAGGAAAAATTCTTCTCAATCTGTTCTGCTCCACTGCCTCACTCCCTACATGGAACACCCTATGATGCCAATAATGAATCTTTCTCATCTTGGACTGATACCTGTGAGGTTTTAGCAAATAAAACTGCTTAATAGGACCTAGTGACTCCAACACTTTGGTTTTGTCCTCTGTGACGCCTACTTACCATAGCTCTGGCCACAGTCAGGAGCAGTGAGAACTCACCCTGAGGGATCACTATATGCCAGACTGACCAGCAGCCAGTGGCCCTCACCAATTCCTGTATAATGTGCCAGCCGCCCAACTGACAAGCACCCATCGCTGAAGAGAACGTAACTAGATCCTCTCTGAAGTAGATCTGCAATACCCCAAAGTGTTTGGGATTGTGGAATTCTTGGGGCCAGAGGTCAATATGGAAGGTCACATTTTCTCGTGAGAATACTTGCCAATAAACTTGATTAAAAAAGAGAAATGAGAAAATGACTAGTAAAAGATTAACATAATTAAAGGGCATCACAGTAGAGTGGATAGAAGACAAACTTTGGAGCTAGGAAATTCGTTTAAATCTTGCTTTTGTCCATAATGGCTGTTGGATACAGGGCAAGTCATTTAATCTCTTGGTGTTCAGGCAAATCCTCAAGATACTACATTATAGATGAGTTACTAATCTATATCAGTGGAAAATTGTTCCATATTGTGGAGTTTAGTATAAAAATGAAGCCACAGGTCCCACCCATTTATGGCCAACTCCCTACCCCCCTCCCCCAAAACAACAACAACAACAACATAAGATCATGCATCCTCCCTTGGGGCAAGTTGTACCAACAATCTCTATTAACCTAATGCCAACTCCACCTCTACTCCACTCCCAATCCCAAATAGTAGCTAGGACCATTAAGAATTCCACTAAAACCCAACCCCAATCACCTACTTTCCCCTAGATTGCCCTCTCACTGCCTGACAGCCACTAAATCAAAGAACATCTCAACCAGCATATCTCAGCATCTTCAGCCTTTGACTTGAGATGGTTAAGAGTAAACTGGATTTTTGGTCCCTTTCGCCAGGAATAAGGAAGAAGAGGGATTATTGCTTCCCACTGAGTATATGTATGATATGCAGAAAAAAAAAGAGAATTCTCTTGGGGAGCTTCTTGGAAGAAAACAAATAAGTTCAAGAGTCCTGAAGATTTAGCAAGTAGAGGTAAGGGAGAGAAAAGGAAATGAGCACTCAGACCATTTGAAGTATTCAATCCTTCATTATTCTGTTCTGAAACATTCTTGATAAAGAACCAAGTAAGTTATCTTCACCCTCCCTCGGGTACCATTTTGTTCTCTAAATGATATGTGACACTGCTATTCTTCTGGAACCTCTATAGCAGGGGTCCTCAAACTACGGCCCGCAGGCCAGATGTGGCAGCTGAGGACATTTATCCCCCTCACCCAGGGCTATGAAGTTTCTTTATTTAAAGGCCCACAAAACAAAGTTTTTGTTTTTACTATTGTCCGGGCCTCCAACAGTCTGAGGGACAGTGAACTGGCCCTCTATTTTAAAAGTTTGAGGACCCCTGCTCTATAGTATCAAACCCCAATCAGGCACCTCCTCACTGCTCTTGGACCAGGCCTTCCAACAGGTCTATGTGGGACAGGCTAGGACAGATCCCTCTTCCCATCTGTATCATTAGAAGACTTCTGACTTCCAATATTAATGATGCATCTTAGTGTAGCTTTGGAGACTCCTTCTCTTTGGAGTACCCATTCTCTAGGCCAGTAAAGAGCAGGATGGTCCACATTAGTACCTGGCTAAAACCAATTTGGCCTTCATCCTAGGCTTCCCATGCCTTTGAACTTCTACAAGTATTTGTGAACGTTCCTCCCTAGGATGCTACCTCCATCTAGAGTCACTGTGTGTCCCCTGAAAAAAAAAGGATGGGAAGAAAAACAGGGAGAAGTCAATCACTGGAGTTAATGTTACCTGGCCTACCCCAACCCCACTGTACTCAAGTTACCAGGTCATTTCAGGACTCATCCACCTGCTGTTTAGAGGATGAGTTTCTAAGCATTGAAGAAAACTCTGCCTCTTGAGTTAGGGTCAGGAAGAAACCAGGAAAGTTACTGCTCTCAAGGGTCTTCTGTCCAAGCAAGTAGGTCAACTATAACCCCTGCCCATCCCCCCCCTCCCCTACACACACATGCACACAATCCCCTGGTACAGAGACTTCCTGAGTCTCAGCCCCATCCGTTAAGGTTCCTCCTTGATGCTGTGCGCAGCAGCAAGCACCACCTGGCCCCTTGCTCTATGGACACGATGGTGTTTAAGCAAGTGCTGCTTCTGGCTGAAGCCCTTGCCACAATCAGCACATAGATAAGGCCGCTCGCCTGTATGGTTCCGCTGGTGCCGAGTCAAGTTGGGCTTTTGGCTGAAGCAACGCCCACAATCTGGGCAAGGGTAGGGCCGCTCCCCCGTGTGAATCCGCTGGTGGATGGTGAGCGCAGACCACCAGGTGAAGCTCTTGCCACACTCGTTGCAGATGAACTGACGCTGCTCAGCAGTGCCAGATGAAGGGGCTCCTCCTGCTGCCTGGGACATGCCTACTGGGCCCCGGCCCCGGCCCCGGCCCCAGCGTGGCTCTCCGTCCAGCAAGACAAGCTCGTTCCCTTGCAGGGCCTGGGAAGCTGGCGGTGGCTGCAGAGGGAAGCCCAGGGTATACTCCGAAGCCGGCATTAAGCCTGACCCTGGTTCCACACTGGCCACGGCCACCACCATCCGGCCCCGGAGGGCTGCCCCGTGGAGCAGCTCGGCAGCAGCATGGGCCCTCTGGTGGGCTCGCAGGGCTGCCCGGCTAGGGCAGCTCTCCCCACAACCAGGGCACAGGGAAGCCTTCTCCCCAACTCGGTGTGTGCGCTGGTGTTTGAGCAGATGCTGCTTTTGACGAAAGCCCCTGCCGCAATCAGGGCACAGGTGGGGTCGTTCGCCCGTGTGGTTACGGAGGTGCCGAGTCAGATTGGGCTTCTGGCTAAAGCGCCGCCCACACTCTGGGCAAGCATACGGCTGCTCCCCTGTATGGATCCGTTGGTGAATGTTCAGAGATGACCACCACGTGAAACTCTTCCCACACTCATTACAGATGAACTGGCGCTGCTCCCCGGACCCAGCAGCAGAGGTCCGAGCCTTAGCAGGTGATCCCAGCCTCCACCCTCCACCAGCTTCCACCCAGGGACACCCTGGCAGTTCTCGTGATGCTGAGGGAGGCCGGCGGGGCTTCCGGGTAACCTTGTCTCTGAGCAGCTTCTGCAGCTCAGCGCGGGCCAGCTGACGGTCACGGGCATGGGTCCTCTGGTGGACACGCAGGGCAACTTTGTGGCGGAAGCGTCGCTCACACTCAGGGCAGGAATGAATTGCAGGGCGGGAGTGCGTCTTCTGGTGTTTGAGCAGATGTTGTTTCTGGCTAAAGCGCCTCTCGCACTCAGAGCAGTGGAAGGGACGTTCACCAGTGTGGTGTCTCTGGTGCCGAACTAGGTTTGGCTTCTGGCTGAAACTCTTGCCACACTTGCCACAGTGATAAGGCTTCTCTCCTGTATGAGTACGTTGGTGGATATTGAGTGAAGACCACCAACTAAACCTCTTCCCACAGTCTGGACATGTAAAGTGTCCCTC
The DNA here is from genome assembly GCF_902635505.1 of Sarcophilus harrisii. NCBI lineage: Eukaryota > Metazoa > Chordata > Mammalia > Dasyuromorphia > Dasyuridae > Sarcophilus > Sarcophilus harrisii. The sequence continues at coordinate 199,826,080 of NC_045430.1, read as the reverse complement.
CCCTACTGGAAACTGTGGGCCAAGAGGTGTGGGGGCTGCTGTGGACCCACGGCCAGCTGACCCTCCCAACCACTGAGCACTGGGAATTCGGCCAGGGCCTTGGGCCTCCTCCCACCCTCCTGGGGCTCGAGATTTCCCCAAAGCCTGGCGAACTGGATGACCCAGAGCATGCTGGAAGATGTTCTCCTTGTCCTTCTCTGGCAGAATCGCAGGAGCCTCCAGGGCCTGGGGAAGCCACTCCTGCTTCTCCCATTTGATCTTCACCATGATGCTGCTGTCACCTGCTAAAAAGGGGAGATGGACAGAAATGATTCTCAGTAATTGATTCTCGAATAGAAAACAGAACGCATGAAGTAGAAAGAGGGGAAGAATAAAAAGCGCATAGGAATGAGAAAGAAAGATAGCAGAGAAAGACTGGTGAATGGGAGGGGGAAAAAGGAGAGAACTATGAACGTGGAGGAGAAAATGAGAAGAGAGAAAACTGAAAGGAAGATGGAAATAAAAAGATGAGAATGAGGAGGCATGGAGGAATGAAGAAGAGGACAAAAGGGAGAAGAGCATGGAAAGGAAAAGTAGAGAGAAAGGGGAAAGGAGAAAGAAAACTGAAGCCTAGAAAGACAGAAAGAAAAGTTAAATTTGGGCCCTGCATTTGAAACCATGTCCTGCAGAGGGAGAGTGGATCTCTTGCCTGTTCTACCTCACTGCTCACTTTATGGGTCTGAGCAGGCCAAGGAGGGTCCCAGAAAGGACACACAGACCTTTAAAAAATACAGCCCATGCTGGTGGGCCAGGAAAAAGTTTAACAACCACCACAAAAACAAAACACCACTTCTCAGCAAATTTCCTATACTGGCTTCCTGTCATCACCAGGGAAAATAGGCCAGATTCAGACAGGTGTTATTGTATAATTGTTTTCCAGAGGCTATTTCCTTTGTTTTGTATCATTTCATAAAGGGCCGTCCTTCTTCATTCCTCTGGGTGCTTTCTTGAATTCTTTCTTGTTTTTCAGCTGTATTCTGTGTATACCCCTTTGCATCTGCATAGATGCAATGCTGCATAGCTGAGAACTAGGTAGGTAGGGAGACAGGTTTTTGGCAGCCCTGTCTCCACCTGTCAATGATATACCTACTGTGAAGGCCTTCAGGGAACTGGTTTAACACCTTTTTAAGGAATCATTGTTTTGGGGATAAAACTGGCAACTCAGAACTGGAAATTGAGGCAATTGGTGGGTCATACATTCTCTATCATTGGCTATGCTTCAGCAGAGATGAGGTTCACTTTTCAGAATGACAGAGAGAGGATTCCTATTTCAGGGTAGGGTTCTATTGAAGGTTTCTTCCAACTCTGACACTCTGGGAATCTATTTTATGATTCTGCTGTGGTAACCCCTCATAAAGTTTTATTATCCCTGTTCTCCAAATAAGCAAAAATTGAGATACAGGGGGTTGAAGTGATTTGTTCAACGTCTCATGGTTGTTAATGGCAATGCTATGACTAGAGTCAAACTTCTCCAGATGAATTTGCCCAGGTGCCTATATCAAATACAGGACATAGATTCTACTGAAAACCTAAAACAGAATAATAGAAAATGGAAGAAGTGTGTTTTAAAATGAGTTGTTTTTTTTTTTAAATCCTATCATTCTCCCACCCTCTGGGTAAGGAAAGATCCAGACAACATAGCAAGCATCTAGCTGAAAGAGGCTGAGAGGTGAATGTAGAGTTAAGAAACAGAGGACTAAGAGAGACAATGAGAGAAATGAATTTGGGTAAGGTGCCAAGGTCCTAGTCTTTGCTTATTCCCTTACTTACCTGAACAAGAACTCAGAGGGAAATCTCTGTCTGTAGATGCTTCTTGAGTCATTACCACAAATTCTGACCCCTGTCCTTTAACATATAGGTCAGAGGACTGGGAAAATTGGATGGCCTATGAGACAGGAAAGAAATGATGGATTTTAAAACTTACCAACATAATAACATCTAAGATGTACATAATTTATCATTTGATCCTTTCCAAGAGGTTTTCAAACCCCTGTATTCCTCTTGATCAAAGTTTAATAACAGTTCATTATCTTTGTAAATATCATAGAACTCATGAACAACAAGACAATCATACATGACTACCAAATTTACAAATGACTCAAAGTCAGGAAGAACAGTTAATAAATTGGAAAAAACTTAGGATCCAAAGAAATTTTCATAAAGTTAAGCTAGAAAGTCAGGCTAAATCTAATAAAATGAAATTTAACCAAGACAAATGTAAAGTTTTATGCTTTGGTTCAGAACGAATTCAGAAGTACAAATTGGGAAGTTGTGACATATTTGAAAAAACCTGGGGTCTTCTCAGTGACTCAGTAAGAATCAATAGTGTGACAAAGCAGCCCAAAGGAGAGCCCAAAGGTATAGCCCTTGGCTATACCAATAGAAGTAGGTTATCCAGAACAAGTGAAAGTTCTACTGTATTTTGTCCTAGTTCATACAAATTTTAGAATACCATATGCAGTTCAGAGTGCCATATTTTAAGAAATTGGTAGTAAAGAATGTCCAGGGAAGGACAGTCAAGATGGCAAATGGCTTCGAAGATCAAATGAAGAAAATGAGGACATTTATCCTAAGGAGAAGATTTCAGGAGGACAAAATAAAATGGTTTCAAATAACTGAACTAGTACTGACATACAGTATTAGACACAGCAATGCACTGGTTAGTTTTGCTGAACATGTTTTTCTTTTCCTTTTCTAATCTTTGCTCAATTTGTAGGGGAGATGAGGAATGATATATTTTGAAATAAATATGATATAAAAACAAAAGGTATCAATAAAAACATCAGAGCTTCTGCTGCTTTTCTAAAGTCAACAATTATTTCAATTAATTTCTTGGCTAATTATGACTTCTTGAGTAAACAATGTCACCAGCAAATAGGATTATTGTGGTCTCCTCTTTGCTTGTCTTTTTGCCTTGAGTTATCTTTTTATCTCTGCTCTTTTAAGCACATCTAAAACTATGTCAAATAACAGTAGAGAAAGGGGCATTCTTGCTTTACTCTTTTTATTTACTATGAAAGCCAGAAATTTTCAGTTCCATACAGATTGTAGTTTTTGATAAGGATAAGATAGGAAATAGGAATAGGTGCTATGTGGCTATGCTTTGCATTTTTTTTTTTTTTTTTTTTTTTTTTTTTTTTTAGTATAAATGAGTGTTGTTCTTTGTTAAAGTTTTCTTTTTCCCTTTTCACTTGCATCTACTGATCTAATCATATTATTTTGGATGTCTTGCTGTGTTTCCTAATGTTGAATGATTTATTGAATCCCGAGAATAAAACCAATTTGATTTTAGTAAATGTTTTGGGGGATTTATTGCTGTAGTCTTTTCTGCCAGATTTTAACTGAAACTTTTGAATATGTATTCATTAACAATATTGATCTATAGTTTTTACTTTAAGTTTGCCTAGTTTATGCATTAGAGCTACATTTATCTTATAAAATGAGTTTGATAAATGTTTTTTCTCTCTCAAATTTTGAGACTAATTAATATAGTATGGATATTAATTATTCAAGAGTTTGAGGGAATTTTGCCTATAAATGCATCTTTTTCTTTGGAAGTTAATTTTGAACTACTTCAATTTTCTTTTCTGAAGTAGAATTAAGATCTCAATCTGATATTTTGTTAATTGGGGTGTTTTGAACCTTTTGGTGTTAATTCCTCTTTTAAATTTTTCAGTTTGTCTGGATAAAAATACTGATAATTTTATTTCTTCTGCTTGTTGTGACTTCATCTTGTTCATATTTTTATAATGTTGATTTCATTTTCTTTCTTCTAATCGGGTTAGCTAAAGTTTTATCATTTTTGTTAGTCTTTTTAAAGAATTATTGTTTACTATATATCAATTTTATAGTTTCAGGAGGTTTTTTTTTTTTTTTTGGTTTGGTTTGGTTTTCCTATGTTTCTATTTCTACTTTAATTTTCAAATTTCTCTCTTTCATACTTATTTTGAGTTTGTTGAATTTAAAATTTTGCAGTTCATGAGTTTTCTGTTTTTCTATTTTGCATATATATATATTTTTAGAAATTTATTTTATCTTCTATGTTGCTTTAGCCAAATCCCAGAAATTATGGTGCAAGATATCACATCATTATCATTCTCTTTCATAAAGTTATTTTTATTTTTTCCTTAACCTATTCATTATTTAGGATGTTATGTATGTATATTATGTATGTCTTTACTTAGGTTTGTATAAATTGTTTGTGTTCCCTGCATTAATCACCATTTTAATTTTGTTATCTGTAAATGATATGTTTAGCATCTTTAATTTTTCTTATTAATAATAATTCTTATTAACTTATAACTTTTTTGTGCATTAATACATGGCTATAGTTTTTGTAAAAATATTGAGAACTATATGCATTTCTTCATTTTCCCACACAGAAGTTGCTTTAAATCTTTCATTCTGCAAGAATGAAGCTATTCCTGAAAAGGTCCTAAATGGTTTATGCCCTTTGAAGAGATAGCACTATTTGGCCTATATGCTAGGTATAAAGAGGGGAAAAGGATCCATACATATATCAGCTCTTTTTGTTAGAGCAAAGAATTAGAAAATAAAAGATGTGTACATCAGTTGGAGAATGGCTGAAGATATTATGTATGAATGTAATGGAGTATTCCTGCATTTTTAGAAATGAAAGAGACAGTTTCATAGAAACCTTGGAAAATTTATATAAATTCATACTGAGTAAAGTAAGCAGAATTAGAACAACAACTTTAAAAAAATATTACTGTCAAACAAAAACAACTTTTGACTTAAGAACTCTGAATGGAATGACCAACCACAATTTCGGAGGCCAGATAAAGAAGAATGAAATCTACTTCCTGACAAAGAGATTATGGAATCAAAGTACAGAATGAGACATACATTTTCAGATACATGCAATTGGGAATTTGTTTTGACTACATATTTTTTATAAAAGTTAATATTTCTCTTCCTTCCTTTTTCCTTCTCTATCTTTCTACAATATGGAAAATTCTACAATTTTGGAAAATTTTAATTGAGGGAGGAAAGGAGGACAACTAGCACTAAGGTTCAAAAAAGATTAAAAAGGTCATTGAAGCAAGTTTTTAAAATACACACACACACACACACATACACAGGAAGGTCAGAAGGAAATACAGGCAAGGGTAGCTTTGAAAGTTACAAGCTAAATTATTATTTACTTAAAAGGGGAGAGAAAAAGATATATGGAATGGAAATTCTGTTTTAGAAACTAGACTCTTTTTCTTTTCTATTTTAAATATGAAAATGTTCATTTTATTTGATGCTTAAGTTCAGAATAAAAACAAAATAAAATGCTTCTTTTCATTTCTAAGATCCTATGAATATTAAGATAGGGATATAAAGAAAGATTAACTCATTCACTAAACCTCCCAAATCTTCAAAGTCTTCAAAGTTTCAGACAACCCAAAGGAAGCTCTACTTTATTCATCAGAAGGTTGAATTATTGGAAGAGACACACACACAGAGGCAGAGACAGAAACAGACAAAAACAGAGAAGGAAGGAGGTTACAGTGTGTAAAGAAACAAAAAGGCCCAAGAAGAGTTTGCATTCCTAGATAACAGATGCCTAAGTTGAATATTCAAAGAAATGCTACATGTTTTCAAGACCTACTCTTAACCCATGAAGACATTTGTGAAATTTGATGTCTGGCCCCATGGACAGAATCCTTACCCATAGGAACTGATCTTTCAGAGAACTAATTTTGTTCTGATATAAATAGTAGAACTAGGAAGCAAAAGAGAAAAGGATAAAGGAATACCATACTCAAGGTAGAGGTAACAGTAGGAAGAATAAAAAGGGATGGGGAGTTATTAGGAATTCTAAATACCATATCTACAGAAGTGGAGAAAAGGAAGATTTGTGTGTGAGCCTTGTTGAAAACAGGAAATCTGAGGAATGGTCAAAATCAAGACCTTGCTCCCTGAACCAGCCTTAACTATTCATATACTTCGTCCCTGATAGTTTGGTGGTTCCCATTCTCTTGTTCTTCTACCTTTTCCCTGCACATCTAACAGCATCCTCCATCAGGCCTACCACTACCACTATCCTGATCTCCATCAATATCTTATACTCTCCTGGAGATAGGTAACAAAAGGAAAGAATCCCAAATGCTCCCAACACAGATGACTAACCCCCAGTGACTGTCCTGAACCTGTTAACAGCTGAAGCTAAATGCAACCCAGTAGGCTGGATCAGGCCAAAAATCACGGAATGAGGCTACCAGAACTCTGGTTTTCCAGATAAAATGTCCTCAAATCAAGAAAGTGAGATAGTTCATAGTAATCACCCACCGGGCATCTGAATCTCTTTTTAGCATTAGCCCCACACTCCACCCCAGCTTAAACCTCCTCTACTCCCACATCCTTCCCCACCATTCATAGAATCTTTTTAGAGGGCCAGGCCCACAGAGCATTATTCATGATCTCCCTAGGCATACTATCCCAGCACCCAAGCCAAACCCAGCTCCTCAGACTACAGTCCCAACCTCCCACCCCATTCCATTGCTCCCGCCCCTTTCCCCCTTTGGGAGGCGGCCTCAGCCCAGGGGCCAGCTCCAAGGCAGCTGCCATGGAAACGCCTGGAAAGATCACAAAGGGACTGTGGCAGGCACTGTACACCAAGGAGAGGTCTGGGAGATGAAGAGGAAACAAAGGGGCTTTATTTTCAGAAGAGATGGCAAGGGCCAGGCACACGCTAGAGCAGTGAGGGCTGCTGGAGCGTGGCACGAGGGCATGGGGTTGGGAGTGGGGCAAAGAAAGGCTACATCTCCTAGACTGGTCATTACAGGCCCCAAAGGTACAAGGAAATGAAATGGATGAGGCAGGAAGTCTTGACTCAGTCACACCCACCTTTCTGAGCTTGTTTCTCTGATTGGACCACATCCTTCCTTAGAGCCGACCCCTTCTTTCTGTCCTGCCAAGGTGCAGGCCACCAACCAAGCCAACAGATAGGATGGGATATTAGATTTAATGTCAGCTTTTACTCTCCAACGGTACCCTCAAACTTAAAAAAAAAAAAAAAAAAAAAAAAAAAAAAAAAAAAAGCTGTTATTCCCCACAAAAAAGACCCCTCCTATTTTCAGACCCCACACCCACATTTTTGTTCCGCCATCCTTCCCTGAGGAAACTACCACAGAAGGTGAACTTTTCTCTAGTTCCTCCATGCCTCCCGACACACCTGTACTCCTCCCTCCAGATCTTCCCTGCATCCAGCACGCTCCCCTTTCTCAGTCAATCTAAAACTGAAGACATCTTTCCACAAGATCTAGCTCGTCTCACCTCCTCCAGGGGAGGATCTTGATTCCTCGCCTTGCCTTTCAGCACTTACTGGGGGGGAAAGCATAAGAATGGGCCCATAGGAAAAACCACTAAGTGAACCACATCTTTGGGTCTTAAATACCCAACTGGATCCTAAATTCCCCAAGTGCAAGGGCTAAGAACTGAGAAGATGCGAGAGGGATTAAAGGCTACTTCTGCCCCGCCCCTTCGGCCCACCCCCCTCATGGGGGAAGGAGAAGATGTGCATTTGGCCATTGAGGAATGGGGACCTGGGCTGGCATCACGGTGACTAGGTGCCACCCCATCACCCTTATCTTTGTTGTTGGTGACCGCGGGCTGCCTGCGTGCGTGTGTGTGCGTGTGCACGAGTGTGTGTGTGTGTGTGTGTGTGTGCGCTCTCATGCGCAAGCGCTTAGCCCCGGAGCTCTGACCTGTCCCTCCCACCCCCACCGCCACCCCCACGGCTGCCTCGGGGCGCTCACTCTGGGGAAACTCTGGCCCCGTCAGAATCTCGTGTCACTCACACACACACACGGAACACACGCTCACAGACATCAACACAGCCCCCATACACCCACAGGGTGGTGGGACCAGGGTCGGAAGTGGCCTAGCTGAAGGCCGGCTCCCACCGTCTCACTTTACAGCTCAGGAAACTGAGGCCCGGGGAGGGGGAGGGGCGCGTCAAGGTCACGCTAAAGCCGCCGCTGGCCGGGCCGGACTCGAGCGCTCCTCCTGGACGCCGCCAGCCCCGACTGCTGGGAGCCCGGGAACTCCACGTCGGGGCTCTGGGCACTTGACACCATTCCACGCCGAGGGGCAGACGCGCGAAAACAAACAGGGCCACGGCTCCCGCGGCCCCGAAGGCTCACACAAGCACGCACGAGCACCAGACACACGCAGATCGGTCCACGCGCGCGTGCACGCCCCACAGCGAGTCCCTGGGGAGGCCCCCGCGGTCACGTGCACACGAAGTGACCGGGCGGGTCGGGGGGCGGGCAGTGCTGTTACCTGATCCCAACCGGTCAGGCCAGCGCCGGCGGGGGAGGGAGGGCGAGGCCGCCGAGGCTCGTTCGAGGGGAGAAGCTGCAGCCGTGGAATGAAGCCCCCGAGAGAAGCAGGCTCCTCCCCGCGCTGCAGGAGCCGGGATTGGCTGCCTCCCGGGGCTGCCCACCCCGGCCCGGGGGCCTGACCTATGACAGAGCGGCAGGCTGGGCCACGGCCCACCCCCGCCAGCTTATTGGCTGGCTTCGAGAGAGTCGGCTCCACCCAGAGCCAGCTGGGAGAGCGCCCCCCTCGCCCCCACCCTTATCCCCCGACCAACTTTCCCATTGGGAACTTTGGCTGCATCCAGGCTATGGATGGGGAGGGCTTAGTCAAGGTTGTCGGGAGCCCTTCGGTTGTTTCCAAAGCTTGGGATGGGGATGGATTGCTCCCCTCCCGCCCCTTTACCCAGGCTTACCTCTGGGAAGGTCCCTCCGGAGAGCAGTAGTTGGAGGGCTTTTAGGAGTCGCAAGCCCTCCAAGACTGAGATATCTGGTTGTATGTGGTCTTCCTCATTAGGGGCTTAAGTGCCTTCATAGTAGGAGCTTTTCTTTTGCCTCTTTTTGTATCCCTAACTCTGAGCAGTGTGCCGAGCACATAGTAGGTGTCAGTGTTAGGGAGATGTCTTGTCGACTCTCCTAAATAATTGTCTCGATAGATGAAGATAAATAACACTCTAAGGATCAAATGAGGTATCTTTTATGACAATATTCCAAAGTGTTGCACAGACATAGAGTACGGATGCTTCTTATGAATGTCGGGGACCAAATCTGTCTGAAAACAAACGATATCTACATTATCTAAGTTCCTAAACTCATACCCCTCCATCCCTATCGCACCCCCCCCCCCCAAAAAAAATTTTGCGCTCCTAGATTAGTGGTCAGCAATTTCACCAAAGTAGTACTCTCTCCATAGATAACGGTTCACAAGACTTCTGTAACTTAGAAAGTCTAAGAACAGTAAAAAAAAAAAAAAAAGTGGACATCTACAAATTAGAGAATAGCTAAAAAAATTGTAGCACATGAATTTAATGGAATATTTTGGCCATCAAAAGCAACAAATGAGCTATTCAAAGAAACATGAGAAGACTAACGTGAATTGATACAGAATATAAAGTAAGCAGATGGAAGAAAAATATATATAACAATGTAAATGGAAAGGATTAAAATAAAACCAAAAGTTGCATAATTATGACCCAAGCTTGCCACTTCCTTTAGGTGGAAGGATGGGGGGCCTATGGAAGTAGAATGTTGAGTATATTGTCAGATGCTATGAATTCCATTTGCTTTGGGTTTTTTAATCTTAATTAAAAGGGAAAGCTCATTCTGAAAAGAAAGAAGAAGAGAAAGATATATTTATAAATAAATGTGAAATAAAAATAAAAGACATCAACAAAACTTTAATGACTTGCTGGGGCCCAAATATTCACACTAAAGCCAATCTAGTGCTGACCCTTTACCACACTTAACTCTTTGCTTGTCCTTCACAGACAGACCTGTAGTAACAGATTAATTTCCCTACAAACATCACTTTATCAGGTCACTATTCCAATTAGAAACCTTTAAAGGTTTCCCATTTCCTATAAGATAAAGTCCAAAGTCCACAAGTGGACAATTTCATGTCATAGAAAGATGACCTTTCATGAAGAAGATCTGAGTTTAAATTCCTCAGTATTATCAAATGACACTTCAAACCAAACATTTAAACTTTCTGAGCCTGATTTTCTTTTTATAGAAAATGAAAATAATCATATTTCATATATAACACATACATCACAGTATTATGGTGAGAACCAAATGAGATAATGTACACAAATTGCTTTGTAAATTATAGTAGTGTTATATAAATGTCAGCTATGATTACAAATGTATATTGGCAATGGCATTCAAGGAACTCCACAATCTGGGCCAAACTTACCTTTACAATGTTATCTCTAAGTTTCACTCATGATGATTAGGTTCAGGACAACAGCTATTCAAAACACAAGTCACGGAAATTATGACAAATTTACAATTCCCTGTTGAAAGGCATTTTTTGACAAGAAAAGATCACAGACAAAATCCAAATATGATTTTGGGAAATATTTTTACACACAGAAAAAAGGAAGAAGAAACCAGAAAAGAATTGGGGAAATAAAGGATGTATTTAAGGAATTTGGGAGGAGTTGGGGAGATAGCCTCTCAAGTGGATTAAGGAATTTTCTCCTTAAGGAGAGGACAAAATGACTTGAGTTCCCATCAATATCAAATACAAACCTTCCAATCAGTCCAGTCTCTTCAAAGTGCTCCAGATTTCCTTCTATATTGATTTTCTCTCTGTGTCTCTGTCTCTCTTTCCCTCTCCCCCCTTTCTCTCTCCTTCCCTCCCGAGATTCACTTAATCTTGATTCTTTGAGATACAAAACTTTGTACCTCAAAGCTTTTTCAAAATAATAATAATAAGCAACTTTTTAGCAGAATGACAAGATCACTGGACTAGAAGTTAGGAAACCCTGGATCTAATTTTGCCATTAGAATCCACCTCAGGGTAAACTAATCTGACTCCTAATCACTTGCCCAGTGACTTTGGCCTGAAGAGATTAGACAAGATGCTCTCTTAAAACCCTTTCCGATTCTAAAATGCTGTAATTTGACAAAGTACTCCTGGGAGGGGTAGGTTCTTGCCAACTAACATATCTATTCTTCTGAGAACAAAATAGGAGGTGAAGAGAGCAATGATTCCTGATGGGGGGAGGGGGGGGGGAATGGAAACATGCTGTAAAGGGTAACTGGAAAGGTTCCAGAGACAAACTTCATTGCTTCACAGTTTTCTAGTGGGTGGATAATATTGTTTGGGCCACATCTATACAAAGTGCCATGAAACTGAATCGTTCTCCTGGTGGAACAGAACAGGTAGAGGGGCCAATTAGAATAACATATAGTATTCACCTCTCTGTAATAATAACCTAGGAAAGGATGGAAACAAGGTGATTTTTAAAGTCCTTTCCACTTGCAACATTTTATAACTACTTCTGTTTGAGCCAAAAATAGACTATGCTTTCCTACCAAATCTAGCTTATATATAAAACTTGAGAGAAGACTGTAATCAGTGTTATTTTCACCGTGTAGATATATGGGTTTTTTTTTTTTATCCTTTGAAGATCTCATGTAGTCTATATTTGCAGCAATATGATATTTGCTATCATGTATCTAAGAGAACAGTATGAAACTGTCATTAGAACATGGTTTCTAAGCTTTGAACAATAGCAAGTGGGGGAATGATCTTAAGAAACCATTCTCCATCTCTATTTTGGTCATTCTCAGAACCTCAAAGTTTTGCCACTTGGATATTAGAGCCCAGAATTCTTGAGAACTGAGCCATCTTTCATGGTCTTCCCCTCAGACTCTTGGGATATGAAGATAATCTTTTCAGAACCTTTCCAACATCAATGACAGCATCAGTGATGGAGTTCCTCCTCCCATTAGCATTTTCAATACTGCTATGTCCAGGGCTCCTTGTAGGAAGCCTCAGATTCTAAACAGCTCATTGATGGAGGCTATCATCCACAGGCCCCAAATGGAGCCTTAGTGAGTCACTTAGTGATTTTATCTATCTTCATGAAGGCAGCTGATAAGCAGTTCTGATAACCTGGAGTTACCATCTTTTGATGAGGGATGCCCTCTTAACACACTAGTGAAGCACACAAGAAAAGAGGCATGATTTCCCCAGACTTTCTGTTACACTGGGTCATGTTTAAGTTTTGTTTTCTCAGTCAGGTACTACTGCTTATCCCCAGAGGCCACAATTAGAAGCAACAGATAGAATCTACAGAAAGGTAGATCTCAATTTAACATAAAGAAGGACTTCCTAACAATTAGAGCTGTCCCCAAGTGTCCTACACGACCTGAGATAGTCATAGGGTTCCATCATTGGAGGTCTTCTAGCAGAAAATGGCTTATCACCATGGATGGTGAAAACGGGATTCCAGATCCTGTCAAGATTGGACCAAATTATTCCCAAAGTTCCTTTGAATTGAGCCCAATTATGGTGAGAAAGCACTTAGTTCAAATGCCTTTTACATACAGAGGCCAAAGAAGCTAAGTGTCTGTTTTAAGTTTACACAATTGGCAACAACAGAGTCAGGATTCTACTGATTGTGCAAAACTGTGTGAAGTATTCAGGCTTTTCCCCAACAAGAGTGAAAGTCTGCTGAGGAGAGCTACTAAGCCTTTTCCCTTGTTTCCCTTTATCCAAAGTTACCAGGATGTGAGAAAACTGGGACACTAATGCACTGTTCGTGGAGTAATAAAGTGATCCAGTCATTCTGGAGAGCAATTTGGAACTATATCAAAAGGGTAATCAAACTGTGCATATACCTTTAGACCCAGAAATACCACTACTAGGTCTGTATCCTAAAGAGATAGTAAAAAAGGAAAAATTGTGGTATGTGAATGTAATATAATATTGTGCTACAAGGAATGATTTCAGAAAAACATGAAAAGACTTATATATGAATTGATGGTACAAACTGAAATAAGCAGAACCAGGAGAACTTTGTACACAGTATCGACAACACTGTGAGGTGATCAACTATGAATGACTGTTCTTCTCAGCAATATAATGACCCAAGACAATTCTAAAGAACTCATTATGTAAAATATTATCCACATCCAGAGAAAGAACTAATGAAGTCTGAAGGAAGATTAAAACATACTGTTTTTACTTTTGTGTGTGTGTGGTTTTTTGTGATGTTTCTTTTTTTCACAACATGACTAATATGGAAATATGTTTTACATGATTGCACATAACCTATATCAAATTGCTTACTGTTGGGAATGGGGAGAAGAGGAAGGAAGAAAAGTTTGGAACTCAAAATTTTTAAAAATTGTTAAAAATCATCTTTTGCATCTTTACATCATCTTTATTGGAAAAAAAATAAAATGCTACTTAAAAATGCAAAGTTATCCATGATCTCTTAATTCAAATATAATAGTCATTTTTCAGTCTTTCCCCTTCTTGACCTCTCTATAAGCCTTTGACAAAGTCAATTACTTTTTCTCCTTCATATACTCTTCAACTTGGGACAATGTCTGGTATAAAGTAGGTTTTTATTAAATTGAATTCCCTTGGTTTTTATGATACTGCTCTTTCCGGTTCTCCTCCTAGCTATAAGACTGCGCCTTCTTTGTTTCCTTCATTGACTCTTCAGATTACTAACCCCTGGTGGTTCCCAAGGCTCTATCCTAGGCCCTCTTTTCTTTGCACTGTATACAATTTAATTTGGTGAGATCTCAAGAGTAAAGGTGGTTTTAACTATCATATGTATGCAGATGATTTTCAGATCTACTTATTTAGACCTAACTTCTCTACTGACCTAGAATCCCATATCTCCAACTGATTATTGAACATCTAAAACTGTATATCTCATAAACATCTTGAATGCACCATGTCCAAAACTGAACTTATTAGTCATCCCACAAAACCTTTCATCTTTCTTAATTTCCCGGTTACTGTCAAGGACACCACTATCCTTAACTCTCTCATATTCCATAAGCAAACTGTTGCCAATTCTACCTTTGTAACACCTCTTCTGACACTGCCCACACTCTAATAATGAAGGCCCTCATTACCTGTTCTTAACACCTTGAATTTCTTCCCACTCAGCTGCCAAAATGATATTGTAAAGCACAGGTCTGACCATTTAAGTCCCTTTATATTCAATAAATTTCAGTGGCTATTATATGCAGGATGAAATATAAAATCTTTTTGGCTTTTAAAGCTTCTCATAATTTAACCTCAAGATCCAGCGACACTGGCCTTATTTTTATTCTTACTAGAAGACATGTCTCTCCAAACTACATTTCCACTGGCTGTCTCCCATGCCTGTAATTGCCTCCCTCCTAGTTTCTTTCAAGTCTGAACCAAAATGCCACCTTTTGCAAGAAGCCTTTATCAGTCCTTCCCCACCTAAATAAACACCAGCTCAAGACTCAGAACTTTAAAGGGAAATATAAGTGTGAGATATTTTATTGTTCTTGTTCATCTGGAAAAGACCTTAGAAATTAACTCAGGTCCAAAAGAAAAAACACTAGGCATGTAAGATTTGTTCTCACTACATAAACTCAGTTTAGACCCATATGTCATCTACTCAAACACTTAGTCTTGTTTAAGCTTTCTGTACTTACCTGTTAATAGTGTTCACCAGCCTCACTCCACTGACTGCTCAGCCTTGCTTATTCCCTAATAATTCTAATCTGTGCTAATGGGAAGATTTTCTTGTTGGTCCTAAAAAATAAGGGCAGAGGACCAGTTGGCAATCAGGATAGCCTGAACCCTTGGATAACTGCAAATTGAGCTCCCTCAGTTCTGGGCTAATTATGCCCCATAGTCTAAGGCAGGAGTTGGCAAACTTTGGCAAGGACCACATTCCACCTGTCAAAACTACTTACAGATGTAAAAATCATTCCTAGCTCAATATGATATAAAAACAAGTTGCAGACAGATTTGGTCTAAGGCATAGCCTTACAGGCTTATGGTGTAAAACATTTCCCATAGAAAATATCGGCTAGTAGAAAAAGCTAAGAATTGGGATTGGACACTTTCATTCAAATTCCTCCTCTGCTATTAACTATCCAACCCATGGAATCTAATGCCAATCCCTTCATTTCTTCAGGTTTCTGTTTTCTCATCTGCAAAAGAAGGAAGTTATCCTCAGTGAGGTCTCTGATTCCTTTTACTTTTAAATCTTACGATTATACTGGAAGGGCTGGCCTTAGAACCAAGCGCTTAGTGACTATTTGTGGGTATTTGTTTCTCTACCAGATGGTAACATTCCTTACTAACAAGTAGAACAAAGACATTCTTCACATACTCAACCCAGCTGTCCCAATGATCTCTGCTATCTACAACTCTCTTTTTTCCTACTGGATCACGAGTCTCCCTATACCAAAGGCACTATGAAAAGAGTGTTGACAGCTAGGTTGCACAACGGATAAAGGGCTGGGCAAGAAGTGAGTTCAAATTCAGACTTAGGGGCTGTGGCTTGGGGCAATTCGCTTAGTTTCTATTTGCCTCACTTTCCTCAATTATAAAATGAAGATTATAGTTACCTACCTTTTGTAATGTGCCTGGCACATTTTGGCACTATTTAAATGCCTATTTTCTTCTCTCTTCTCTCTCTGGGACTCCAGCCCTTATGTCACTTGGCAAGTCACTTTAGCCCTATAAGGTTTCAGTTTCCTCATCTGTAAAGTGGGGATAAAATGTGCTCTACCCTACATTTTGTAAAGCAAAGAACTTTGTAAACTTTAAAGTGCTATATATATTGATTTATTATATTACCTCATCCCTCCTATCTCTTCACGCTTTCTAAGATAACCTAGCCCAACAGTAATTCCTTCCTCTTGAATCCTCTAGATAGAATTATTCTGGTTTCCACTCTCCCAGACCCAACTCACTCAACATGCTCCAGATTCTACCCTACTCCACTCTTCTGGCGCCCCTTTCCTTCCTTTTATATATCCAATCCATCCCTTCTGTCTTTTCTGACTGCCAAATGCTAAACTCTCAAATCCTGGGGGAAAGGAATGGGGGAAGGTCAAAGGTAAATCTCAAAAGAGAGGCTATATTGTCCACAGAAAGACTAAGTACAAAGTTCTAGTCCTAATGTTTCTTAGTTGCATGACCTTGGTTTCATTTCTTGACAGTAAAACTAACCTCCTACCTCACTCACAGTGATAACGTGAAAACCAGCCAAGAACAGAAAAGCAGAAATTAAAAGCATTGTACACATCCATAATTCTTATTAGCACTATCATATATCCTGCCTTCCTGCCCTGTAAGAACTGTACTGTAAGATCTTGAAGGGAGGTTAAGTTATTTACCCTCATGGAAGAGGCCTTCCATTCCCAGAAATCCCTGGGGAACTATTTTCAAATTGTTACTGAGTCAACTACTTTAACCTCTTCATTCCTTGCCCATTTTGAAGTCTCCCAGCATGCCAGCCCTTAGCTCCAAATCCAGATCCTGGAATCGTCTATCTCTTTTTAGATTGTCTTCTGCCCTAGTTTTAATAAGCTTCAGATCCTTGAAAATTCATTCTGCTCACTTCCCCTTCCTTTCTCAAGATAACTTCAGGATACTGACTTTCTTAGTTTAGTTAGTCCTAGGGCATAAAGAAGTGTTTTTCTTTCTCTTTTAGGGAGGCAAGGGATGCCCCACTCCCAAAGGCAGAACAAACACTGACATCACCCTTCCTATTTTTTACCTGAAGTTAAGGGGACAAGTTCAGGTAATAACCATTCCTCCCCATACACACCCGCATCATAATTTGTACTTCCATCATCTCATATTCTATCTCCTGAGAACTTGCACAAACATATTTTCCCTTTCATAAAGAAGAATCACTACTTCCTTCCCTTTTGAAAGATAAGTGTTGTAAGAAAACCTGTGCTTTGGTACTAGTGTCAGGCAAATCACTCAACACTAGAAGAACAAGAATTTTAAAATAATCACAAGACAGAATTGCACTACACTTTAAAAAAAAAATTTGCAAGGCAAAGATAGGGTGAAAATTTTCATTTCAAAACAATTTTATAATAAAAAATTTGCACCAATTGACATTTTTTTCTAAAGGTTCTTCAAGCCTGAGTTTCCTCCTCAAAGATGTGGAAAATCAAAGACTCCAGCATTAGCAGGTCCTCAGAAATCACCTTCTGAGGGACAGGGGGATGGACTCAGGGTGCAGAACAAGATGCACATTTTTTTAAACTGGAATTTGTTTTGAATGACTTGTTACAACGATTTTTGTGGGCGTTTTTCTTTCTTTTTCTTTAACGGGGCAGGAGGAAGTGAGAAGAAAAAATATTTTCTTAAAAAAAAAATTTGCTTTTAAAATGTCTAATCCAGACGCATTTTACTAGACGAGAAGCTAAGTTCTGAGGTGCTCTAGGCCAACACAAGAAAGCGGGGAAGAAGGGACGTCAGTATGCCCCCTTACAGTGGGGAAAGGACTTGTGCGAGGCCTCCCAGGCAGTACGGGACAGCAATGAGGAATGAGTCCGTGCAGACCCGTTCCCACTCCACCAGTTCGCACGCTAAAAAGTCCCGGTCCCTTCAGACGCACCGCCAAAAGAACTCTGGGGGAGAGGGAAGACCACAAGGCCTCTCTCCCGGAGAGAGCCCCGAAAGCGCAGCCTCCAGAAGTCAGGGCCCCGCTCTCTCCTCTTTCTGCTGTACGGCCCCCATGGCCTCCCCACCCGGCCCCTGCTCGGGCCGGACCTCCCCAGATTCTCCAGGCCCAACCACGGGCCCTCCACCTCCCGGTCTCCCGGGTCTCGCCCATCTTCTCCCGGGTCTCGCCCATCTTCTCCCGGGTCTCGCCCATCTTCTCCCGGGAGGGCTTTCAGAAGCCCCCCAAGCGCACCCCGCAGAGGAGGACGTCTGCCTGGGTATTAAAGGGGCGGACGTGCCGGAGGCGGGGAGTCCGTCCGCCCTCCCTCCGACGCGGACAGAGAGAAGGGGTGGGAGCGGGGCCGGGCGTCGGGGCCCGCCACAGCCTCCTCCTCGCGGCCTTGGGCAGCTTAAGTGAGCCCGCAGCCGCTCCGGGCCGGGCCGAGTAGCGGGCGGGAAGCACCGGCCCGCGGCGCTGATTGGCAGGGGGGCGGAGCGGCCCAGGCGACCGCGCTGCTATTGGCGATCCCTCTCAGGCGGCCTGGGCGGCCCTATGGGAGAAGGCCAGAGAGGCCAATCCTCTTTGTTCTCAAACGCCTACGGCCCCCGGGAAGCCGGTCTGGGAGGAGGGGCGGGGCGGGGCGGGGCCCCGCGGCTCGGGCTTTAAGCCCCTGGATGCCCGGGCAAAACAAAGTCATTGTTAAAAATGGAATGGAGGGAGGGTTTGCCGAAAGGAAGCCGCCGGGCACCTTCTGGGGGCCCTCAGCCACGAATCCTCTCCTCTAACCCAGATTCACCTTTACTACCCGCCGCATTCCAGTCGGCTAGGCCTAGACTCCTAGTGCGCCCCCGGGCCAGACCTTGTTGTCCGGTACCCGCTCCACATTTAGTGGCATCCTCTCAGCCAGCCTCCCGCAGACGCTCCTAGCCGCTCCCCATCCCACGGGACTGGCCCTAAGTGGTGCCCCGCCCCGCCCCGGAATAAAACAGCGAAGCCTCGGCTGGCACCCCAGGTTCCTGAAGAAGGCCGAGCTCAGGTCCCTGATGCTCCCCTTCACACCCACCCATTTTATGGGTTTTCACTCCCCACAGCCCGAGTGCAGGGTTTCATTTCCATGGCCTCAGACTCCGCTTATCAAACACGAGAGTGTGGGACTCAAGGATCCTCACTGCACCTTTCTTTCCCTCCACTTCAAAGAGCCCTCCCCAAGGTTGTTTTTGATTCCCCTAAGATGAAGATGCCCTATCCCTCCTCAGGGACCCTTTGTTCCCTTGGGTCAGTGGTTGATCCCAGGCACCACCTACCTTATTGCATAGTTAATCTCCCAAACTTTATATAGAGTAAGACTCTTGACAGAAAAGTCTAGGGAAACTAAGGCCCAGAGACATTAAGCAGTTTGTCCACGTTCAAACACTTCAGAGCCTCGTTGCTCCAAGGCCTCTGCCCTTTCCATCATATCAAGACTGTTTTTGGCAAGAGAGTTCACTAGTGACTTTTGAGAAAGCATTTCAAGAGAGCAGTAGCTTAAAGTTACTTTTAAAGTGAATGTGTGAGAAGGAAGGAGAAGCAGAAAGTTCAGGGCATTTACACATTTTCCTTTCTTGTTAGTGGTTCTTCTGTCCTTTTCCCAGAGGACGGTGCCATCAGGGAGATGTTGATATTGACATACTGTGATTTTGTGGTCCCCTGGTTTTAGGGGGAGGCTTCTATTCAAACAATAAGTCACTAAATCCTAAATCTTCTTGGTTTTGGAGTCTGTCTCTGGAAACTCCCAGGTTCAATCTGTCTGATTCTGAATGCACCACTCCTCAAATCATTGCTAACCGATAATCTGGGCAGTGATAACAAAATTCCAGAGAAAACTCCTCTAGATCATAGAATTAGCATGTCAGTGATGGAAAACTGGATAAATATGTCTCTCTGCTTCTGTTTACTTGCTAATTTATTTTGGAATTCAACCAGCTTTGTAATGGCAGTACAATTACAATAAACTTTGCTCCTTGACGGAGCAAACGGGTTCAAGCCTGCAAATTCTTTTGAGACACCTTGTGACACAGGTTTGTGACCCCAAACTTCAACACTATAACATGCAAGTGAATTGAAGTGAGGGAAGGCTGTACAAGGTCACCTGCCTCACTTTCCCCTCCAGAATCTTCTGGGTCCAAGACCAGATATAGATCAGGACGACTGCAGATGGCCTGGATGCAGTGGGAGACCTTGGGCAATGTATTTAAAACTGCAAAATCATTTTTTTTAAGACTCTGATCAGGATTTTTATATCACAACCTTAAATGCAATTAGTTTGAGATTTCATTAATTTTTTAAAATGTATATTAACATTGTAAAAGTTTTTAAAGTAAGTAATGTTGAAGGGTGTGACAGAAACACTTTCTTGATTTGTAAATTAAGTGTTAACTTTCTCCAGATTCTAAAAGGTGAAGAGAAACAGGACAAAAAAGAACCTATGATTTTTGATATGAAAAACTGTTAAGTAGGCAGTCAGATCTTATGCAATCTGTTAACAGAGTTTGGGAGTAGCCAGAACCTCACTCTAGTGTTTCAACAGAAACATTAGCCACAGCATGCCTCCTAACTAAAAGATTTTGTAATCACTAAAAACATCATAAGGGTCAGCATAGATGCAAACAATAAGTGTCAATAAAACAGTTCCTTAAAGTTCAGGGAGGATCAGGGGAGCTAAGGCTTTAGGAAGAAAAGGGAACAGGGCATCACAGGATTTAGATCTATAAGGGACCTTACTCATTTAAATTAGTCTTATCATTTTATAAATGAGAAAACTGGGGCACAGATGCCTTATTATTAATTAGCAAAAAAATTTAAGTTGTCTATTGATTCCTGGGACAAAGCATGGTATAACTGAAAAGGCATTAGATCTATTGTCTATTAGATCCTACCATTAATTAGTTTTGCACAATTCTAATATTCTAGAATCTTTATCATCCCAACCTAATACCATCCAGCCCTTACCCTGTGCCCTCTGGAATTTCCATTCCTTTTATCTACTAGTTCTTACAGAAACTAGGCTTTCCTCTAATGTCATAGCCTCCTTGGCCACTCCAATACTGGCTGAACCTTCAATTATTCTCCTCAGCTTCCTAGTCAAGGCAGAGTTGGAATATTCCTTGCTTTCCAGTGCCTTTTTTCAGGTTCTCCTCCACCAATCAACAACCTCCTTTCTTTTGAGGTTCATGTTATTCATGTCTACCATCCAATCAAAATGCTAGTAGCTTTTGTCTACAGACTATCAGGACATTCTCCCTTCTTCAATAAATTGGATATATAATTTATAATTTTCCTTTCTTCCCCAACTCCTGTTCTCATACTAGGGAGGTTTTCAAACAAACTTTGAATCTCAAATACCCTAACCACTCAATTCTTAAACCTACTCATCTCCCACAAGTTATTCCTCTACCCTATCTCAGCCACACACAAGTATTATATCCTTGTTCTTGCCATCACCTACAGATGTACAAACTCCATGTTCAAAAGAACTAAAAAATCCTCTTGCAATCTTAATCTGTTGGCCTTTCACTTTTCCCTCTGTCACCTCTTACACAGTCCTACTCTTCATACATATTATGACTTCTAATTCCTTGATCACTCAATTCTCTCCCACATCTCTTCTGCATTAGGCACTCTGTTCTAATGAAGCAATTCATTTCTACACCATCCTCCTCTCTTAAATCCCTAAGCCTCCTTATATATCACTGATGACATCCAGCCAAGTCTCAATCTTGGATCACCCCCATTTATTGCCTTTGTTCCTATACATGTGCTGCTAAAAGTGGAGAAAACCACAAAATCATTCTGACTAGGTCCACTACAAATTCATGTTAAACAGGGCCCTCACTGCTGCTAGGCAATCTTAATCCCTCATCAATTCACTATTCTATCTTCTATCTCTCATCCCTCCCTTCCCCCCATACATAAGCTTGCTGCTAAGACCTGTTGATTTTACCTTTGCATTATTTTTCAACTAAGTCCTCTTTCTCTCCTCTATCACTGCCACGACTTAGTGTAGGCCCTCAGAATCTCATCTTCATTACTGCAATAGCCTGCTGGTGAGTCAGTCTTGCCTCAAGTCTCTCTACCCCGTCTATGCCAAGCCACTAAAAATTTTTCCCTTAAGAACAGATCCTATCATATTACACCTCCTCCTCTCCCCCCCAGACACAAACTACAGAGGTCTCCTATTGTCTTCAGGAACAAATACAAAATGCTGTTTGGTACCAAAGTCCTTCATAACCTAGCCCACTCCTATCTTTCTAGTCTTACTTTTTACTTCCCAGTATATTTTTCTTCAATCCTCTTAACACTAGTCTCCTGTTCCATAAGCCCTTTTATTTCTAATATCTTTCCTCTCAATTATTTCCTATTTATCCCACATATAGCTTTCCTTGATTAAGATTCCTCTTTTTGTATCTCCAAGGCTTAGCACAGTGCTTGGCACATAGCTGGTGCTTACTGATTTTCAATGGAAGGAATAGGAGTTGGTGCCCTTCATATCTCCCAAGCCACTTTGTTAGGCCCATCTCCTCCTCTATACACAAGCAGGTAGTAGTTTCCAAAATATTCTGTAGTTAGAAGTGGTATAATATGGTTCTCTGAAACTTCCTTATCCATCCCTGGCCTGCCTTCTCTTATGCCATCTGGCACATGATAGACACAAAAGTGTGGACTGACTCCAAATATGTTCTTCACAAAGCCACTGGAGGTCACTCTGGGACTTGTTCCCACCAAGAACATGGTGTTTTCATACTGAAGCAGATTCTGCCTCCACCAAATAGACCGATTCCCTACTGCAATGATCAAAATTCATTCCCTTTCTTTTTCAAGTTCTTCAGGGCCTTATTCTTTGCTAATATGACTGTGTGCTATTCTAATTAATTCCTTGTAAGAAAGGTCTAGATGTACTGGAAGCAGTGGGAGATCTCAGGAGAGCCTTAGGTCAATGAACCAAACAGATTTCTTACAAATGTGGAAACAAGTAATCAACTGTTACTGAACTTGTAACTGATTGTATTATTTTCCAAAACTTTGAGGTACTTTTTGTGCCCAAGAATTCAAAATGTTTAGAAACAGAGAACCCAATGTACAAGACAGTACACAAAGCACAAGGAACACAAAACAAAGACACTTAGGAAAAAGCACTCAAGTAACCACAGTCCACAGTCAGTTTACCAAGATGAGTTCTATTTCTTGTTCTCTCATTTATCAATACTGACTCCTGTAATCCCAGTATAAAGGCCAGTCTAATATTAGAGAGGTTCAAATTCATCCTTTCATATTCTGTCCATAGGGAGTTTCAGAGGGAGAGTTGGTACTCTGCTCAAAGGCATTAGCAACAGCTGCTACCTTCAGACAACTGACCTGCCCTTTACAATTGTGGTAACATTTCAGAAGAAACACCAGCAGATAGTAAATAGGACCACAGATGAATTCTTAGGAGATAGCATGATGTGACCAAAGAACACGAAATAAGCAGTAACCAACTTGAGGTCTGGGTAACAAGACACACCTTCCTCCCCCTCTGCCCCCTACTAACTACCCACACTAGCTATGTGCACAAGGACAAGTCACTTCATTATGCCCATTTCCTCTTTTGAAAAGGAGGTGCCCCAATTAATAAATGATCAAAAAAAAAATCACCATATATGCCTAAAGGGCTTTAAATTCATGCATATCCTTTGAACCAATAATACCATTAGTAGGCATGAATATCAAGAGATTTAAAAAGAAAATACAAAACATACAAAAAAATGAAAAACAAACGTACAAAAAATTTTTATAGCAGTTCTCTTTTCAGGGCAAAAAACTGGAAATTGAGGGGATGCCCATCAATTGAAGAATGGCTGAATAAACTGTGGTCTATGATTATGATGGACACTGTTCTATGGCAAATGATCTGCAGAATACTTTCAGAAAAAACTGAAAGTCCTCCCTGAATCCAAGCAAAGTGAAATATATTGTAAACACAGTAATAGCAATGTTTTGGGATGATCAGCAGTAAATGATTTTGCTATACTCAGCAGTACAAAGACTCATGACTACTCTGAAGGATTTATTGTGAAAAATCCTAACCATTGCCAGAGAAGGAATTGATTGTGTCTGAATGAGACTGAAGCATACTTTTTTTTTTTTTTTTTTTAGGTTTTTTTATGTTTTTGTTGTTGATAGTGTGAGAAATTTCACATGACTTTTATGGAAATGTTTTGCATAATTTCACATGTGGTTTCCACTGGAGTTGGGGCTGAGGATAAAGGAGAGAATCTGGAACTCAAAAAATTTTAAAACAAATGTAAAAAAAAAAAGTTTAAAATGTAACTGGGAGAAAATACTAAGCAATTTTTTTTTTTTTAAAGGTAAGGGGGATAAAATGCCCACTACCTAGCTCGGAAAGATGTAGAAAAAAGTATTTGATAAAACTTAAATGCTACAGGAGAGAGCTGTTAACACTACTTCTGGAAGGAAACATTTCCATTTTAAGAGATCTTAACTCAAAGGAGTCACTTCATTAATTCATCGAACACATTTATTATGTTGTCCTTGCTGAGGTGGGGGAAGGGGGATACAGAATTAGCAGACAGTCTCTGCCCTTCAGGACTTCACAATCTAGTGGGGAATTGATGATGGGGAAGCAAAACTAGCACTAACCTGAGTCCTAGACCAGGCTCTGCCACAAACTAGCTGTGTGACCTTGGATATAGCTTCCCACTTCTCTGAACCTCAGTACCCTCATCTGCAAAATGAGAGGGTTGGACTAGTTAATTCAACTGAACAAACATTTTTTAAGCACCTCCTATGTGAACTATTCTAAGTTTTA
The DNA here is from genome assembly GCF_902635505.1 of Sarcophilus harrisii. Taxonomy (NCBI): domain Eukaryota; kingdom Metazoa; phylum Chordata; class Mammalia; order Dasyuromorphia; family Dasyuridae; genus Sarcophilus; species Sarcophilus harrisii. Next base: position 199,801,721 of record NC_045430.1, on the reverse strand, counting down.
GGAAGAGAGACAAAACACAGACCCTGCTCGTAAGGAGCATACAATCTAACCGGGGAACAGACAGGTACAGAAATAACAATGATACAACGGGAAAGTGAAATTAAATGTAAAGTTCATAAAAAAATGAAAGGAAAGATCACATTCACCTAGAGGATGGTGGGGGAGGGTAGTGAGGGAAGGTTTGTGGAGATGAAACCTGACTTGAGTATTCAAGGAAGGTATTTTGTAATAGAGGTGAAGGTGGGTGGGAAGGGAAGCATATTCCAAAATTCCAAAAATGGAAGACAGCATAAGGAACAGAGATGGGTGGGGACAAGATGAAAATGGGGGAGAGCAAAACCCAGCTTACCTCAAGTAAAGAATGTTATAGGAAATATGCTAGAAAAGAAGGATGAAAACAGATTATGGAATATCTCAAATGCTAGGATCAAGAGTTTCTACTTTCCTTGGTAATAAGGAATCACTGATGATTTTTGAGAAGTGACATGATCAAAGCAGTGCATTAAAAAGTTTAAGCAGCAAGGAGGGGATAGTTTGGAAGCATAAAGATGAAATAGATTATTACAATAGCTTAGACAATGAAATGAGACCCTCAACTATAACTGGTGAGATTGTACAGGTAGAATTATCAATACTAGATTTGGGGAGAGAAGTTTCAGAAAAATGGCAAGTTGTATGCATAAATAACTGAAAGAATGGTGGTTACAGCAAAAAGAGGATGTGAGAAAAGCAGGTTTTGTAGATTATAGGACGAGCCCAGTTTTGGATAGACTGATTTTACTGTGCCAATAGAACACATAAATGGAGATTCACAGTGAGCAGTTGGAACTATGAAGCTGGAGCTCTAGGGAAGAATCAATTTCTCATAAAGATTGGAATGGGAAAGCCATGAATAAAAAAGGGACAGGATAGTAATAGGGAAGTTATCCAGTTTGACCAGAAAAGATGTGGCAGTTACCTGCATAGACGTGATAGCTGAAGCTATGGGATCAAAAAATATTATCCAAAAAAAAAAAAAAAAAAAAAGGCAGAGAGAAGAAGGTTAAGTGTTTTGAGAGACACATGATAAAGGGGTAAGATGATGAAGAATCAAAAAGAGAAATGGACTAAGGATCTGTCAGAAGTAAAATAGTAAAAGGCAAACACCATGGAAGCCAAAATAGAGGGTATCAAGTATGATGGCCCAGGGATAATTATCAAATACTAGTTATCTAAGTATTCCAGTTCTAATATTATCTAAGCTCATGAATCTGAGGCATATACACAATAACTAAATATAAAGTAGTATTACTTGTAATATTGGAAGTTAAATCTCCCATGGAAGGCAGAAAAAACATTTAAAGAGGTCCTGTCCATCTACTGGACCTCATTTACATACATGTATGTATGCATGTATGTTCATTTCTGTGTATATGAATTGACACGAAAGGAGAATTAGCCCAGTACTGGCAACCAAATGTGGGATAATTGATATTCTCTAGAACTATTTTCCCTACTAAAGTCACTTTTTGATTACCATCTAGGGCACTGGCTAATAAAGAGCAAAATCTGGGTCTAACCAAAGTCTGCAACCTTATAACAACATCTTAATCACACTGATGATGCTGGCAGTATCTAGAGAAAACGAATTTAGAGAACCCACATTTGGATTTTGACTGTCACTTACTATCTGTGTGACCTTAAACAGGCCTATGGGCCTCACTTTCTTATATGTAAAATGCCAGGATTGGACATAATATCTAAACTGTTCTCTTCTGGCTCTAAATCTGTGATCCTAAAATAGTGGCAAAGTAAAAGCAGTAAAGATGATTCTGCCTTCCCTAGTTTAACCTATAGGAAGACCCACAGCAAAAAAATAGGAAGATAAAACTCCCTGGAGATATGGGTTCTTATCCCAGTTCTATTTGCTTGCCAGAAAGTCCTGAGTGGCTTCAGTTTGCCCTCCTAGAAAATTATCACAACCTCTATGGCTGAAATCGCTGCATTTTCTAGAAATTCCTAGGCATAAGAAACTGTTAAAGCCTACTGCACTCTGGAATTCCTAAAGCAGGGGACCTGACCCCATTCTCCTTCACCCACCACGCTAAGTCCCATTGATGCTTACTTTATTGTCCGAGTTACCTCTACACACATTTCCCTTGGAAAACAGCCTTCTCAGATGCCAACTTTTGCAATTCAATAAAGGAAGAAAATATGTTGTAGCCATAGCTGAAAATCTGCCTTATTCATTGGGACTTGAAGGAACCAGACTTACTTTATATGGCTTGATTCCAGAGGACCGAACTAGAACCAATAGGCAGAATATAAGGAAATGCCCTTTCACTTAATGTAAAAAAGAAATTTCCAACAATTAGATATTAAGCAACAGAATGAACTATCTTCAAAGGATTTTCCATCCCCATCCCTGGAAGTGTTTAAGCAGAGGCTGGTCTGTTAAATATATGAGATGAGATCAATTCCTCTATTAGATGCAAACTGGATGAACTCAAAGGTCCATTTCAACAGGTTAAGATCTCTTCCATGCCTATCCCATTCCTCTGTGTCTGTCTGTCTCTATAGTACAGTAATGAAAGCTAGAAGAGTTAAAAGAAATTAAGGATTTAGACAAAGTCTTGATCTGGGAGGGAAGGCAAAAAAGATGCTGTGTTGAGAATTCAAAGCTGAAACCAGTTATGGGTAGAGAAGTTACATATACATAAAAAAAAAAAAAAAAGTGAAGGAAAAGGGTAGATTTGAGCTGGGAGGCAGAAGAGGGTAGGTAGGAAAGGAAGTGTGAAGGGGACCAGAGAAATCAGATGCTGCCAAAAACTGACATCACTAGGGCATTTCCTTCTCTGGAGATGTCTAAATAAATTCAAATGCTGCCTAACATATTGGAGATCTCTGCATATGTCCCAGATGTTCTCATTCTTTCCAGCTGCTGATGCATCTTCTTTTCAAATACTTCTTCCCCAAGGGGCAAGAAGAGAAGAACTTCCAGTGAGGTGGAAACAGCCTGGGGTTATCTGGAAACTTCTAACAGACTTGCTGAGGCAAGGATACTGAGTCCTCTCTCCTGGGTCCTGACCAACTTCCAAGAGAAGCCTCCCATTCCTTACTCCATTACCATCACTAACATCTTCCATCATGACACCTTTGCCTACTCCTCAAAGTTTATCTCCCCGTCTTTGCTCTCCCACTCCTACCAGGTCAGGCCACATGCTTCCTCTGATGAGTCAGGAGCTTTTGCTCATGACTGAAGCTCTCCCCACAGGTGGCACAGATGAATGGCCCTTCTCGACCATGGCTCTTGCGGTGTGTGATCAGATTAGATTTCTGACTGAAGCGCCTCTCACAATCAGGGCAAGCATAAGGTCGCTCACCTGTATGGATGCGCCGGTGGGACACAAGGTTGGATTTCTGGCTGAAGGCCTTGCCACAGTCAGGACAGGCATAGGGCCTCTCACCTGTGTGGATGCGGCGATGGGCTGCCAAGTAGGGCTTGTGCCTAAAAGATTTGCCACAGTCGGGGCAAATGAAGGGCCGCTCTGGGGCGTGATCACGACGGTGGGCTGCCAGGTGACTTCCTTGTGAGAAACGGCGCCCACATTCTAGGCAGGCAAAGGGCCGCTCACCTGAGTGGATACGGATGTGGGCCACCAAATGGGTTTTCTTACTAAAGTTTTTTCCACATTCACTACATATGAAAGGACGTTCCCCAGGATGTAGTTGCTGTTGACCACGCAAAGACTTTCGGTTCCGAAACATGCGTCCACACTCATCATAGTTATAGGAGACAGCAGGATCCACTTCCTGGTCCTGCTGAAAGTTCATTCCCTGGTCCTGCTGGGGATCCAAGACCTGGTCCTGTTGGGAGTCCATTTGGCCTTGTTGAAGGTCTGTGGACTGATCCTGTTGGGATTCTACGAGCTGTTCCTGCTGAAGATTCATGGCCTGGATTTGCTGAGGATCTACAACCTGGTCCTGTTGAGGGTCTATGACTTGATCTTGTTGAGTTTCCAAGAGTTGAGGTGGAAGCTGGAAACTCCCTTGACTACTGGTGGCCTCCACAGAACCCTGAGGGCGCCGGTGAATCTTGCCATGAGACAAAAGGTTGGGTTTGTGCCGGAAGCGGCGCCCACATTCAGTGCATGGATAAGGCTTCTCACCGGTATGAATTCGCCGGTGGGAAGTTAAGTAGGGCTTATTAGTGAAACGTTTTCCACACTCAGGGCACTGGTGGGGACGTTCACCAGTATGCACACGGCGGTGAGCAATCAGATTAGGCTTGTGACGGAAACATTTGCCACACCAGGCACACTGGAAAGGTCGGTCAGCAGCATCACCCCCTGGCTGAGCAGCAGTAAGTGCTGGGCGGCCCCGGGGCCGTGGTGCAAGGGCTTTTTCTGATGCTTGTGCTTCAGCTACGTGTATCTGCTTGTGGGCAACTAGCTCAGCCCACTGTGCAAAACTCTGACCACAGCCACTGCAGATGAAACGGCGAGGTGGTGGAGCAGGTGGGTGGTTCTGTCGCAAGTGTGCACGCAGCTGGGAGGCTCGGCTGAAGCGTTTCTCACACTTGGGGCAGGCGACTGCTCGGGCAGATGAGGCATGAACTTGGCCATGAAGTGCAAGGGCCGCCCAGCTCCTGAAACTCTGCCCACAGACTTGGCAGAGGAAACCTGTAGCAGGAGGTATGGCTGTGGCAGCAGAGTGAGCCAGCCGGTGTAAGGCCAAGAAAGGAGCATGGTGAAATCGACGGCCACACTCAGGGCAAGGCAAGGGTGGACGGCCATGATGCCGACGAGTATGACGTCGCAAGGCTGCCCATCCAGGAAAATGTCTCCCACAGCGGGCACAACGGTAAGCACCACCCTGGAATAGGCCTCCATGACTAGATGCCACATTCCCTTCTAATTTAATCCTACGGGGATCCTGGTCTGACCCTTGGAGTGACTCCTGAAAGGATCCAGAGAAAAGCCGAGGCCGAGTTGGACCCATAGCAGAGGGTCTCCTGCGGCGACGATCCAGCCCTGCTGGGAAGAAAGAATCAGAGTTATTTTTAAAAGGCTACTATGTGACCTAGGGAAAATCTTAAATGACCTCTCTGGAACTCCATTTCCTCATCTATAACCATCTTTCTTAGGGTGCTGTTTCACTCTAAATATCATAGCCACCTTCAGAGTTAGAAAAGCTGGCTTCAGTTTTGGCCTATGACATAATGGTGGTCTGACCTCAAGCAAGGCCTTTAAATTTTTCAGGGTCCCAGCCAACTCACAAAGATCAGAAAGAGTAGCTGATTTTTTTTTTTTTAATTAGGAGGACAGTTCCCTGTACAATAGTAATCACAGGTCCAGTCCAAAAAAATAATAATAATACTTTTTTTGGTTTGTTTTAATCATTTCATACCTTCTTGCTTTTCACAAAGTCAGTCCTAAACATTCCAAGTTTAGTGCTCTCCCCTAGATTTTAAACTCAGACAACAGTGACTATCTACTCTGATCATCTTTGTAGCACAAGGGAAAAGCCAACATCAACCCTACTGCTCTATAAAGGAATAATCTCCTAGCTCAATTAAGCACTCTTGAAGGCAGTCCTTTAAACAAACCTGGGCAAGGAATAAGTCATCCTTCAGGGAAGTTCAGTCTATCTTTCCTACTCTTTCCCTAACCCAAAGAAAGAACAGAACATCAACACCTTCAGGGCCACAGCAAAGTAGAATAGCAAGAAGGTGCTCAAGACTCAGAGGACCAAGGGGACTGAGCAAAGGGACACTTACCTGTAGTGTTCCGGAGCACCCTGCCCCCACCAGAAGGGAGCTGCCCCCCACTGCCACATGGCTCCTCCCCAAAAGATCCTATAAGAAGAAACAGCCATATTGAATAAGGGGAAGAAGTGGCAGGGATCCTGATTCTTAACAAGGCTTTCTTTATTAGGATTCTTCCAGCTTCCTGCCTTGTCATCTCCTCTGTGTCCCTCCCTCCTCTGCTGCTTTTCTAATTTTCCTTTCTATTTTGAGAAACAGAGAATTGGCCCTTTCCCATAGATTAAGCAGTTGGATACAAGATTAAATCCAGCCCCACTGTAGCCATCATTTAAAATGTGACCCCCCCCCCCCCCCCCCATATATGTAACCCTCACCAAGCACAGGAGGGATCAGGAAGAAGCCCCAGACCCTACCCCTGGAATGCAGGAACAGACGATTCTCCTTCCAGCCTCGTTTCCGAATGAACCTACTTCTCCCTGAAGAGAGATATCTCCGATCCTTTCCAGAATGTAGGGATGCCTGTAACAACAAAGACTTCATCCACTCCACTACCCCCACACTGAACAACTACTGACAGACAGGGTCAGTCCTCCCAGAAAGATTTGGAAAAACTAGTTTTTGTGAAGCAACTGCGAGTTTCCTCACAAGTATTTTATATCATTGTCATTTCACCGGTGTGAGAGGGGAGGCACCTGAGGGTTTCACTGGACTCCATTTCCTATGAATCCAGTTCAACATCACGGCCAAAAGAATCAAAAGCAACCTTAAGCGGAGATAAGGGAGGTACCAAAGAAGAAACAGCCTGACAGTAGCTTCCCTGTTCAAACCACACCTGGGGGATTATGTTCAGTTCTAAGCACCCCCTTTGAGGAGGGACACTAACAAGTTTGAGCTCGTACAATCAGAAACACGATCGGGACGGATCTAGGCTGCAAGGCCAAGGACCGTGTTAGAACTAAGGATACTTAGCCTGGAAGCGTAGGGAGAGGCCGGGATTACTTACAGAGAATACACATTATACCCCTCCCATAAATATGCACCTACTTATATACAGGCACAGACACACATAGCCCCCCATTCCACTTGTTAACCACTGGAGTTGTTCCCGGTTTTCTTTTCTTTCCCCACGTCCATCTGAAATCTGCCTCCTGAAGTGTCCCGAGCTTTCTGGGTCTGCAAACCTTTGGGGCAAACCAAAACAAGCCCACCCTCCTTCCTTCCACACACTCATTAGACTAGTTCTGCTTGCCCCCAAAGCTCGGCAGTCACAAAGGACTAAAAGCTGCACGGAGGCAAACTTCACAAAGACGTAAAAAACAAAGCACCTCCTACGGCCCGACTCCGGGACGTGTGCAGGCCTTCGGGTGCTTGAGTGCAAAGGGGGCTCTGCGGACGCTAAGGGCCGCCGCCGCCCCCGGGTCTCTGGGGAGTTGTGTCTACAGTCCCCGGGACGGTCGGAAGGCCAGGCCTGCGCCCACACTCACGGACCGCCCCGGGGCGGGGGCGGAGAACAAAGGCAGGGCAGGGACGCGGGCCCGCCAGCCTGGAAGCCCGCCGGGCGGCGCAGCGCGCACACCTCCCGCCCGCAGGGGCGTGCGCGCCCTCCCCCCTCCCCCCGCAGGGGCGCCTCCCCCCCCGGGCGCACCTCCAGGTGTACGTGCGCATCCGCACGTCCCGCGCGACCCCCGCCCCCCCCGCACCTGCGCAGAGATATGTGCACACACACACACACTTGGGCACCCACGCGTGCTTCGGTCTCACAAGAGTCTCAGGCGTCCTTTGCTCCCCCTTCCCGTCAATCCCCCAATTTCCAGTGTTCAAGACCCCGCTCTCCTTCCTACCCCAGGCGCCGCCCCGCCCCCGCATGCGCCTGCCCGCGCACCCCAGGCACCGGCGCCGCCATTCCCCACCAAATTCCGCCCCTCTCTCCCGCCACCCCCTCCGCGCTCCTCCTACAGCTGTCCCCGCAGGGCCGTACCTCCCGGTCCGTGTGCTTGTATGCCCGTCTCCCATCCATGTACGGGGAAACTGGGGCCGCTTCCCCGCCCAGCAGCAGGCCCAGCCTCACCGCCGCCAGGCCCATCCCCTCCCCAGCACCTCCCGGGCTCCCTCGAGCGCTCCTTCCTCCCCCTGTCCGCGCGCCGACCCTCTGTGCCTCCCTCCTTCCCTGGCAGAGCCCACACCATGTGACTACCGGAGCTGCCGAGGGTCAGTCCCCGTGCTCGGGCGCAGGGCGGGGAGGGGCGGAGCTGCCAAGGCCTCTGCGGGGCGGGCGCGGCGGCGGCGGCGGCGGCCTCGAGCTCCGGGCCGCCGGCCCAGCCCGCCGTGCGAGTGCTTCGGCGCGAGCCGTTTGCCGGGGCCCCGCTCCAGTTTTACTCGCGGGGAAGCCGAGGGACTGCTCCGAGGTCACGCGATTGGCTGCAGCGAGGGCTCTAACGCGGATCCTCCGAAAGGAAAGACGGGGGCGAGCCCCGGGGCACGGACGCGAAGGCGCTGATCTCCGTTCCTCTTAGACCCGTCTCGGGGCTGAAAAAAGGCCCCGCCCCGACCTCGGAGCCCGACACCCGGACGAACCGCCTGTTTGGGCCTCGGCTTGCCCTGTCCGCGGTGACCGCGGTGACCGCGGCGCCCCCTTCCCGGGCCCTTCCTCTCCCGGTAGCCCGCCCTGATTGCCCAGTGAGGGTTTAGCGGGGCGCCTGGCCCTGTGCCGGCCCGTGTTTTTCACGGGGAGTTCTGCTGGCAAAGATTCTAGAACACTTCGGCGTTTCCTTCTCCGACTCGTCTTCCTGATAAGGAAGCGAATTTGATGGATAGAGGCAGACTCTTCCATTACGGTCCAGGCTCCTGACTTCGATCGTTTCGTTCTTTCTCTTTCCCAGGTCAGAGGATGGAGAGCACTTAATAAGTAATTAGCTGAGGGGTTTGGGTAAGGTCGATGAATGAAACACAAGTCTGGGCGGAGGGACTGAATCCTTTTTCACGGAACAGAGACCGGCAGTTGGGCGCCGTCGCGGAATCAGGGGAACTTGGCCAAATGCTTTTTTAAAGGTCCGTCAGGTCCGAGAATCTATTTTTTCAACGGCCTCTAAAGGATCCTCAGATCCGTCTTTGTGCCTGTACTCTTGCTCATCCCTGGATCCTAAGGAGTCCCAGCTTTCCGGCCTGTGCTCCAGGACCACCTTCCCTCCTCTCCGTGGCAAAGGAGCATAATGCTCAGAGACGAGTCGATGATGGGACAGCGTCCTGAATAAAGATACACTTACAGCATTAAGAGCGGAGGAGGAGGAAAGACTTTGGCGATTTGACTGGCATTGGAAGACTTTAGAGAGCATCTGGTCTAAGACCAGGAGCCAGAGAAATCTGCCCAAGGTTATAATGCTATTTAATTGCAAAACCCAGACACAGGTGGAGTAGCGAATATATATGCATAATGTGATAAAAGACGCTGCAAGGCCCTGCCTTCCTTTCAAAGACCTATCTTCTCTGCTTACTTACTTAGGGATTCCCTTCCTTCTTCCTAATCTGAAAATCACACCTTTAGATTCAACTCAGTCTTCACAAGAGATTTACAATTCACCCCAAGCCATATGTGCTCTAGACAACCCCAATTGATTCACCAGAACTTCCAGTTCAGGACGCTGCCGAATATCTAGATTCATCCCAGGGTTTCAGAGCTTTAGGAATAGGGATTCCTTCATAAAATTACCATCATTTTATTTATCTTTTCTGTAGGTAATATGACCTCTAATCTAATATAGAACCAAAAAGGATCCTTTTCTTGATCCTCAGCCAAGTCCTAGCCAGTATCTCTCTCCCTTTGGGAAGTGATGATCTATAACCCTCTACATAAGTGATGAGCTACATATAGATAAAAGACTTCCTGAGGAGAAGGCAGCACCTGAATAGACAGGATGTCAAATAAGATAGCAGAAGGTGAAGGAATCCTTCCTCTCTTGGAACAGGGGACAGCACATGCAGGGAACAAATACATGAGGGCGAGGGAAAGAAAAGTGTCAAATTTAACTGAAGAAAAGGACCATGGCATAATGAAGTAGGCTACAGTCAGATCATATATAACTTTATATAATATACAATATCACGGAAATGAACTTTTTTGATTAGAGATGGGATGATATGATCAGAGAAGTGCCTTAGGACTATTACAAGTCTTGAGAAGTGAATAAACCAGGTGGATTCAGTCCCATCTGGTATTTTCTTCTGTTTCTCTATTGGTCAGTACTGATGGCCAACATCCTCGAGCTCCCTGAGTAGAATCCCTTTCTGTATCTCATTACTATTTACCAGTGCAGAGTTTCGATCCCCCTTCCCCAGTTCTTCTATCTTTAAGTATGAATACTTTATCTCTCCATTTTCTTCCTCTTTACCACCTAATATGGAGAATGTATCTTTCAACAAAAACCTGCTTTAATAATTTGCCTACTAGAAGGAACCTTAGAGGCCATCCAATCCAACTTCCTTATTTTATAGATGAAGAACTTAAGATCCAGGAATGAAGAGATCTGAAAAGACACCTCTAGTCATCCTTTGTGGAGGTAGTAGATCCACAGATATCACATATACATTGTACATATTTGTTAAATGAGTCTCTGGGAGAGGAAAGGATACTTGAAATAAAGATGATGCTGTAAAATGAAGCTGTCAACCACTCTATCCTGCCCACATTATGGCCCTCCCCAGTGCAACTCAAAACACATTAAAATATAACGGGGTGGGGAACTAGATGGTGAAATGGATAAAGCACATGAGGATCTGAACTTAAATCTGGCCTTAGACATTTAATGCTTACTAGCTGTGTGATCCTGAGCAAGTCACTTGACTCCAAATGCCTTACCCCCCCCAAATTTAAAAATGTAATTGAGAAATATTTAACAAAATAAAAACACAATAGCGAATGGTATTATCAATATGTAGTTTTCTAAGTTAATGTGCCTGCTGCCTGTAGGGATTTTTCTATATGGTTTTAATGGCTCAGATTTCTACTTGAGTTTGACACCACTGGTTTAAGAAATAGAATAAATAAATCAATAATTTGAAAAGAATCAATAATCCAATAATTAATTAATCCAAATAAAAAGAATCAATGAATCAATGAAAACTTTTTTTTTCTTTTTTTTTTTTTTAAAGAAATGGTATTGCCAAGCCATGATAGCTAGAGAACAAGCTTGGAATCAGGAAGCCTTAGGTTCAAATTCAGACTTTGACACAAAGGGTGAATGAGTTTGGGCAAACTACTTCACCTCTTTGTGACCCCATGCCACTCTAACACCAGAAATTGCAAAGTATGTGCCATATTGCAATAATAGACAATGCTTTTTCTGAATCTCCTATGAAATCACAGATTTCATCCTGCAAAATGAATGGAGACAAATGGTTATAATACAAGGAGAGGGAGATAAGTATAAAGAAGAATGATTTCTTTCTGTCTTAGCATATGACTTTTTATTGGATAAATAGACAATTATATTGTTCTCAACTACAGCATCATGAGAGGAAGCAATTTTTCAGGATATTTATATATCTCCTGTTAAAGACATAGCTAGGATAATTATCTGGTTTAGTTGGGAAGTAATAGAGCATTTGGAGGTTTTACCCTGCCCAACCCCCAATCATTTAACTTTTTATGTGTCCCTTTGACTATTTCTGGGGACTTCAAGACACAATTCTTTGACATGGCCCTAAAAATTTGGCTTTAGAACCTTCTCTCCAAGATCCTTTTACTTAGCTTTCCTATGGCAACACTTCTCCTCTTCACCCTTGTTTTCATACTTTTTTTTTTTTTTTTTTTGGATATGGCTAAAGTGAAAATGTATTTTTCTGAACTAAACATGTTTTTGTTTCCTTAGCAACAGCTTTTAGTAAAATGGTAAAGAAAGAACTATAAAATTATAATTTCTCTTTCCTCCTCCAAACTTGGATCTACATAGAGTTCATGAGAAGAATGAATAAAAACTTAGATTCCACTGATAATTAAGCACTCACACAAGAAAGGAATATATCCAAGGTTACTCATGCCTCTGGTACTTTCTCTCTTTAAGGTGCCATTATGCAGATTGACTTTAGTCTACCTTTCAGGATTTATCCACATGACTTCCCTACTACACGCTTTGATTTTCTCTGAACTTCACATTGCATCTCATAAACTGTCCTGCATGCCCAGAATATATTCTGTCCTTGCCTTAGAAGCAAACCTAGGCTTTCTCCAGCACTCTTCAGGTCTCACAACCTATGGAGCTTCCAGAACATCCTTTATTCCCAGTCCCAGACTCCAAATTATACTGTATTTACTGTTGCCACTAGGTTGTGCTGTTGAAGTATACAAGTGCCCAGTCAATCTTTTAAATTTGAGTCTAAAGACGTCAGCAGGATCTGAGTCCATTCTTGCAGTTTACTCAAAAGCTCTGCCTCTTACATTATGGCTCCCAGGCATCTAGAGTAGGGGTTTCTAAATCTTTTGTGAATCTCATAGGCCCTTTGGCAGGTTTAAATCTATAGATCACTTCTCCAAATAATCTTTTTAAATGCATAACATAAAATAAAGAATATGTATTTTAATTTTCATTTATTAATACAGAAAGTATTAAAATACGTTTGGTAAACAGCAAAATTGGATCGCATGCAATATCATGGTATAACATTTTAAGACATTTGTAACAATTGTAATATGATGTGAAAAATAAACGTGATTTTTATTGGTGACAAAGTACCAGGCACTGCTAATCCTATCATGGTCATCTGCCTACATTCATAATGGGAGGAAAAGATTTCCCTTAAAAGTTAGTGAAAATTTTAAAAAAATAAATTTTCCCCATCCAAGTTCAGGTTGTCCTGAAATCTCCCCACACTCATGGACCCCAGGTCAAAAAACTTCTAAGAGACATGCATATAAATTGGTCTTTTAGCTTGTGTACACACTACATTCTTTTACATGTCAATCAAAAGCTTCTGCCCCTTTAAAACTCATTCTCTTAGTAAATAGTTTAACTATATTAAGTGGGTGTATAAAAAGCGGAAATATTGCTTAAATGTTACATAGATTACCAATTGTCATTAGTTCCCATATCTAACTCTGCTGCTCTTTTCTTCATTCTCCCCTTCCCCCCAACATTCCTACAAACGAAAATACTTGGGGCAGTCTTCTTTTTCCCCCATCAGTGGCAACTTCCTTATTCAGTAAGATTTTAGATTTTAGGATTATAGGAAGTCATGATCAGTTCACAAACTCCAGCTCTCACGCTACAGCTTTAGACACAGGAGAAAACCATCTGATCTCAAAATCAGTGCAGAGTTTAAAGTCTGCAAATGCTCTTCTGTAATTCCATCTGCTACTTTCTTCCCAGGGGCAACCTGAAGTCTCTTTTTTTTTTTCATCGTGGTCATTTTAGCTATTTGCCTCTGCTGCCAGGGAACTTCTTTATCCTAGCAGCTTGGTCTTAACTGAGAATTAATTATATATGTTTACATTTTCCTACACCTGTATGTTGGCAGAGCAACCAAAGTGGCTGCTGCTTTTTGTCCCCTACTTTTACTCTAAAAAATTCTCCTGAATTCAATAAGATTGACCTCTTATTACCTCTTATATCTATCTACATGAGTCTTGAAACTCAAAGGGCCAGTGAAACTATACCAATGTCAAAAAGGAGCTGCTTTGCCTTTCTTTGGATCTGCAGAGCTTAGCACAGCATTTGGCACAAAGGAAAAGCATAGTAAATGTCTATTAACTACTGACCAATTGTTAGTTGTTCAGATGTGTCAAACTTTTTATGACTCATTTGGGTTTTTTTGGGGGTTTTTTGTTTTTTTTTTGTTTTTTTTTTTGGCAAAGACACGGGAGGGTTTGCCATTTTCTTCTCCAGTTCATTTTATAGATGAGGAAACTGAGGCAAACAAGTTTCATCGATTTGCCCAGAATAACAACTATTAAGTGACTGAAGTCAAGTTTGAACTCAGACCTTTTAGAACCAGCTTGCTATCTACCTTGCCACCTAGTTGTTGATAGACCACTTAGGATATATGCAAACTAACCACTAACCTGTGCTCAGAAAAGGGAATAGGAAGGCAAAAGTCATCTAGATCTGAGAGTCTCAGTTTGCCATGGGCTTCTACTATGAGTTTCCATTGTTGCTCTTGATGGGGTTGAAAGGGAAAGAAACTTCTCCTTCTCCACTCCCCATCCTTTGCTGAATTCTTCTTGCACCATATTCTGCAGAACCAAAGACAACTCTTACAAACCACACTATTCTCTAGCAAAAATCTGTATATCTTCCTTTCTCCTTCCCTGCTCCTGGAAATCACCAATTATCTTCAAGTCAATTCCAGGCTGGAGATCCAAATCAGAGGAGCAAGTGGCATGGAAGCACCCCAATTCTGACAACACTTCAGTCTAGGAGTATGTTGGTAGATATTTAATATATTGTTCCCCCAAAATAAGCTTGACACATTTTAAAATTTAATCAGCTAATAGTCACATTTCCTCCATCATTTTCTTCAGTCTAGACAATCAATTAAACAGTACACCAAGTCCTGATTTCTTAGCATCTGCCAGATCCGACTTCTAAGTATTCACTTTAAATTTAGCAGCTCCTTTTCATAAACCATTCATTCCAACACACCCCTGGTCTAGATGCTATATTTTCATCAAGCTGATTGAGGGGTTTACTAGGCTGAGCAGAAGCTCTCCTAATAAAGCTCCAATTACATCAGAATGTCACTATATTATCAAGGGGACTAATGTGTCTCTTCTATAGCCTTTATTTTTTTAAATGTATCCTTATCACCAACATAGAATGTAAACTTTTAAAGTCAGAGATATTTACTTTCCTATCCCTAGTGAAAGCCCAGAACACATAGCAAGGGTTCCGTAAATGTTTATTTTGTTGTCAAATCAAGGGATGTATGGCTTTAGAAGGAATTTTCTGATTAGATATGTGTGAGATCCTGGAACTGGCAATGGGGAGCAAGATAAGATGTGATGTGTAAAGGCAGCCCTGTCCAGAAACAAGGAGAGAGACCAAACACCATGGTCAAAGTCTGGACTAGGTAAGGCTGATGTGTGGCAGGATTTACCCCAAAGGTAGGTTCAGGGGGACAGAATTCCCTTTTGGATGGCATAGCCTAGTGGAGGAGCTCAGCTAGCTGCCTGTACTGAGGTCCAGCCAGCTGGCCAGCTTCCCTGAATTTGGAAAGTGGGGGTGGGGTTAGGGAGAATGGAAGGAGAAAGGGGAGGCTTGGGAGAGGGACAGAGGCCTGGGGCTGCTGCTTGAGAGACCATTCTGGATCTTTCAGAGTTAGGGCAGAAGGGCATCCTAGGAGTTGTGGGAGTAAGGACCTAGAAGGATTGGATGATGGTAATGGGGAGGGGGGTGTCATGGAGCCAGTGGTGGGAGGAGATGGGGGCAGAGACCAGATGCAGGGGAGGAGCTGGGGAGGCGGAGGTTGGGGGTAAGGGGAGGAGAGGCAGACGGCTACCGGGAGCTTAAGAAGAGAGGTCCAGCAGCCCCAGCTAAGAAGAAGGTGAAGTGGGAAAGAGGTGGAGGGGAGTTTAATGAGGGATGGACAGGAGGGTGAGGAAGTAGAAGGGGGGTGAGGAAATAGAAGGGTGGGTTAGAGGGGAAGTGAAAAGCAGACTCCAGAGTCCAGTTTTATATCCCATTACCCTGGATATCGGATCAAACTTTGGAATTTTTCTCAGGGATAAAGGGTCTGCCACAGTGGAACAAGTAGGGGGATAAAGAGCAAGGACAATCTGGTTCCCAGAAACTGGGAGAAGGAAAAAGAAAGCAGAAGTGATTTGGGCCCAGAAAAGAAAAGAAAAAGGGGAGGCCTTTTAGGGGAAGAGAAATAAGGAAGCCTTTTTGGGAAGGAGCTGAGCTAGAAAAGAAGCAATGTTTGTAGGAACCAGGAGGCTCTGCAGGGGGAAGGGGAGCTGGAATCTTGTTGAGATCCAAGATTTCTTGGATTGGACAGCCCAGTAACAGGCCCCAACATGCTGAGGGCTAAGCCCCATTGGACAGCCCAAGAACAGGCCCCAGCATGCTGAGGGTTAAACACCCGCTCAGTTCTTCTTCGGGTGTTTACGTCCTCCCCAAAATATTCATCTTCAGTGTGTGTCTCTCCTCTTTCCTTTCTATTCTTCTCCTTCCCACCCAGGCCTTCTCAGTGCCAGGAGCTGGGGGCGGAGTTAAGACCCCGGGGGAGCTGGGAAACTCCCGGGCATTGACCTGACCCCAGAGGAGGGAGGGAGGGAGAGGAGGGTCAGAGAAGGGGAAAGGGGAGGATACTGAATGGAATGGACTGGGAAGAGAGAAAAAGGGGTGGCATGTTAAAGTAGAGTGGATAGAATAGGACAGAGAGTGGGAGGGAAGATAGCATCTGTGTCCAGGGCCTCAGGAGCCTGGCCCTGACTATGACATCATTACCAATTTCTGGGAAACTTCAGAGCAGCTCTTCCCAATCAGTCCTGCTAGGAAAGGGAGCTACTAAAAAGAGAAAGCTAGGAAGGAAAGAGAAAGAGAGGTAGCTAAAGAGCATCCAGGGAGCCACATTCTCACTTTCTGAAAGGACTCATAGGAAGTAGCTCTTTTTTCATAGCCCCCCTACCCTTATCCCACACCTAGGCTTTGATGAATTCAGACCTGGGAGAGATCTTTAGCTAATTTAGGGAAGCAAACAGGTGAGGAGGGGTATCCTAGGATGGTGCTAAAAACACCTGACAGTCCCTCCCTTCTCTGTTTCCATGCAAACTCTGTCTGGTTCCCCAGCTATGGTTTGGTTGCTCCTAGGAACTGAGCAGCAAAGGACGTTGGAGAGCAATCACCCTTTCTCATTCTATTAATTAGGAATCTTAAGATCCTAGTAAAACAACTTGGCCAAGCCCACTCTAATGAGCTTGCCGACTGAGCAATGCTGAATTTCAAATCCAAGTTCTCTGACTACAAATTCAGCAATGGGCTACATTAATTGTTCCTCATTTCATCAAAGGTGTCCTAGTCGTTCATTTTATTCTAAATTCACTTTTCTTTTCATTAGGTAGAGTGTATTTGCCCCCTACTTCCCCACCCTCCCTGAGGATGTCCCCATCTAAGTTTCTCTTCCTTCCATCCCCAGTCTCTTACTCCTTCCCCATTGGAACCTGCTTCTTCCAGCACAACTGAAGAATGACTAAGAACAGACCAGCAGGGACTGGCAGGGAACTATGACCCCCTTTGGGCGACACAGGAGAAGGAGCAGGGCTGGAGGGAGAGTAGAGAATGTGGGATTTGGCTGGGGAATCTTGTATGGACACAGCTTTATCCCTTGCAGGTGCCTGGCCTGGGTCCAATTGACTGTGATGTGCAGAAAAGAAATGAGGCAGTTGCTGTTTCCCTTGGCCCTGTGGCTCAGTACCCTGGGGCCCACAGGAACCAGAGGAGATGAGCTCTCAGTGCCACAACAACGGGGCTTGCAGGTGGCTTTGGAGAAGTTCCACAATCATCCACCTGTGCAGTGGGCATTCAAGGAGATTGGTGTGGACAGAGCCAGTGACATGGTGGGTAGGAGGGATCCCTTTGATTGGAATGAGAAAATTCTTAAATTTGCTTTGGGAGGGGATACATTGTGGAGTTCTATTCCAGAGATGTAAATATTTCTCCAGCAGGCAAGTTTCTTGTTTTTGTTTTTGTTTTTATGTAAAGGCATTTAGTAGAATAACACAGTTAAAAAAAAAAAAAAAAGTCACAATAGAATATTACACCCACCCACCCACCCCCCCCTCCAAATCTAAGGAACACTATTTCACAAATACATAAAGTATTCATGGAAATAGTGAGCACACACATAGAGGAGTTATGGTCAGGGCACATGTGTGGAGGAACAACTTGTATTTATCAATGTAGAACCATTGACACCTTCTGATAACAATACCAGATGCCCAGCAAGAAAGTTTGAAAAGGATTTGGGAATTTATAAGCCTCCAGATACCAAGAAAAGATTATAGGACTACAGATTGAGGTAATTTAGTTCAATGGTTTCATTTCATAGATGAGAAAACCAAGGCCTACAGAGATAACCTCATGTCCAAAATCACAGAAAGTGGCAGAGCCAGAATTTGAACCCAGAACCTCTGGTTACAAATCCAATACTTTCCATTGTGCCACACTGGGTATCACTTTCTCACAGCCATCTCACTTGAGGGAAATCAATGCATTTTAGTTGCGCAGGTAGGTGGCATAGTAGAGTGAGTGCTGAGCTGGAATCAGGAAGACCTAAGTTCATAGTCAACTACAGGTACTTCCTAGCTATATGAGCTTGGACAAGGCATTTAACCCTGTTTGCCCTTGTAAAATGAGCTGGAGAAGGAAATGGCAAACAATTTAAGTATCTTTGCCAAGAAAACCCTAAAAAGGGTCACGAGGAGTGATACATGCCTGGAAAACAACTGAACAAAAATGATGCAATATAGTAGCATAAAAAAAAAAAAAAACAATAGTAGTAATGAACCAACGTTCTAAACACATCCTGTTTATGGAAACCTGTGCTAGGCAATGGGGTGGAGGGTGGTAAGAGAATGCCTCTAACTCTAGAGAAGCCTACAAACCACAAGATAAAGGAGGGGAACAAGTTACAGGTGGGTAGGAGCTGGTTCATCTTTGTGTCTATCCTCAGTCGCTCCCTGGAGGGACATTTGTCCGACTGGAGTTTGGGCTGCAGCAGACCAATTGCAGAAAGAAGGACTGGAGGAATGCTGAGTGCAAGGTCAAACCCAATGGGGTAAGTGAAGGTCGAATGTCCCTCTGCTATGTGTACATATTGGTGTGGTTTCAGGGACATAGATCTGAGTCTCTATGTACTTAAGTATATACAACGAAACCCTTCTGTCTGTATGTAATGGAATCATTCTGTGTTTATAATTGATCCCTGTGTCATAATGTGTGTATATGTGATGAGATATATATTTTTGTATAGAGAGACATATGCCTTTGACTGCATTATGTATATACAGTGGAACATGTGTCTTTTGTGTGTGCTTAGAATTGATAAAGCTTAGGGGAAGTGGAAGGAACATAGGATCAGATATCTACAGACTTCAGTTCTAGGCCTAGCTCTGCAGTAACCGTTAACAAGTTACTTTAATCTCTCTGGGTCTTAATGACCTTTGTATTTGTAAAATAGGGGGGTTGGATTACATTATTTCTAAGATCCTAAAGCTGGAGGATGGAGGAGGTTCTGGGCACTAGCTTCAGTGTTCCACTTATGCCATCCTGTCATGGATGATGCAACATCCCCTTAATTTCTGGTGCCCATTAGCCAAGAAATAGGCCCATTGTCCCCTGTACTCTCCATTTCAGCAAAGTTGATCCCATATGTCTTTTCCCACAACAACTCCAACCTGCCATGTCCTCAGTGCATCCCATTCCCTAGCACTAACTCATCTATTATGGGCAATATGGCATAGGAGAAAGCATGCTGGATTGGCAGTCAAAGGAGCTGGGTTTGACTTTTACCCTGGCCAGTTGCTACCTGAGTGACCTGACCTGGTCACTTCTTCTTTGGGTCTCAGTTTCCTCATCTGTAAAATAAAGAGGTGGCTCAAGATTCCTTCCAGCTCTAGATCTACAGTGCATAGACTGTTGTTTCTATGATTCCAGCGGAAGAGGAGCTGTTTGGCTTGCATCAAGTTTGATTCCAAGGACCGGGTCCTGAAGCAGATGATTCACTGCCCTATTGGGCCCCCATGGGGTCAAAGGGTAGGCCTTGATGCTGTATTTCTAGGGGGGAAGGAGGGAGAGAGAAAGAGAAAAGGGAGCTGGGAAGCCTGAATTACCAGAGGGTACCTGGGTGAAGAGTGGTCTTGGGCAGAATGGTGAGGGAGGAGGAGGAGGAAGGGGCAGAATAGGAGGAAGTGGTTTTCTGTTTAACCCTGTGGCTGAGATCAAGCCTAAGTGTACTCACAGGATCCTGAGGGGCAGCAGGAAACTCAGTGCACTCAAGTGGAAAGAGCTGGTGAAGAAACGCACAGCTATTACTTCCCTGGAACATATGCCTTTTCTAGGAGTCACAGCTCTGGCTAAGCCTACGCAGGTAAAACTTCCTTTGGGAGGCAAGAGAAGAAACAGCTGTACACTGGGCAGGGAGAGCCAGGGATGATGGGTTTAAGAATTGCGAATAAGGCTAAGATTTGGATCTGAGACTGAGAATGGAGTCAGAGTTAGGCATTGGGAAAGTCGATACTAGAGGTGGCAATGGAGTTAAGAATGTCTTTTTCATCTTTAACTCAAGAATTTCTCTTTTCTGTTCCCTCCAGCATGCTACATTGATTTCATTGCCTTTGAAAACCAGTGAATAGTTCAAAGGCTCCCAACATCCCTCCTTATCCACTAGGGCAAGCATCCCCTATCCCACCTCACCTGGGAGAAGAGGCCAGGCTCTGCTAACCCTATGCACAGCATCCTTGCTCCTTCTTGTGTCAAATAAAACTTCTCGAAACTCTGCGTGTTTACTTCCTTCCACAGTGTCTTAGAAGTAAATGGGCATCATAAAAAAGGGATCAGAACTTAGACAAATGGCAGTGGCCCATTTCCAGTCTTTGGGACAGAGGATGAAACTTGCCCTTCCTTTTCTCAGTAGTGAGGTGGTGGCTTATAAGGGTGAGGAAGGGAAAATGTTGCATATGTTGTGAGATCACTTGTTTTATCGGCTGGTTTTGATGAATTGTCTTTCTTTGTTACAAGGGAGGATTCTCAAGGGGATCAGAATAGTATATATCAGGAAGTAATTGCACTTAAAAAAAAGTATCAATAACCTTTAAAAAGGGGGTCAGGTCTGGATGCTCCCACTGTGGTTACCTCACTGGCTTATACAATCCTGCCCACAAAAGGAGCAAAGACCATTTCTGAGTTCAATGAAGGAACAGTGGGATTTCCAGAACAAGGGGGACTTAATAATATCCTGGTCACATCATAGCTGGAATTCTATTTTCTGATATGAGCATTGTATCTGATATGAGCTGACAAGACAGCTAGATGGTACAGGGGATAGAGTGTGGGCCCTGAAGTCAGGAGGACCTGATTTCAAATCCAGCCTCAGACACTTAATACTTCCTAGCTGTGTGACCCTGGGCAAGTCATTTAACCCCCAAGTTGCCTCAGGGGAAAAAAAACGAGAGAGAACATTGACAAGATGTGCAAAGGAGGACAATCAGGATGGCGAAGAGGCACAAAATTATTCCATATGAGAAGGTTTAGCCTACAAAAAAGAAGGCCTGAGGGGGCTAGGATAAAGAGAACATAATAACTGTCTTCATATATTTCAAGGGTTGTCATGTGGAATGAATTTAAATTCTACTCTTCCATAGATGGCAGAATTAGAAGCAAAGTGGGGAAGTTGCAATGAGATAGGTTTGATGTGAGGAGAATTTTCCTTAGAGTTCAACTTTCAGTCACAATGGCTATCTGAAAAGAACCACACCCTACAACTCCACCATACCTACTCCAAAAAAAAAAAAAAAAAAAAAAAAGACTGAAATTCATACTAGTTTGAATGATTATGTAATTCAATAAGACTCTTCCACTTGACTGTAGGGGGAAAATATCTCAGAAACCTGAGGTCAATAGGAAAGAAGACTGTCAGGAAAGTGAGTGAAGAGCATCCCTCCTGGCCCCTGGAAAATGCCAAGATGGTCAGAAAGTCCTTGAATGGGGACCCTGGAAGCCCTAGGAAATGGCAGGGAAGAGTACAGAACAGGCTATCTGTAATGCCTAACATTCTGTCCCAAGATCTCAGAGAGATCAGATCCAGTGATCTGAGTCTTAAAGATATAGGCAGTGGGAGGAGGGCTAATTCCAGGATGAAGAGTTCAGCACAAAAACCCAGGGGACCGTAGGGTGAGATTAAGTTCAGTCAACCACCCCACCCAAATATGTAGTAGGGTATAGAGCCTGGTTTTGGCCAAAGCCTCAATTTGGGAACTGGAGATGGAGATGAATAAATCTAAGAAAATATAGACTAGTATCAAAAATTATTGTAGATCTTTCAAGAGAAGACTATATAAAAATTACAAGCAGTAGCTTAAAGAAAAAAAATGGATTTCAACAAAGACAACAAGAATATGTACAAAAAATGAAACAAGAGAAAAGAAATGAAATAAAAATTCTGGAAGAAAGAATTGGAAAGAGAATAAATAATTTGGAAAATCAAGTGATAAACCTTATCCAAGAAATGGACTTCCTGAAAACCAGCACAGACAAGACAGAAAACAGTGACACCAGGAGACAGAAATATTAGAACAAAATCAAAATATTTTTAAAAATAGATGAAAATGTAAGATATCAATTTTTTTAAATTGTCTTGAGAAAAAAAAGGTCAATGAGAAATCATTTAAGAATCATTAGAACTGAAGTGATATAGCCACAGTTACTGTCAACCCAGAAAAAAGTTCTTTCCACCAAGCCACCAAGACAAGAAGATAGTACTACCATGGTACCGTCAAATGACTTAACATCAAAAACAGATATGTTTTTATCAGTGAAAATGATAGGAAAGAGGAGACATTGGTATCTTTTTTGTACTGTACCTTTGAGATCTTTTATATAAGCTTTCTTCCCATTAGAATGTAAGCTCATTGAGAATAGGGCCTCTTTCACTTTCCCAGTACTTAGCACAATGCTTTTGCACATAGTGACAGTTTAATAAATGCTTCATTCATTTAAAAAAAAAAAAAAGAAAGAAAGAAAGAAAGACCAGCGCTAAGTAGGAATTTGGAAATACAAAGACAAAACTTCTGAGAAATTTAGAAAAATAAACTGATTTGTGCACTCAGAAGGGTTATATGAAAATGTGGGCAGCTAGGTGGTACAGTAGATAGATCACTAGGTTTGTAATCAGAAAGATCTGAATTCAAACCAATCTTAGACATTTAATAAGCTGTGTGACCCTAGACAAGTGACTTAACCCCTATTTGCCCCAGGTCTTCATCTAGAAAATAGGGCAAACTGGAGGGGGAAAAAGGCAAATCATTGTAGTATCTTTGCCAGAAATCCATGGAATCATACAGAGTCAGACATAAATCAATGATGAAATAACAAATATGATGATATAGTAATGTTGAGGTTGGGAAAGTGATGTGGGTTTGTGGTCCCTTTAAGAAACTAGTCCTTTCAGATTAATTTATTCCTTTCTGATTCCCAACCCCTCCTAGCTGATGCATTATCAATTCAGGAAGCTAGGACCTTTGTTTGATTCACAAATCCTGGTCAAAAGCATCCCTTTGAATTCCAATAGGAGATCTGGGTTCCCCTAGCCCCCATCGGATCTGAATCAACTTGGGCTGTCCCAGCCCCTATTCTAATGATCTGCTCGGGTTTTTCCAACCCCCACCAAGCAAATTCTAGCCTTTGTTGAAACCCAGTGAAGAGCCAACTTGGGACTCCACCCACAGGCCCCTTTAGCTAAATTTCTCATTATAAAAAAGCCAAGCTAGAGTCCTCTCTTTGCAGAGGATCGAAACATGCCAGCCTTATTCCTGGTATGCCAGGGATCTCTGTCCACGGAAATCCTGTTTCTGGTGTCCTCTTATCTCTACCTTCACCTATTTCCTTAACTAGACTTTAACCTTACTTCCAAACCCCATAATAAACCTCTTTTATCAATCTAGGTTTTCGGGTCTGTAAATGCCTTTACAAGGGGCTCTTGCACCGCTACTAAACTTCATTTAACTCTCTACTCTTGCCCCGAATCCAAAGTTGTTACAGGGGAGCTCTATTTGACCTAACCTGCCACTAGACCTCATTTTCATTTATGTACCCCAAATCTAGATCTCATCAAAAGGACCCCAAAAGGTTGAGGTCACAGACCTGTGTCGTGAGGTAGCTCAAAAAAATTTGCAGACTTGAACCCATTTCTAAGTTAAGGTGCAAAATTTATTCTAATAGTAATGCCAATTGAAGCGGTCTAAATTCCAAGAGAATTTAGCAAAGAAACAGAAGGAGACACATTTATCTAGTTCTTCCTGTCATAGATATGCTATTATGGCCTAGGGGTAAAACCAAGGAGTAGTCTCAAGAATTTGGTTATCACTGACCAACAGACAATAATGTTTGTAGGACTAGTCTAAAGCCAGAAGACTTGAAACCATTGACAGATTATTAGAACAACAGTCTTAGGATCACTAAAATTGAAGAAAGGATACCAAAACTCTAAAAATTCTTGAAGGAGAAAATCTCCTTTAACTCTGCCTCAGTGACGGACTTACAGTTTCATTCTGTTATTTAGGTGGGGTCGATTCAGTCCTGAAACTCATTGAATTCTATTCAGATTCCAGCCCAAGCTGAAATACAGCTTGTAGAACTCCACCCATGAGCCCCCTTTAGCTTGTAGCCAAAACTCCTATTATGAAAGAGCCAATCTAAAATCCTCTCTTTGCAGAGGTTCCAAACATGCCATGCTATGCCATGCTAGGTTCTGCCATGCTATGGCAAGGAAGCCTCTGCCCAATGGAATAATATTCTTTTCCAGTGTTATCCTCTCTTTATTCTTGCCTATTTCCCTCTTTATGCCTCTCTGTCAAGATTTCTAACCTTACTTCCCAATCCCTATAATTAAACCTCTTTTATCAATCTAGGCTTTCGGGTCTGTACATTCCTTTACAGAGAATCTCTGTGTCACCAGAAGGGAGTTCCCAAAACTACCTACCCTTGCGCCGAATCCTAAGGGATTGCAGGGGAGCCAAACCTCTCCATTTGGTTCCTTGAACCCCAAATCTGCCACTTGACCTTATCATTTAACTCCCTGACCACCAGAAACCCTAATCTCATTTTGGGTTCCCTAAATCTAGACGTTATCATTTGGTTCCCTACTAAAGGGAACCCCAAAACCTAAACCTCATCAATATATCTTCCCTAAAGTCAAAGAGAAGAAATATTATATTCCTAGTCCAGAGGACTTTTTAAATTATTGACAGAACAATAGCACTCTTAGATCAGAGGGCCTCAGGATCATAGATTACAAAGCCAGAAGATTTAGAATCACTGACTTGTTAGAACAGAAGCCCCTAAGGTCAGGGGACTTTAAAATTATTGCTGTCTCCCCTAGAAACTCTATTATATTAGTACTAATATTCCAATAAGGGGAGAAGAAACCAGTGTTCCTTCAGGACATTAATGTCTTCAAAGGATGCTGAACTAGTTAAATAAGAAATCCAAAGGTCCTTGGAGAAGAGCTAGTTCTGCTTTGAAGGTTTGAAAAGGGAAGAGAAGGGAATGAGCATTTATTTAGAGTCCACTATGTGCCACATACAGTGCTAACTGCTTTAAAAATATTAAGGAAAGGAGGAAGAGGGAGAGGTGTAGAACTTTGTATTTTTCATAATTGGGGTGTGTGAGAAGAAAAGTATGCAAACATTGAGGAAGTGAAAGGAGCCCGCATTCAGGAAGATAAACCTTATTCAGTTTAATTTGGTATATTTCTATACCAAACCCTATGTTTATTCAGCCCTCTTTTGTCTATTTTCAAGCTTAATGTGCATTATTAAAACATTTTCTCCATTACTTTGTTAAGTCTAGCAAATCAATAAAATACCATGGAAATATGTTTGAAAAGGTTTGTACATATTTATATTGGATTGCTTGCTATCTTGGGGACTGGGGAAGCGAGGGAGAAAAATTTGGCACACAAAAATGAATGTCTTACAAAAAAATGAATGTTGAAAATTATCTTTACATATATTTGGAAAAAATAAAATACTATTGAGGGATAAAAAAAAGTGAATCAATAAAATAATCAAGCCCTACATGAAATGGAGTTTCATATTCAATTAACTTTTGTTTTCTGCTATGTATATGGAGATGCTTTTTTGAGGGTTCAACATAAAGATAAATTTTAAAAATAAAATAAATCTCCAAATTAAAAATAAAAAAATAATTACAACTTTTCAAAAGTTCATTTGGCAATAGGTAAATTTCATATCCTTGGAACTCTTCCAACAGAATCTGGATAGTTAATTTTTTAAAGAAGACTGAGATCTCCATTCAGATACTGAATGGACTTTTCTTTCCTATTCTTTTTTCCCTTTCCTTCTCTCTGCTCACATAGAATTATCCACATACCCTTATCTGCAGGTATTCTGTCCAAAGAAATATAAATCTTTATTTTCAAAAACATTTTTTTAGAAATGTAAATTGCTGAAATCTCTAAATATATCTTGGGATCTATGGGCTAGCTTTCTGAAGGACACGACAAACTCAAAATCACTCTGGTTCTCACTGATTGGCCAACAGTAGGTACCAAGCCAAGGCCCTCCTAAGTCATTTTTTGGGTCCCAATTGTTTCCCTTTTGGTCAGAAACCCTGAGGGTCTTCCCCTCCCAGATTGATTTTTTTAAATCTTTTGACTAGTTAAAAGAGGTCATTCTCTGCCTCATTTCTTATCTAGCCTTAATTACTTACTAGGTATTCCCTCAGTCCAACTTGAGATCTGTAAAAAACCTTAACTTAAATTAAGGCCAAGGTTTCCCACTATATCCAGGACCATCACTAGTCCTCCTGATCTATATCTGGCTACTGGACTCAGACAGCTCCAGAGGAGAAAGTGAGGCTGGTAATCTTGCAGAGCTCTCTTTCACTTCAATTAATTTGCATGTCATGGTATCATCTCCCTGATGTTATGGTCCACTTCAAGAAAGACAAACAAGAACAGATTGGACTAGATGTGCTCTGAGATCCCTTCTGGTTCTGAAGGTCTGTGATTCACCTTGTGAATCAACAGACATTTCTTGTGAATCAACAGACATTTCCTGGGTTTCTACAGCATATTCAATCTGTTGGGATGATGAGTCGAGTTAGTTCCCTTTAGAAGTGAAACAAGGCAGAACTATACAAAACAGTAGATAATTATACTTTCTGCTCTCCAGGTTATCTACTATAAAATTTAGGAGAATTTTAGATAAGAGGGTGACCATTGAGGGACTATACTGATCTCAGAAGATTTCATGGAAGTGTGACTTAAGCTGGGCTTTAAAAGATGGATAGACTTTGGATAGGAAATTCTAGGAAAATCTTAGAAACTGAAGTCTTTCCCCTCCACCCCATGTTCAGTTCTCTTTGTCCCAAGATGTATCATCTTCTGTCTCTGGATCTTTAGAAGGTATGGCCAATTCCCTCCACACCCTCAAGTCTGTGTGGTAGGCAGGCAAGCATCAGATAGGTATGAGGTACCAAGACGACAGAGAAACTTATTAGCATAGCATATTTTATTTTTTCAAGAAGCTTTTACATATCCAGCCAGTACCCCACTGGGGGGTAGAGAATCAATTTAGGTAAAAGCACCTGCTTTCTTGGTATCAATCTTGTGACAGTAGGAGTGGGGGGAGGCACAACATACTCAGGAAGAGATCTGGAATGTTTGGTTTCTCTATGAGTACATACAGATAGAAAGAAGGAAGAGGGTTCAAACTATCTCCACAAGAATGAGGCTCTAGATTTAATTTTCCATGAGAGTATGTAGGAAACATAATAAGAGGGACAAAACTAATTGGATACAATTTGTGGGGCCAATAATGAAGTCCGTGATTCTTCAAAGCCTGGTGCCCTGGGAAACTTCCCTCTCAACACTGGTTATTGGCTGGGCTTAGAAGACAAAGGAAGTTGTATCCCCCCTGGCAGGTCTAAGAGCCTCTTCTGCCTGGGCTAGAGTATTATCAGCCTTCTGGCTTAGCTCCTGACATTCTTGTACTGTGTCCTGGAACTGGCGACACGCTTCTTCCAGAATGGAGCTGCCCTGGTCCTGGGGTGGCTTCCAGTAGCTGGGCTCCACCCAGGGCTTAGTCTCACAGGGAGGGACGGGCCCTGGATTCCGATGCAAGCATTTGTCAAGGTCCCGGCACAGCTGGTAGAATTCACTGCCCTGACCTGACACTCGCTCCCCATCAATGACTTTTAGGCCAGGCAACAGCTCCCCCACCGCAGCCCTGTAAGAAGGACTCTTACAGAGTGGGTTACTAAGCCGTGCCAAGGGGTCCTGAAGCCTCAGATGTTCCAGGCGCTGAAGTCCTGTCAGACACTTCAGTTGGCCCACCCCTGCCAGCAAGTTACCAGCTACATTGAGACTCTGCAGGTTCTCACAAGAGGCCAGCGGTTCTAGTCCTGTCAAACGGTTGGAGGAGACATTGAGCACAGCTAGCTGCCGGAGGGAGGACAGGGGTCCCAGGTGGGTGAGGGTGTTACCAGACAAGTCCAGCCATTCCAGTCCCAAACATTCACCTAAGCAGCCCAAGTCCACCAGCCCTAAACCACAAAGTTTCAACAGCAAAATGGATTCCAAGGAAAATTCACCTGACCAGGCTTTAAGCATTTGGGCTGTAAGACGTACCCTATCACCCTCTCCAGCTCTCTCCCCATGGGACTCCATGATGACTAGGTGGCAATGGTCGGAAGCCTAAGAAAACTTCAATAGGCTGGAATCTGGTTATTCAGAGACAGCTGGGGTGAACTGGGAAAAGTGTAAGTTGGTGGAGATCAGGCTTCATCCAGGGGTCAGCTCAGGTATGTCCCTCAGGACAGCAAGACTGTCCCTTGCATCAATAATCACCTTGATGTAGGCCAAGTCCCACTTGATCTGTTTCAGGGTCCCTGGGATAAGAAGACAATCAGCATGTTACTGAATACCTACTACAGAAGCAACTTAACATGACAGAAAGGCCATCAGAAGATGTAGTTTCAAAATGCAACTCTGATGCTTGCTGTATGATTTTTAATAAACTACAGCCTCTCTCTAGGCTTCAGTTCTTATCTGAAAAATGGAAAACATCTCCATTATGTATCTCACAGAGTTATTATATGTTGTTTAGGCTCTAAGCACTACACATGACTTTAGAAATTGGAGAGATCAGTGTGGGTTGGAATAGTCCTTTCTTTAGAAGCTATGTTGACTTTGTTTGGGAGCAGGGGTGTATATCTGAGGAAGGATATTTCAAGCTGGGAATAGGAAAAAAAAAACAAAAACAAATCCAGTGTAAACTAACAGCAAGAGGAAAGAATGAGTCATAGATGGAGGGAATAAATAGCAAAGAGCCTGACCTGGCTGGAGGGAAAGATTTGCACTAAAGAGAAAGGGTTGGAAAAATTCAAATACCTCTGCTAAAAAAGACACACTCCAAGCTGTTCCTTCAATGCTCCCTTATGGGCCACATTCTCTGCATAGTTGGACCACTTTCAGTCTAAGATACTCAAGCTGGGTCAGAACCCAAGAGTCCTAGGCTCAGCACAGAATCCTTAATCCTGGCGGCTTCATTAACCTTGATGGGTTGGATGTGCCCCAAAGGCCTGTAAAGGAATCAGGAGTGGCTTCTGAGTGGTGGGGAGAAGCCACTCACGCCAGGAATTTTAGAATCTGGTGATTTCAAATGTGGCCACTTCCCAAGATATGCTGCTATTAATTACAACAGTTACCACCTTGTGAGCTATACCTAATCTCCATGGAAACCAGGCCTTCTGCCAAGGCAACCAGCCCCTCCCATACATTTAAAGGGCTAGATTCATACCCAAGTATGAGGGCAGAAGTGAAGACCAAAGTCCATTTCTGAGGCAAAAGGCTGGAAGGCATGTTCATAAATATTTCTATAATTCTTTTTCCTTCCCTGACAGTACCACTGACCTTGGCAAACACCCTCACATTAGGAGGTCTTCAGCAAGATTCTACTAGCTGACCTATTCCCCTTCCCTAAAACATCTAGCCCATAACAACACAACTCATAGTAAACACATGTAACCTCTCTCTTCTGCACATAACTATTTCTCTCTCCATTTCTACATCTAGTCTAAACAAACATTTATTAAGTTACACCAGTGCTGCCCTCTTTCTAAAGGGTCATCTCTTCTATGAAGTCTTCCCAGACTCACTCTACTAGCTCCCAAAAGCCCTAAATGTAATTCAATATTATTCATCCACACTGTGAGGAAAAAGTCAATTACACTTTAAAAGAAGGCTAAAACATAAAATAAGTGATTTCTTTTAACTAAAGACACAAGCCTTTGGAACCCATTTTTACCACTTTTCAATTTTTACCTCACTCTATTCATTTTTAGATTACTCATGCTGTTGGATACTGGAAGGGATTTGAGAGATCATCTAGATTAGTCTTTCATACAGATAAGGAAGCTGAGGCACAGGGAGATGAGATGATATATTTAAGGTAACACACCAAGTTAGTGGCAGGGGCATACCTGCCAAAAGCCCAGGTCTACCACTTCAGGTTCGACCCGTCATAATGGTTCTGGGGGAAAAAAATGGCTTCTTAGGAGGGTTTAACTGGGATATTTCAAGTCTTGTTTAAGTAGGGAAATTTCATTATTATCTTTTGGCCAGAGTTTAATTAAATTTGAATCTAAGTAACTCCATCTTGCTTTTAAATAACTATAAACAGTTACAGTTTACTTAGGAAGTACAAATGCAGAACAATGTTACATTCCATGTAACAATCCCTTACTCCATGTGAGATAGACTAATTTTTTTCCTTAAAAGGTATTGAGACCATTTTTACGTTTTGGTTGACTCGGGCTGTTGACATCATTGAATAGTCAAGTAAACACAAATTCGAAGGCACTCCAGAAGCACTCTAATGTTTAATTTGTACATCAAGATGGACGGTCTAAAACAAGAGTTTCATTCATCTGAATCAACAAATTGTTGAATATCTTTCTCTTGCTATGGATAAACAAATCTATTTATTAATTTGCTGAATGAGCAAGAAGAGTCTGATTTTGCTCCAAATTTAACTCTAAACTACTGGGATGATACCGAGTCAGACCTTTTCCAGAACATATATGCATTTGATGAAATATCCTGAACTTTTTATCATACAATAAGTAGTTAATTCTCTAAACAATGCATCACCTATATTCTGTTCATGCAGCTATCTTGTGAGCTGAGGTTGTTGCTATTATATATCATTTATATATTTAAAAAATTATTTCTTAACTGAATTTGCTTTTTCTGCATTCTCATATATACTTGTACCTTCTTAGTGAAGCCTATCAAAATGAACCAATTCTCAAAATGTGGTTGATAACTTGAGGATCCCTAATACCCTTTTAGGAAGTCCATGAGGTCAAAAGTATTCTCAAAATAATACTAAGATATTTTAATTTCTGAATTATCAATAGATATAATCCACATAAACAAAAGCTCTTGAGAGGTCCTTAAGAATTTTAAAGGATATATAGTAGGATTCTAGGGGAAAAAAAAGTTAAAAATCACTGGAACAAACATTTCTCTTGATTGTTGCTTTTCTGTACAAAATAAGTCCTACAGTAAAATAGAATTGAGCTTGTACACAATACTGTTCATTAAACTTGCTTGTAAGTAAAAGGTAGTATATTTAGGCAATTATTTTCTTAGAATTGTCTTTTTTGATTTCTACAACAGATCTAAGTCTCAGGTGGTTAGTGTGTGGCAAGAGAATAGTATACTGACTTTTAAATCTGAAGATTTTAGGTTGAAAGTCTTGTTTGACATTTACTGTTATGGATCCTGGAAAAATCACTTCTGAGCCATAACTGTAAAATGGAGATAATACCCACCTTACAAAATTATTGCAAAGCTTAACTGAGATAATATGGAACCACTTTGAAAATTTTTAAAATCTCACATAAATATTATTGTTATTATTACTGTTATTATGTGATCTATAACAGGGAGGTTTGGGAATCAAGAAGCCCCTGATTCTTGTTCCTGTATTAGCTGGTTATGACCATATTAGGTCATGATGCTATTGGAGAAAACAGAACCACAGATTCAATTCTTGAATAGGTAAATTAGTTTTTGCATGATTACATACTAGTAGCTTCAACAAGACCTGGATAGATCAGTACAAATTTATCGAGCCCTGAAAAAAAACCTCAAAAGCATATATACACGAATGGTTGAACAGTAGCACTCTGTATTTAAAAAACAGTATTCTAGAAGGATCTCAGTGGCTATATGACAAGGGATAGATGTTCCCCTTTCTGAGCCTATTTTACTTTCTGTACAGTGAAGACAATGATTCTTGCAGAAGTTAGTTATTTCGCACAAAATAATCTAAGCATAAACAATATAATAAAAAGTAAAACTGTCTTTTAAATGTCTTGCTTCCTCCTTAATAAATGAATGACTTAAGTCTTTTCTCTATAGGGAATCTATATTGGGGAATTGTATGATATAGTTCCCTCTCTGAATCTCAATTTTCCTATCTCTAGTATAGTGCCCACAATGTTATTTTTGTTCTGTCAGCAAGAGAAACAACCAGCACCCAGAAGGATGAAACAAGATTCTCTCATATTCAACTGGCCTTGAGATAAAGGCAGTTACTCTGCAGAGTTGTGGGGGTGGGGTGGGGGGGGGGGAGGATAATTTCTATGAAAGCTGCTGCTACTCTTAGAAAACCCTTCAGCCCTTTTCCTTTGACAGGATTTCCTTTCTGAACAGTCACCCACAGGGGAAGCAAACCAGCCTAACTGAAGCAGCACCTTACCATCATTACTATTCAAACCCTGATGGAAACAAGATTTTAAACCCCAAAGCACTGGGAATGAAAGCATCCCCCAGGCCACCAGATCTGCTTTGAGACCAACACCATCAGCCACTGCTGAAGGAAGAAATCATCATGGATCAGTCCACCAGTAATAGCAGCTGGTTAACTGATACCCAAAGGGAAGATTAATGCAAAAGTCCTGGATGTGGATACAATCCTCAAACTACCATAGGTTTTGCTTCTGGCTCAGCCAATCACAGCCATAAGCGAGGCAATGTCTACATAAATGAGGGCAACCATCTTCAGCCAGCACCATTTCCCTCCAGACCCTGTTGAACACTAATGAACTCTAAAGCTAAGAAGCTTTGGGAAAGAAAAGCTTCTACTTCAGAAATAGATATAATTTTACTAGTGAAAATGACTTCAAAGAAACATTAATTTCCAGCTGCTTAATTGCTGCATCCTAGAAACCATGTGACATTTCTATCAGATTTAGATGAAATGTTCCATGTATGTTGTTTTCCCATTAGAATGTGAGGCTTTGGAGAGCAGAGAGTGTCTGACTTTTTAAATTCATGACCTTAGAGTTTAACACAATGCTTTGCAGGAAGAAAAAAAGGGTAGATTCAAGGGAGAGTGGGAAGAAGAAGGAAAGAAGGAAACCAGGAGGGAAGGAAGGGAAGGAAGGAAAGAGAGAGGAAGGGGAGGAAGGTAGAGAAGGAGGGATGGAGGGAGTTAGGAAGGAAGGAAAGAACAGAAGGCATATGCACTGATTTTTTTTTTTCCAATATGAACACATTTAGAGGAAGGGACCCTAAGAAAATTATCTTCTTAGGATTACAGGTTTTAGAATTGCAATGGGCTTTAAATATCCTCTAGCTCAGTGGTTCTCAGTATTGTATGGGAACTACTGGAGGTACCTAAAACTCTCTCAGGGGATCCTCTAAGCCAAAATTATTTTCAAAATAATACTAAGACATTTTATCTTCCAATAGTATAAATTTTGATAGAACAAATAAATATAAACACACAAACAAAAGCTCTTTGGGGAGTCAACCTTTTTTAAGAGTGTAAAATAGTTCAGAGACCAAAAGCTTTAAGAACTATCGATATAGAACAATCTCCTAATTATAGACGAGAAGTACTGATAAGGAAACTTGCCCCAAACCCCACAGTAAATAGTAAATAGCAAAGTAGGCATTTAACCTAGGTCTTCTGATTCCAAATCCTGTGTTCTTTCCATTATGCTACTATTGCTTATAGACAGTGAATATAGCTATACAGATATAAACATAAGCATACATACACACCACTTTCTATCTATTAAGGAGGTGGTGAAATATCTGAGTAGACCAGTGTTCAAAAAAACAATACATTTTTAATGAACACACCACCTCAAAATGTAAAATGAATTTGGCATTATAATGAAAAAAAAAAAAAAAAAACCACCACATGGCCTTGGGAGGACAAATTCTGTATGAACAGAATGCATTATGGGGACTTGAAAGATAGGGTCTGGATTCATTAACCCATTAGAGCCTATGTGGGGTGGTGAAAAGAGCTTTGATTTGAACTTTAAGTGATTTTAACCCAACTCTGTTGTAAGTTCATTGTAAAAACAAGGAAAAATAATTTCACTCTTCTTAGCTTTAATTTAGTTTCCTCACATCCAAAATGAGGGAATTGACTGGCTGGTCCTTCAGGTCTCTTTTTAGTTCTGATAAAGAGCAATCTTCCTTTCCACCTTTTAGTATTGTCTATATCAGATGCCCCAAATCTCAGTGAGCTAGTCAGAGCCCTATACTTTGGCTAATCTTCCTAAGCAATCTCCAACTTTCTCTTTCTTTCCTTAATTCCCTCATCAAAATATACCTGTCTGGTGACCCATCCTTTTAGGGCCTCTCTTATTGAGCAACTCGATTCATATTAACATAATGAATGAGTTTTTCTCACTTCTCCCAAGAGATTTTCCTCTTTAGTAGGAGTTCTCATAAAACATACCATCTTAACCTGCTGTTTTATTTCATTCTACTGAATATTTTCTTTTCAGGATGCACTGTGGTGTAGTGAAAGGAAAAAACAACACTGAATTTGGAATTAAGAGCCTTGGAATTCTGGGTCCATCCCCTGGGAGACAGGTCTTTTTTTCTTAATTCCAGTTCTCTCACCAGTAAAGAAAGGAATAGCCTGCCTCCCCTCACCCCAACTTGTTTTGGTGAGAGTGATTTGTGATTTTTCTCACTTTATTCTACTTTTATTAATATTTGTCACAGTGTGCCCCTCACTATTAAGCTATAAGCTCCCTGATATCAAAGTCTATATTTCGTTTGTGTATTTCCTTGTATACAGCAGAAAACACTAGAAATTCATTAGATTCCAATTGATAACAAGAAATGAACTTTATGGGTCAGATTAGTGGAGGAGATACTCTGTGTATTGGGGTAGCTCCCAATGTTTACCACTTAGGTTGCAAGTACTCCCAACAATCTTGAGCATAATCCTTTGCAACTTTGTGGGTCCATGAAGACATTAACAAGTGAATACATTAGAATGGGGTTACATATTTTCATTTCCCTTTAAAACTGGTACATTTTAGCATCCTTTTTAGAAGGATTGAAAGTAATTTTGAGAAATGCTCTGTTGGCTTACATCTATTCTTATCATGCAAAGGACCTCTCTGCTGTTGCCTGTCCTTTTATTGAATACATCTATGATGCTGAAATGACTTGATAGATATATGCTTGAAAAGCTATATGATGCAAGATGTCAACTGTGCTTCTATGAGGTAATAAAAATCACCAAGAATGAAACAAACATTCCTAGTCATTTTTGAATGTTGAAATTATAATTTTTAAGTGATCAAAAAAGAAAACCGATAATCTTCTGATTAAGCATGGAGATAGAAGTCTGAAAGTCATTCCAAATTTTCATCATATTAGTATAAAATTTCTAGTGTTCCCACCAGAGGGAAAGGACATAGACTCAGAGACTACAGGTCCTATCAGGTAATACTGACCAGAATGCTGAATGCTCTGTGCTGTCGTCCTGAGCTCTCTGAATTAGCAGAAGTAATGCTAACAGCTTCCACATCCTCTAGTTTCTCCATGTTCTAAACACTTAAGCTGGCTATGAATGCTGGGCTAGAAAAGTCTTCTCTTGCAACTGACGACTACATCCCCAAGGTTGATCCAAAAGATCAAGGACAGTAGGCCATTGTTGGGAATATTCTCCAGCTTCTTCTCTAAAAAGCTCAATACTCTCCATGTCTAGGGAAAGTCTCTGTTTAAGGTGACAGGATGATCTGGGGAGTAGAATATGCAGAGAAGATTCCAGAAGGTGGGTAGGACAAGCAAAAGAAGGCTAGCAGGGCCAGGGTTGGTCAGATATTTTTCCTTAGTGGAACAAGCCCCCCTGGTCTGGTTTCTTGACCAGTTCTTGTGGAGAGGGGGGCTCCACTTCCAGGAGAAGCTAATGAATATAGTGGTAGAGAGGTACAGAGGTACAACATCACAGAAGGAATGATCTTCCCATTTTCCTTTCCTTGAAAGTACAAACAGATCTTCAGGAAGATATGCAGAGGGTACACTTGTGGTAGCACCTGACTCACTGAGGCCCTGGGCACTCAGGTTATCATCCACTCAGGTTATCATCTCAAAGGGCTACAGAAGAAACTTCAATAGACTTTCTGTAAGGCTCTAAAATCCTGGGGAGAAGATCCCCACCCCTATTTATCAAGCTAATGCCTTTTGGTCTAATTACAAGATTGGTGCTTCTACTATACAAATCATTTTACATTTAAAAGTGGAGTCCTAGTGACCTGTCTCTCCCAGTCATGCTAGTATAGTGAGAGGCTACTCTTATCCTGTAAGGACTAGAAGGTGTAAACTGAAACAAGTTGACCTCTGGTAGAAGAGAACAAGATGAAAATCCATCAGACTTCCCTAGACTCTGAGTCACTTCTGAGCTGGGTGAGACAAGCTGTCTACATAAAAACAAAGTTAATTCAAAGATTGTCATGCTAGTTGGGGAATGGTATGATAAAGCTGTCATTGCTATTCAATAATATAATGCATTATATACAATTTTTAAATTTTTTTACTGCTAATTTACAAGTTTAGTTATATTATTCTTTGGTTAATGATAAAATTAGTTTGCCCTTCAAGTAGAGAGTAAAGCAGTGCAAGAAGAAAACCCAAGATTAAAAATGTTACAGTTAATTCAAAAGATATATTTTTAAAACTCAAAAGTTCTTTTGTTGTTTGATATTTAGGAATAGTCTTAACAAAGTTACTGACTCAAGTTCAGGCCTCTAGTAAGAATGAGGATAATTTGAAAAAGAAATGAGATGAGAGAAATAAAGATAATAAAAGAATAAGAAATAGCTTATGTAAGTCAACTTCACTTATTAAAAACGGCAAAGAAATTAGTGTTGACTTGAAAAAGAGCAGATCTAATATAGCTATCAACTAGATGAAAAAAAGACAAAATTATACCATGGAAAGCCCATGAGTGCTTGAAGAGAATGAGTCAGAAGACCTGAATTCAAATCCTATTACTACTATTCACTGCCTATATGACTTTGGACAAATCACTTCAAATCTGTGAACCTTAGTTTCTTCATCTGTCAAATGGTTTTTGATGCTTTCTTGAATCACTTCCAATTCTGAATTTAGGAGCCTCTCACTTTGAAATGGGGAAAAAAGGATTGAAATTCTATCTAGAGTGATTGAAATTAAATATAAAAAAATACCTCCCAACACAAAACTTCTAAAAATTGAAGTGTGCCATTCCTTCAGCAGGTCTCAGAATCATGTGATTAAGATGGCTGCTGTGCCTGCTATTTCTATCAGTAGTATAGATCAAGGATGGTAGGCCATCGTTGGGAAAATTCACCAACTTTTTCTTTGAAAAGTAGGAGAGGAAACACTAGATGATCTTTGTTTTGAGGGTCTTGAAAGGGCAAGATCCAATACTTTCAAGTCTATTCCTATCCCTAGATAATACCTATCAAGTCTATGAGGGACTTGTCTGAATATTAAGTGTCTGTTTAACTGCCTATTCCTCAATGAATCTTTCTCAATATCCCCCTCTCCCAACCCCTAGTGTAGTATATCAGAAAGAATGATGAAATTACAATCAGAGGACTAAGGTTCAAATTTCAGTTTTGCTGCTTTCAGTCTATGGCCATGAACAAATTAAAAAATAAAGAACTAAGAGATCTTTAAGATCCCTAAATTTAAATTGTGATTATATGAATTTTAAGCTTGTGAACCTATGAATTAGTGGTAATCTCTTTATGCTATGGGCATTTATAATACTGTTAACATATATTATGCACTTATCTTTTATTTTATATTACAATTACTTGATTTATATTCCCTGCTAATAGCTCACATTTATATAGAGCCTCTATAGGTTAAAGGCACTTTCCCCAATCCTATATGATAAATAGTATAAGTATTATTATTATTATTATTTTACAGTTGAGGAATGGGCTCAGAGAGTCAGGGTCATGATCATGGGTAGCAATCTCTAAATTCTCTGAAGACAGAGAGTAGTCTTTATTTACTTCAGAATCACCATCAATGCATTATTGATATTATACATTGAAATATTTGTGGAAATCAAGTGTATAATAGAATTATTCTCTGTATTTGTAGGAAATGGGATACCAAAGAAACTAAAGATCACGTCTCTGCTCAAGAAAGATACTAGAAAGTGAGAGTTAGTAAGGATTTTAGGAGTTATCTATTCCAATGTCTTCATTTCACAGATGAAAAAACTGAGGCCAGGAGAAGTTAGACCAATTACTCATCATCACATATTAGATAACACAGCTGGGATTAGAATCCACAGCTGGAGGACCCAAGACCTGAGTTTTTTCTTTAACACCATTATCAGATAGGATCTAAAGGAAGTTTCTGATTTAAATAAAAAACAACTGAACAACTACTGAGACTTTTTCACTTGCCACAAAGGAATGGGAGCGGGTCACTTCAGGCTGGGTGAGAGTATTGGTTACCTCTCCAACTCTGTATTCTAGAACCATGATATATTTGTTTGCCACAAGTTAGGCCCCTTTTTGTAAACTGTCTTTCTACAATCATGTAAATATGTTTGCCTGTATTTCAGTGTTCACAGATTTTATCTGCACTATATTTATTGGTGGTCCATTTAAAATTGCTTTGTTCTTATTGTCTCTTTCAACGTGAATGTATATTATCTTCCTGAATTATATTCTCCTCAAGGGCAAGGACTATGCTTCTATTTGTTTTACCTATAGTCTGATTCCAACCGTCCCATTGAAGGGCTTTGGACAGAGTGAATACTGTTAGGCTCTTTTGCCTTTTGTCTCAGCCCTCATTTAACATCTGCTTATTGTCATACTTCCAAAATCTCAAGGCCCCAGCCCAACAGTTTCTAACCAGAGAAACATAGAATACTAGATTAAACAATTTTAGTATTCCATCGGAGGCATGAAGCCCCTCTATAATGTTGACAAATGGTTTTCCAGCATACACCTGAAGATGTCTTTAGTGCACAGGGGATTTTGAAAATAGATTGCATGTTTTGTGACATTCTGTACTGCCAATTGTGACAGTAATTTGGCCAATTTGTGACAGTAATAATTCATATTTATAGAATTTTAAACTCTACAAAGCAACTTAACTAGAATCATAATTTTATGGGGTAGACAGAATAAGTATTTTATTATTTTTTGCAGACAAGGAAAAGGAGGCACTGGTAACTTGTCCACAGTCATACCACTAGCATCAGAGAATCCAAATCAAAGTCTCCAAAGTCCAAATTCAGAACTACATAAGAATAATCCCACTTACAAAGGGAAAAATGAAGAGGCAGGATGGTTGAGATAGTTAGTGCATTCACCCATAAAACATATATGTACATAACAGGCTGAGATAACAATAACCAGTTAATTTTTTTCCATATAAGAACTTGTCCTTTATAAATTAAAAATAAGCAAAGGATAATGTTTAAAATCACAAAATCAGGTATATCTTGGTTTTGCATTAAGATTTTATTTTACTTTTAAATACGAACCAATTACATCATGTTGTTTTAAAATCATATCTTTTTATTGTAACCCTGATTATGTGCATATATATATGTACATATAGGTACGTGTATCTTTAACAATTAGAGCTATGTGACTTCATAAGGGTGGGTACTTCTTTAGCTAGAGCTTAGTAAACCCTTCTCATAGTTGGTGAGTTTTGTTCACTTATGTCTTTCTATGAAGAACATAATGAAGCACTTCCTCCAACCTTTTCATCATGAGTTTTACCAATGTGGTATTTGACTTCTTCATCTGAAGCTTCTCATTCTCCCGACATTAATGACTTACCTGATTTCTGCAAAATTCATCCTTCTTCCACTTTGTCTTTCTAGTACTAACAGCTTAATAGGAGAGCTTTCATGTAACTGTTGTAAGGGATGTGGGGAAAGAAAAAGCAATAGCTTTAGAGCAGATGACAAGATAGCATCTTGATTCAGCTATGTAATCACAGATAAACCTCTTCACTAAATTTCCTAATCTGTAAAATAAGGAAGTTGTACTAGATAAACTAATATCTATTCAAACTTAAAATCTTGTGAATTGTAAGTCTTATGGTTTCAGAGGGCTAAAGGTAGACAAAAGCATTTATAGAAAATCCCACTTAGGTATGATTTTTTATTATTTAAGTCCATATTCTCCATGTGTAGTCAGGGGAAGCACTATTATGACTGGAAAAGACACTAAATTAGCAATTCAGAAATCTTGTTTTTGTCTTCTGGTTCACAATTCCTGTGTGATCTTGGACAAAAATTTATTAAAAGATTTTGCGAATCCTCCAGTCCATCTTTTCAGCCCAATGAGGAATTCACCTCTATAATCCTGGTTATCTAACCTATCCTTGAACATTTCCATCTACCTCAAAGGTAGATTTGGAATTTCAAAGATACAAATGTGTATGTCTATGTATATGTGAAAAGCTTTCTGCAAACCTTAAAGTGCTGTATAAAGGCTAGCATTTATATATTGTTACATTTTAATCACATAGTATATAACATAACATCATTTTTATTTTATACGGGCTGGAAGACACTCCCAAAACACTGACAATAATCCTTTTATTTTACAGATTAGGAAACCCAGTACCAGAAAGGTTGCCCATGGTCACAGGAAAGGCAGTTTCCTTACTCGTCACCTGGGTATAATCCTAGTTCCTGCTTCACCTTACCAATAGCAGGACTGTGTGAGTGCAGAATGGGCTCAGGCCGTGACGATGATTCTGTCGGATTCCGAGTCTCGTGCACCCTGTCTTCCTGGGTGGGCAGGACACGCCACAGGCCACTCCGTTTGAGCAACCCGGCCTTAAACCACTTCTCTGGTCCCTCACCGCGAGCACTGAAAAGGCGTCAAGGAGAAATAATGCCCAACCTCCTACCCCGCTTCCCCTAACCGTGACCCCAGCCGTAACTCGGCATCCCAGAGCCAGGGGCCCTTACCCGACGCAGCAGGGGAAAGTCTCAGTCTGAGCGATAACCAACTGCATCCACTCCAATCCTCCCACAGAGGCGGGCCCGACCTTGGGAGCAGCTCACGCCCCACTTTCCCCTGTCTTGGGCGCTCCGGGGACGCAGCCACGACTAGCCTATGATGAAGCTCGGAGGGAGCCGTAGACCTGGACCGGCTCATCGGAATGTAACTGGGGAGTAACACTCAGAGATGAGCGAGGGGTAGTCAGAATTGAGGCCGAAAAGCCATCCTTCTAAGACTCATCCTCCCCCGAGAAAATAAACAGGATGATACAATCCAAAAGGACAATTCCCCCTTCCTCCGTTATCTTGCAGTGGTAGTGTAAAGCGCATGCGCTGGTTGTCCTGTTCTTGTTTCCCCAGTCTCTGATCTCGAACTTCTTTTAGTGAAGGATGCTATTTCAAGTGGTCTGGGCATGCACCAAAATACTGTTTTACCAGAATGCCCTTGGTTATTTCAGTAGAAATGTTTAAAATTGGAATATAAAAAGTATCTTTAGAAAATGTAAGGTCAGTGGTGACTCTGCTGCTTGGAAAGTATTTATTGTACGTTATTGTTCACCATGTTCTTCACTGGCAAAATCTGATCCAAAGAATAACTTAGAACTTCAAAAACAAAACACGTTTTCTTTATTATTATTATTTTTTTAAATTGTTGATGAATTGACTTGTGTTTATTGACTGATTTTGCAGTGTTGGAAAAGTTGAATTGGAAAAAATTCATTTAAAAAATAATTTTTTGTTGTTGTTTTTACATACAGACAAGTAACAAAAACACAAAATCTTGTTAATGAATGGGAAATAACCAAGAAAAGAATCGTAAAAAATGGAGGGAAAGATCAAACTACATGATCTCCTCCTATGACTATGAAATGTATATATGAATGCACATGATCCAACTTGCAAAGAAAGTTTTATAAAAGCAAATTGAACAAAAACAGACTAGAGAGATATAAAGGAAAGCAATTCTAGCGGTCTGGGGTTCCATTGAGGAGACTTATTTGAAATAGTGAATGAGGATTGTGGAAAAGAACTGGAAGAGGCATTTGTATTTGGGAAAATGCCATAAACAAAGGTACAAATGTGGAGTTTAGCCCATCTAGGAATGGGAAAGGGACAATCAGGTGGATTAAGCAAAAAAACCTGAAAATCAGTAAAAAAGATGATATAAAGAGAGGGGGAAAGCTCAATACCATGTTACTCAATAATTTAGTTCAACAACTACTTTTCAGCTCATCTGCTAAGCAAAGTCTTAGAGAATTTGGAGTCTAAAAAAACGGATTATGTTGTAATTCTAAGGAATGGCAGTGGAAAAAGTGTTGAAGCTGAGCAGCTGTGGTTGTTCTGCTTTGGACAACAGGATCATTGTATAGAATAATCTATCAAGCTTTCATCTAACACCTGTGGAGATATTGTAAAAGTATCCTTTTTGGTTCAACTAAAAATATTAAGAAATAAATATTTATCCAATTTTTCTAGACTTTTCTTTTTAGAAAAACTTTTAAATACAAAAACAAAAGGCCTAAGGAAACTAGATTAAGAGTGGTAACCAAACTGAGAACAAAAATACCTCCTTTCTTATTAAGGTGTTGCCTTCTCTGTCCTTCAAAAGAACTGGTATTAAGATTCTTCTACAGTATCTTCTTTCCCATTTAAAAAGGATGCAGGAGCTTAGTAAATCTTGCCCTTAGCCTGTTTTTACAGCACCATTGATTTTTATCTTTTAAAATAAACTTATTACTAAAATAATACAATATTATTATAATAGTACATATTATATATTAATGCATTATATTATTATTAATGATTATACAAGACCAGTCTTATGTATAATACTCTATATTATATATATTACTATTATTATATAATTATTATAAAAATATTTTTAGCTCTCCTGGGTCTACAATGTATAAAAATAGCTGGCTAGCCCTCCACAGTAGTTTGTTAACCCCTAGATTAGAGCAATGGTTGTTCTGGGATGCCCATAAGGGTTCTAAAACCAAGGTCAAATTGTTTTCAATACTAAAATTCTAGTATAGTAAATATTAATAGATATAACATACCTAAACAAAAACTTTGGGGGAGGAGTCTTCAATAATTTAAAAATTCTTAAAGAGTCTTGAGATCAAAAAGTTTAATAAGAATCCCTGGAGACAGGTATTGATCACAGAGAAGAAATCCTTTCCCATTCTTGAGGATAGTGATCATTTAATTCCCTTACCCCTTTAATTTTTTTTAAAAGAAGATTAAGTGATTATTCTTCTATTGAAGTAGAATATGTTAAGGTGTCTCCTGAACTTATTTTGAGTTGCCATATTTTCTAGAAAT
The DNA here is from genome assembly GCF_902635505.1 of Sarcophilus harrisii. NCBI lineage: Eukaryota > Metazoa > Chordata > Mammalia > Dasyuromorphia > Dasyuridae > Sarcophilus > Sarcophilus harrisii. Next base: position 199,758,609 of record NC_045430.1, on the reverse strand, counting down.
ATTGGACCCAGAGCATGCAAAAGGTCCTGAACTTGTCAAGGACAAAGCCCACTCCTGAATTGACATAATTTGTTGTTTGTACCCCAAGCCAAATTCCTGTGTGTCCTTAGAAGGCAAGACAAACACCAGCCAATCTGTGCAAGACTGGGAAAATGCTTGCTCAGTTGGAGTACATTGCAGATAAAATGGACAGTTCTATATTCATAGTCTAGCAGTTCCTAAGGAAAAGAATGTGGCTTTTGGCATCTTTTTTTGCTCCTCCTTTTTGAGAATGGTTTTGTCCCTTTCTCACCTTTATTGCATCTTTTCCCTCCCATATTGTGCCTTTTTCCTGGTATCTCTTCCTTTCTTTGTTCTGCTGTCACAAATATGCAAACTTCTGTATGAATTGTGAACGCTGAGTTTCACATGCATTTTCATTTCTCTTGTAATAAATTTGGTTTTCACATTGTGATTTCCTGTTTGACAAATGTTAACTCTAAACTGTATTTTAGCACATTGTGACTTTTCCCTATTTTTAGAGTCCTATAAATGTTACTTCAAATTATCTTGCAATAAGGACATGTCTGGGGCAAGTGAGGACTCTTCCAGTTTGGGACACCCCTTCCCTCCTCCCAACAAGGAATGCTTAGATTTAGACTAATGTTAAATTGTTAATGTTAAAAATTGTTTCTGGCAGACTTGTGCCTGAAATGCAGAGCACAGTATTGTGTGGTTTTTTCTTTGATACTCTTCTCAATATTTTACAGCGAAATATCATGATGTTAGAAACGGATGGGCATTCTGGTTTCCACCATTTTAAAAATTAAATTGGAGAAATGAAACTTAAAATAGAAAACTGAAATCCACAAGGACATCAAGGAATAATCAAGGGTAGAGGTTACCTTGGGGGCAGCGACTGATTTTTGTAATCAGGGGTGGTAGCCTGAGATTTGAAAAGAATCTCCCTCATCCCTCCTCTGTTAACTTCTCCTCTCCCCCCGCCTACTCACCCAGGCACCCATTCTTGCAACAATGTAAAATAAATCTTTCCTGCACTATATCAATAAGTTAGTGGTGTTCTTGATAAGATATTTTGCTTCTTACAAATGGGGGCTCATTTGGGATCCAGACATTATGAATTCAGAGTGGCCCCTGTTCAAGAACAAGGAGACTCCTCCCGTTCATTTCAATGGCTTTATGGCTCAGCTCAGGCTTTCCCCCTTATAGACTGTCCGAGATCCCATGTTGGTAAGTAAGGTTGCTGATGAATCTAAGTATCAGGAAGAAAACTAGAGTAGATTCTGCAGCAGCCAGGCAAACTGTTCTTAGACTAAAGGTCAGAACATGGACTATTTAGTATTGTCTTTGGTAGCTGAGGCCATCTTACGGGTTCTGAGATGTCAGACAGATTAGTAAAATAGGGAATGTAATAGTGCCAAGGAGTGATAACTTATAGGACATACTTCTCATATAGTCCTAGAAGAAAGAGGTTGTCAGGAAATCTAAGCTGAGTAAATATTAGTGACCTAGGATCATTGGAGTATGGAGATCTCCATAATGGGGTGCAGGAAGGATCTACACAAAAGAAATTTATAAGAAACACTAATAAAGAAAGAAGTAGGATAGTTTTTCAGGTAGTAGGGAAGGAACAACTCTATACTAGACAAAAAGAAAAGAAATTTAAAAGCAGTTTGTGTGTGTGTGTGTGTGTGTGTATGTGTGTGTGTTTTGTCTTCAATATTTCTCTCAGGCAGCTGAGTTACAAAGGGGAAAAATGTGGCCATTTTGGGATTTAAAAGCACTTGCAAGGCATCTTGTTGCAAACTAACCTGAATTTTTCTGAAGCTTTCAAGCTTCTCTCCCTAGAGGGGATTGGGAATGACCAAGGCCATTGTATGTGGGCTTACATCCAGTTCAGCTTTTTCAAAGAACGATAGGCAACCCCAAACCCCATGCTCTGGAGTCAGCCCTGCTTTTTCTCTACATGGATTTTATGTTCTCCAACCCCTTCCCCAGAGTCCCCAAACTCTTTTCAGGGGACTCTGGATTCCATAAGAGGGTATCACCTATTTCCATGTGGCTTGGGGAAATCTAGGGAAATCTACATTTTAAAATCTTTCCTCCTTCCCAATACAGTGGTCCACATAGGGAAGAGTCCACATAGGTGGGGGAAAATAGGTGCTATTGCCATTTTGCTCCCAGGGGCCTGTGTCTCCATCTCAGGTCTCAAATAGTTTACTGCCTTTTCAAAGATTTTGAGCAGCCTAGAAGAATAGAGTTTTTGAAGAGGAAAGAGCTTTCTCCCCAAAATGTGACCTTATTTACTGTATGTTTAAATTTTAATTGGTATATGGTAAAATTACTTTCAGTTGATGCATTTGGGAATAAAATTGTAAAAATATGTGTGAATTCATGTTGTAGTGCTGCTAGAAGTTTAAATCTGTATTTGATTTGATTTTAAGTTTAAAAAATAGTTATTAAAACAAAGTTCTCTGGTAACTTACCTAAAGAGGTCATATGTTTGAATCTCCTAATTAGATAAAATATGTTGCTGTTTAAATTGTATATTGAATAATTTGTTTTTTTTTCTTTTTAAATATTATTATTATAGCTTTTTATTGACAAAACACACACATAGGTAATTTTTCAGCATTGACCCTTGCAAACACTTCTGTTCCAACTTTTCCCCTCCTTCCCTCCACCCCCTTCCCTAGATGGCAGGCAGTCCTATACATGTTAAACATGTTAAAGTATATGTTAAATACAATATATGTGTACTCAATACACAATTCAATGAGTCAGGGAAAGTCTGTCTCAAAATACATAGATGAGGCGATCTGAAAATTTGACCTAGCTAGTATGTAATCAGTTTATCCCTCACTTAAAAATTCTTGGAGTGACTATACTATCTTAAGTTTGGTCAGCAGATTAGTTCACAATGCTGATTAATTAAAGTTTGAAGTTAGATTCCTAAGTGGACCTGCTAGCTTTCTGTGAAATTCAATTCTTTGATTATAGTTAACTCTCTGGGATCTATTAACCAATGAGGAAATATTCTGTATCATTTAATAATGTAATTGACTGTATTCCCCATTTTGTCAATCTACATTTCTCCACTCTGGTATTAAGCTCAAGAAAGGTGTCATTAAAAGAAAATGTTGATATCATTCATGCCATTGGAGCCCCTAAATCATCTATTCATTGTAAGAATAGGTTTAATCTGTTGCCAATCTCTCAAAAGACAAGTCATCTGTCCTTGCCTGTCCTTATGCAATTAGGGGAGACTTGCTTACCCCAAGGAGACAACAAGTCTGGTGATACTAGTTCCCTAACAAAGATTATGAGAGGCAGATAATTCCATAAAACAATTAATATTCCTCAGTTGTTAGAGGAGGTCATTCCTGAATCCATTTTTCCTAGTATAACTAATAACTTCCCAAAACTATCCAGTTGCCTTCTCTTTTCCTGTATATTAATTAAGAACATACTCCCCTTTCTCATTTGAGGTCACCGTAAAGTCCGGGGTAGCTCCCTGGAGGCCTCAGGATAAGCCAGAGTCAAGGTAAGTAAAAGTCCTTGGTCTTTAGGGGGAAAAGTGAAGAAAATGAACAAAACTGCCACAAGCTCACTACCAACCTCCCTTCTCCTGGTTTTGCTGCAAAGTGTAGTTCTCTGGCCTCTGTCACCCCACCCCCTAATCCTTACCTACAAGTCTCTTAACCCCCAAAATGTTAGCATTAATTGTGAAAAGAGCAATTCCAAACATATGCTAATAGAGTCATTGTCCAATAGGTAATTAGCCTTAAGTGCTCAGTTGTTTGATTCTAGCACACCTTTTAAGAGTTTCAGCTCTTTACAAGTCACTAGCAAAGGTGGCCAGTCTAATTGCTTTGTTAACACTTATATACTTCACCACTAATAAACATTATGCTTGGAATGTGATCTTTAGTTTACCTTCATTACTTTTACTGTCCCACACCAATTTTGAGTAGCCAATAGTTAGAAGGAAGACTGGCCACTATTAGCTACACTTTATCACTATCCCTAGGAAAAAAAACCCAAAACATCAAAGCACATTTTCTTGAAAGTAAGATCTTCATGTACAAATTGGGGCAGGGAGATGGGGAGCAGAGGGAGGCTGAAGTACAAACACATATAATCCACCACCAGAAAATCCTAAACAATATGTATCCTGGGAGAATTTTCATTGCTTTTTTATATTGTGTAGTTCACATGATTTTTCTGTGTTTGCCATTTCTAGTTTCTGTCTCAACTGGATGTTACTGTACTTTCCTTGATGTGTTGTTACAATGCTCTTTTCTTCTGGGGTACTGTTTTGCTCTTTCAGAAAGGGCTGAGATTCTTTGTCTAGCATTGATAATGGGTGTGTTAAAGACTGATCTAACCCATAATCAAATTTGAAAATCCTACAAATCACAATTTGATTTATTGTCTTGTTCATTGCTTAGACTTAAGAAAATAATGGGGAAAATGATAATAATGAAGATGAAATTTAAAAACATGTTCTGTATATATTTATTTTAGAAGTTAGGATCTCAGGTGTTGTCAGGCTGGTAGGGGAGGTAGACTTTATCCTGTCTGAAAATTCCTTGGTCCAAAGTTGGGTTCCTTTAGTTAGGAACTCCTCTTTGGCTTATGACATCCATCCCACTTAAGTTCTCCAGATTTCTTTCATATTTCATTGTCTTTGTCATTGTCTCTTTAAATCTTTCACTTTGGTAAAATCTAAATAGAGCACACACATCATCAATCTCTCAAAATTACTTTATATCTATATTTTTCTTACTTTTCTATATGTTGTATCCCTCCTCTTTTAGTAGAGGTATTCTTAAAGGTAAGAAGTATATTATTTTCCACTTTGTATCCCCAGTTCTTGGTATAGTACATTTAATGTTGTAGGCTCTTAATTATGTTTGTTGAATCAATGCAATTATTTTGACAGAAGTCAATTAGAATCTTATAATTAATCTGCTGGCATGAATTTACAATAATACTTATATCTGAAATGCAAGTAGATAGAAAAGAAGTATAAGGCAGAGTCCCTGCTCTCAAGGAGCTTGGGAAAAAATGAATAGGATTTAGATAGAAAAAATGAAAAAACAGAACAGAGAAAAGGGAAACGAGCAGATCTGGGAGACATAACAACATGAGCAAATCATAGAAATAGGAGTGGTTTGGGTAGATTTTGAGTAGACTGAGGAGACCAACTTAACTGAAGTAAAAGATATGTGTTGAGGAGAAGTATGAAATAGGTTGAGACAAATAGATAATAATCAAATGGTGGAAGACTTTAAAAAAGTAGGAAAAGAAGTCTAAATTTCATGTAATCGAATATAGGGAACTACTGAAAATTTTAGAGCATCGGAATTCTATGATGAAACTTTTTAAGAAAGATTCTAGAGGCAAAGGAATCATCTGGGAGACTACTTGCCAGTAGTTCAAGCATGAATTGGTAAGGATAGAGACTTAGGGTAATAGCAACTTAAATAGCAATGAAGAGATGAATAAAAGCGAACATTTATTACCATTTATTTTTACCATTCTTTCCCCTTCTGTAACTTTTTCTCTACCCAATGAGAAGGCAAACATTATCATATCAATTATCCATGTAAAATTATACAAAAATTATCTGTGTTGCAAAAAAGCAAGAAAAATAAAGTGAAAAAATTATGCTTCCACTTATACTTCCGTTATACTGTTCATCAGTTCTCTCTCTGGATATGAATATTATTTTTTCATTGTGAGTCTTTTGGATTTATCTTGAATTTTTGTATTGACCAGAAACTGAGAAAGAAAACAAAATGCTAAGTCTTTCACAGTTATTGTTACAGTATACAATAATTTCCTGGTTCTGTTACTTCACCGCAACACTTCATAGATGTTTTCCAGGTTTTTTGAAAGTACCTTGCTCACTATTTCTTATAGTACAATAATATTCTATCATAAATAATACACATTTTTTCACAATTTTTTCAGCCATTCCACAATTGATGGATATCCCCTCAGTTTTCAATTCTTTGTACCACAGAAAGAGCTGCTATAAATATTCTTTTGTACCTTGAGTCCATTTTTTTTTATTCTTTGAGCATATATAGACCTATGAATGATATTGCTGGGTTAAAGGTTATGTTGTGTCCTACTCTTCATGATGCTCTGTGAGGTTTTTTTGGCAAAGATACTCAAATTGTTTGCCATTTTCTTCTCCAACTCATTTTATAAGAATAGGAAACTGAGATAAACAGAGTTAAGTGACTAGTAAATATCTGAGACTACATCTGAATTTAGGTCTTCCCGACTCCAGCCCAGCACTTTCTCCACTATGCCACCAAATTGCTCTATAGTCTTGTCCAAATTGTTCTCAAGAATGGCTGGATCAGTTTGCAATTCCACCAACAATCCTTTAGTGTACTTGTTTTTCTACATCCCCTCTAGCATTTGTCTTTTTCCTTTTCTATCCTATGAGGATGTGAAGTAGTACCTTAGAAATCTTTTACTTTACATATCTCTGATTAGTAATAATTTAGGACATTTGATTTCTTCTTCTGAAAACTGCCTGGGCACTTATAAATTTGATTCAATTCCCTATATATTTAAAAAATAAGGTCTTTATTACAGAAATTTGCTGTAACTTTTTTATGTTATTTCATTGTCTGTGGTACCTTTTAGCAAAATGTCGTTTTCCTGTTTTTGTGTTTTAATTTAATTGTTTTTAATTCAGCAGAGATATATTACTCCCCAACACATATCTTTTACTTTAGTTAGATTGGTTTCCTCAGTGTACTCAAAATCTCCAGCCTCTAATTTTAAATCTGTGTATTTTTGTTTCAAATGTGACAAAGAAATTTTAAAGGAAAAATCAATGGGACTTCATGACTGATGTGAGGGGATGTAGAAGAAATATAGAATCATAGATTATTTAAGAAAAAAGGAAATTAAACATGGTTTATATTTTTACAAATAAACTAAGTGATGGTAATCAAAATACTTTTGATTTATCATAGTTTAAAATCATTTATTGCATACTTACTTTATACATGATATGACAGGATTGCTAACTAGGAATTTTTTATGTTAAAATATGTGTTAAATTCAATACGTATATACATATTTATACAATTATTTTTCTGCACAAGAAAAATCGGATCAAGAAGGAAAAAAACTGAGAAAGAAAACAAAATACAAGCAAACAACAACAAAAAGAGTGAAAATGCTATGTTGTGGTCCATACTCAGTTCTCACAGTCCTTTCTCTGGGCATAGAGGGCTTTCTTCATCACAAGATTATTGGAACTGATCTGAATCATCTCATTGTTGGAAAGAGCCATGTCCATTATAATTAATCATTGTATAATCTTGTTGTTGCCTTGTACACTGATCTCCTAGTTCTACTCACTTTACTTAACATCAGTTCATGTAAGTATCTCCAGGCCTCTCTAAAATCATTTTGTTGATCATTTCTTATAGAACAATAATGTTCATATACCATAACTTATTCAGCCATTCTCCAATTGATGGGCATCCATTCAGTTTCCAGTTTCTTGCCTCTACAAAAAGGGCAGTCACAAACATTTTTGCACATGTGGGGCCCTTTCCCTCCTTTAAGATTTCTCTGGACTAATGCTAAGTGAAATGAACAGAACCAGGAGATCATTATATTCTTCAGCAACGATACTGTATGAAGATGTATTCTGATGGAAGTGGATTTCTTTGACAAAGAGATCTAACTCAGTTTTAATTGCTCAAGGATGGACAGAAGCAGCTACACCCAAAGAAAGAACACTGGGAAATGAATGTAAACTGCTTGCATTTTTGTCTTTCTTCCTGGGTTATTTCTACCTTCTGAATCCAATTATCCCTGTGCAACAAGGGAACTATTTGGTTTTGCACACATATATTGTATCTAGGATATACTGCGACATATTTAACATATATAGGACTGCTTGCCATCTAGGGGAAGGGGTGGAAGGAGGGAGGGGAAAAATTGGAACAGAAGTGAGTGCAAAGGATAATGTTGTAAAAAATTATCCTGGCATGGGTTCTGTCAATAAAAAGTTATTATAATAACAAAAAAAAATCAGAAAGTAAGATCTCTCTGGGATAAAGGCCAGTAGAAACACTGATGGATCAAAGGGTATGCACAGTTTGATAACTTTTTGACCATAGTTCCAAATTGCTCTCCAGAATGGCTGGATCCATTCACAATTCCACCAACAATGTATTCATGTCCCAATTTTTCCACATTCCCTCCAAAATTCATCATTATCTTTTAAGAATTTGTTTAAAATATAAAGCCACCCATCTTCATTCCATACAGCTTGCTTTTAAAATTACATAATATTATGCATTTTTTCAAAAATCACCTTGTTTATCTGTGCTTCCTAATGACCCTCTATCTTGGTATCACTGTTATTAACTTTCTATCCCCCCAATTACTGACTCCCTCTCCCCCCGCCACTAAAATGAAGAGGAAGGTATTAAAAAAAAAAAAAACCTACTTCTAACAAATTCAAGCAAAAGAAATCTATACTATTATCATGTCCAAAAATGTATGCCTTTTTCTTCATCTTTTTCCAATCTTCACTATAGACCTTCTGGAGATAAGGGTGAGTGATTGCCCACTTCTCCACCCTTTTCTTCATGTCTATGCCTTCTTCCAGTCATACATATCAGCTACAAATAATCACTAGTTCCATCCTCTTAGTTCTTTTCTACTTTAATGTATTCCTTTTACCCATCCTTCTTTTACCCTCCTCTAAATCCTCAGATTGAAACAAATCCACCTGCATTATCTCTGTTTTGCTTATTCAATTCCCTCAATATCCTTTGGAGAAATTAAAGTTACTGGTTACTTTATCCACTCTTAAAATGTAAGTCCCAAATCCAAGTCACCACACAGTTCCTTTCATTGCTCAAATACATTTACCTTTTTTGATTTCCTTTTAATTTTGTGTTCATATTTCACAATCTCACTAAGCTCTAGGTTTTCATAAATAATGCTTAAAAGTCATTTAATTCTTTAAAAACTCATTTCCCCCTGTAGCTTATCCTCAACTTAATTAATCTTTATTATAAATCTTTAATCTTTTGGAATATTCCAAGATTTTTTAAATTTATGTATGAAGTTACCAGGTCTTACATGATCCTGACAATAGTTCCTTAGTGCTTGAACAGCTTTGTAATATTTTTATTTTGATATGGGAACTCTGTTTTTTGGCTATGATGATATTGGGAATTCTTTTCTTTTTTTCCCCAGAAGATAATTGGTGAATTCTTTTCCCCCTTTACTTTGCCTTCTGGTTCTAATAGATCTAAACAATTTTTATTTATGATTTCTTGAATATGGTGTTCATCCTTTTTAAAATGATTTTCAGGAAGTCTGAAGTTTCTTAAATTTTCTCTCTGTCACTTGTTTTCCAGTTTTTTTTTTTATATCAATCTTACATTTTTCTTCTATTTTTTCATTCTTTTGATTTTGTCCTAATATCTCTTAACTATATTATGAAAACATTGATATATTTGGTCCATTTTAATTTTTGGAACTCCATTATTTGCATAAGGTATACCATTTTCTCTTCTAAGTTACTTATTCTCCTCATTCTTTTCTCAAAAATTCTTTTTTTAAATTTTATTGTAAGCAGGTAGGTGACACAGTGGGCAGAGTCTTGGACCTGGAGTCAGGAAAAACTGAGTTTAAATTCAGCCTCACACAATTCCTAGAGGTGACCCTGAGCAAATTACTTAACTTCTGTATGCCTCAGTTTCCTTATCTATAAAGTGGGGATAATTATAGTCCTATCTTCTAGAGTTGTAATGAGAATAGAAATATTTACAAATTTACAAATCCTGAATCTAGCTTAAATACTAGCTATTCTTATTATTGTTAATACCTTGCTACATTTTTTCCTAAGTATTCTCATAGTTCTTGATGAAAAATCTTTTTATTTTCATTTGATTCTCTGCCTGTAGAGTTGGTCATAATTCTAGAGGATATCTAAATCTACTACCAGTTAGTGTGTTCATTGATTTACTCACTTTAGGCTTCAGTTCCTGAATAGAGACTTGTATTAGGATTAGGCTATGCCCTTTGCTATACTTTTGGATCAAGTAGATTACTACTCTCACTCTAGTTCCCTAGAGTTCTTGTGCTGACCCCCATTTCCCATAATGAGCCCCATACTCTGGATCTTTGAGGCTCTCTCTGGAATCTCAATACCTATATGGAGTGTTAGGGAACTCAAAGCTTTTAGGTTTGGTTTGTCCCTGCCTGGGCATCACAGCAGCATAATGACTGCTGCCCATTGATGATCTCTAAAGCTTCCAATGTTTTTTCTTTGGAATTTTCTGGAAAATGTGAAGTTTTATGATCACCCTGGATAATAATCAGGCAAAATATCTATTTCAGACTGTCTATATCCTTAATATCACCCTCAGTCTGATTTGTAGATATATTTTTGCATTTCCTATTGTGGTATCTCATCCTAATATGGAGATGACCTAAGCTCTTGAAAGCTCTTTAAGGGAAGTACCTATTTGAGTACAGGGCCCATCATATATGATGCATCTTTTATTCAAAGACTAGCTTCTGTTAAGAGAAACTTATCCCTAACGAGGTGAACTTTGAGTTTTTTTTTTAAATATGGTAAAAATATATATTAAATCCATTATATGCATATATATTTATACAATTATCTTGCTGCATAAGAAAAATCAGATCAAAAAGGGAAAAAAAAGAGAAAAAATAAAATGCAAGCAAAACAAACAACAACAAAAAGAGTGAAATTGCTATGTTGTGATCCACACTCAATTCCCACAGTCCTCTCTCTGGGTGAAGGTGGCTCTCTTCATCACAAGATCATTGGAACTGGTCTGAATCACCTCATTGTTTAAAAGAGCCATGTCCATCAGAATTGATCATCATATAATCTTCTTGTTGCCATGTACAACGATCTCCTGGTTCTGCTCATTTCAGTTAGCATCATTTCATGTAAGTCTCTCCAGGACTCTCTGAAATCATCTGCTGGTCATTTCTTGTAGAACAATGATATTCCATAACATTCATATACCATAACTTATTCAATCATTCTCCAACTGATGGGCATTCACTCAGTTTCCATTTTCTTGTCACTACAAAAAGGGCTGCCACAAACATTTTTGCACATGTGGGTCCTTTTCCCTCCTTTAAGATCTCTTTGGGATATAAGCCCAGTAGAAACACTTCTGGGTCAAAGGGTATGCAGAGTTTGATAGCCTTTTGGACATAAGTCCAAATTGCTCTCCAGAATGGTTGGATCAGTTCACAACTCTACCAACAATGTATTAGTGTTACTTTGGTTTTTTGGAGGGGAGAGAAGGGAGGTAGGATGAAGTGAACAGGAATTCAGAATGATTGCTTACTAATGGACCTTTAAAAAATTGTGATCTTTCTTTGTAGAGCAATTCCTCATGCTAACATAGGAGAGAAAAGGGTCCCTGTGGAAAATATTTATCATTTAATGTTTTCATCATGAGCAAAAACTACTATCCTAAGAACAACCCTCCTTAAAAATGCTTTTCAATTCAGAAGCATGCTTCTGGATGAAAGCACAAATTTCTTCCCAAAGCCATCTGAAAAATTTGATAATTTCTGAAACCAGATAGTTTAAGAAATTGGCCTTTTTTACTTCTCTGTTGTTTTCACAGTAGACTCTCTGTTCTTGGATAATTTTCTCAATCTGAGAGTAGATCTCATTGTTATAGTAGGAGCTTCCATTAACCTGCCTCATATCTTTGACCATTGCTATGAACTCCCTGACCTGCACTTCCTTCTCTTCTCCTGTTGCATTATTGTTGAAAGTGCAGTACCGTCTCCCACATCTTTCCATCAATTTCACAAAGTCCTGATCATCATATTTCTTTATGAAATCATCTATGCTCTTCCCCTTTAGCCCTTCTTTTTTAGTGAATAAGAAAATGACATATTTCAGTGCATCGTTGCCAAAAAGTTTTTGAATGAGTTGAATGGTTAACTTCTCTTCTTCGGTGTAGCAACCCAAAGGTATTACAAGAACAATTATATGAGGCCCTGGGGAGGAGAGGACCAAGCACTTAGCAAGTTCTTGTAAAATTTCTTGAATGTTTCTGTGTGTATCAAAAATGCCAGGTGTGTCAACCACTGAAAATATCCTGTTATCCCTCATGCTGCTTGCTTTTGTACATTTCTTAGTTATTGAGACTGGGGATAATTCAGATTTAAATGCCTTCCAGCCAAGGATAGTGTTTCCTGTTGCACTTTTCCCAGATCCAGTCTTCCCCAAAAGGATAATTCTTACTTCTTCAGAGTACCAAATGCCAGATCCAGGTCCTCCTGTGAAGAAGAAAGACATTATAACCTCTTTTCACAGGCTGCATTGAAGTTAGAAATCAGGTAACTATTAAAATTTATTCTTCATGTGAGAGCCAAAATTTGGGCTCCTAGTTTAACTTTGTTTTTACCTGCTACCTCTCAAGGAGGATCTATAGACATTTTCTTTATTTTTCTAAATACATTTCTATTGATATCTTCTGGATTTTTTTAAACTACCACATGATTTCTGCCAACATCTCTTCCTTTTTTGTTTCCCTTTCTTTTCCCTTCCCAGAGGGCCATCCTACTTACCAATATTTTAAAAAGAAAAATTAAACCAAAATGAAATTCAGCATATCTGTCCAATATATTTTTTACTTAAGTATTTTCTGTGAGTAGGAGACCCTAAAACAGCTTTTCAGTATTCTCCTTCATCTTCCTTCCTATCTCTGCTGTCATTTTTGTCTACTTCATAGTGAACCATCCCAACATCAGTGTGAATCAGGCCAGGTTTTGCAACTCTGTCTTCATGAGATGCATGAGATGGATAAGACTTTGCCTCAGGGTACCAATATTGGGGAAGGGAGTAGGCTTCTTTTCCAGGGCTGCAATACCAGGGTCTTAAGTTCCTTTTCTCACCTTCCTCCCTGAGTTCTTTCCCCTACTATTGCCAACAACGTGAGAAACAGAAGAGTAGGCTTCCTATCTCCCAGTTGCTATACCTGTACCTATAATTAGACTCTTCTCTACTTTATGTCCAACTCTGTCTTTAGGCAGAACAAGATATACTGGAGCCAATTAATACTGATTATCAAGAGCTAGTTATTAAATTTTCAGTTTTGCCCTTTATATCTCAGAAATCACTAAAAGCTATAAATCAGGGCTTTGTTTATTGTCTTATTGGATGTCTCAATTTGAGAAAGTGTGATAGAGAAAATGTTAATATGCAGATTAAACTTTCAAATGTATCTTGCATTTTGGGGGAACCAGTTATTAAACACTTACAAATACAATACTGCCTCCAACCCAGCTCTAATTCTTCCATCTTTCTTTGTAATTGTTCCAGAAAGTCAATGCCTTTCCTAAAATGTGGTGACCAGAACTAGACATGGTTCTCTTGATGTGGCCTCCTGATGTGTTCGATGGGACTATTCCGTCCTTCCTTCGTTATGGGCCCTTACCCTTCTGAATATGGTTTATAGCAATCCTTTCTTTTTTGGTCAGTTGGGTTACACAGTGGATAAAGCACTGGGCTTGGATTCAGGAAGACCTGAATTCAAATCTAGCCTTAGACATTTATTAGCTATGGGAGTCTGGTTAAGTCACATGACTTCTCTCAACTATTTCCTCATCTGTAAAAAATGGTGATGAAAATAGCATCTTTTGGGATGGTTATAAGGGTCAAATGAGATAATATTTGTGACATGCTTTGCAAATTTTAAAGTGCTATCTAAATACCAATTATTATTGCTGTTGTTATTGTTATTATTATTGTTACCCTGTTATCTCATAGGGAATTTATTGTCTCCTGACATCCGTAAGTCTTGGACTAATGTTTAACCAGGCTACCCACATCTTGTATTTATATTATTAAGTTTTTGAACCTAGAGGGATTATGAAAGTACAGGACTTCTTTTAAGGAAGGTTTCCATTGTGTCTTTGCTGAAATTTTGGAAAAACCCTTATTGCGAGCAACATATCTTGAGGGTGAGTTATTTCTGCTGACTGACATTTTCCATTTTGTGTTCATCCTTATTCCTTTCAGTTTCTGAGTGTGCTATCATCTAACAGAGTAAGAGAGAAATTCATGAGAAAAAGGTCTAAAAGAATGAGCTGTGTGTTAATTTCTTGTGCTTACCTGTACAAGAGAGGATTCTGAAAGGAAAAAGGGAGGAAACAAGTATTTATTAAGTGCCTGGTACTTGTTCCTGACATTGTGCTAATCACTTTACAAACATTATCTCATTGGATCCTCTCAGCAGCTCTGGATTATTAGACTCATTTTAGGACAAACTGAGGCAAGAAACTGAGGCAGACAGGTTGACTGACTTGCCAAAATTGTCCTTCTGAGAGCAGGGTGGGGTAAAAAGATCATTGGAAAGTGACCATGATGTAAAAAGAGGTAGCAGAGATGAACCATATATTAGTATCTTCAAGTGGAAAATAATTTTGCTAAGTATGTCCCATTAGGACTTATCATAAATCAGTAATAAAGAATACTACTATTAAAATTATAGTAATCATTTAAAAGGCTTAGGGGTTTTACTGAACTAAGTAATGTCTAAGGTCCTTCTAGCTCTAACATTCCAGAATTTAGAATCTGGATTAAGGAGAAATGAGATTTAGGAGGCTGGATATATCCATACTAAATGAGGGGTGCTCCTCCTTATAAAGTACTCAGGAAAAAGTCTAATAAAACCATTTATACTGTAGTATAGCTGACTGATATGTCTCAGTTTGTTACCTGTCCTGAGTATAACAGAGAAGCAGGTAAAAAGGGAATGAATCTTTTAGTACTTACTTTTAAAAAACTTTTTTTTTTTTTTTATGTGAGGCAGCTAAGTGACATGCTAAAGGTCATACAGCTAGTAAGTGTCAAGTGTGTGAGGCTGCATTTGAACTCAGGTCCTTCTGATAAATGCTTATTTTTAAAACTGTTAGCACTCAAGTTGAGGAGATTTTTTTTTCTGTTGAAGTAAAGAGGGAGGGGCTTTTTTGAGGTTCTAAAATTGCAACACTGATTGAGCTGCCTCAATCAATAAGCCTAATATATATGTTAGAAGTCTAATATTACCTATGTAGAAAGCTCCCTATCTCCTTTGTCTATTTAGCTAATGATGGAACCAGAATAGGGCACTGGCTCTACTGCCTATCCCTGTTTAGGTTCTATGAGAAAACATATGGGGGTTGAGCCAAGAAGTGAGAGGAATGGAGTGAGAGGAAGTAATACAATATAGCTTTTCCCAACATTTTATTTATTCAGTATCATATTAATCAGACCATCAGAGAATTACTTCACTGAGCTAGAAAAAAATAATAATTTGTCTGGAGAAGCAAAATGTCAAGAATAGCAAGGATGATCAATGGAAAAAATGAGGAGTACCCGATTTCAAACCCTACTACAAAGCAATTTGCTACTGGATGGTAATCGGTAAAGCAATTTGGTACTAGGTAAGAAATAGAGCAGTTATCAGAGGAACACATTAGCAAAACAATAACTAAATGTTTCCAAAGATCTCAGCTATTGGAACAAGAATTCATTCTACAAAAACTGTTGGAAAACTGGAAAGTAGTCTGACAGAAACTAGATATAGATAAACATCTTGCATCATCTAATAAGACAAAGCTCAAAATGGGCACATGTTCTAGATATAAAACATGATATCATAAGCAAATTAGTGGAATATAAAAAAATTACCTGTCAGATTTGTGGATAAAAGGGTTCATGATCAAACAAGAGATAGATTCACAAGAGATAAAATGGACAATTTTGATTTCATAAAATGAAAGTTTTTGCACAAGCAAAACTAATACATTTAGAATGAAAAGTAAAGCAGAAAACTGAACAGCAAGTTTCTCTGATAAAGGTTTCATTTCTTTCTTTCTTTTAACAAAATAATAATAGCTTTTTTTTCAAAATACATGAAAAAATAGTTTTCACCGTTCACCCCTGTGAAACTTTGTGCTCCAAATTTTTTTCCTTCCTCCCTTTTCCCTCCCCTAGACAGCAAGGAATTCAATTTCCACATTTATCATGCTGCTCGAGAAAAAATTAGATCAAAGGGGGAAAAAACATGAAAAAGAAAAAAACAAGCTAGCAAACAATAACAAAAAAAGTGAAAACATTATGTTCTGATACACATTCAGGCTCCATAGTTCTCTCTTTGGATGCAAAAGGCTCCATCCCATGACTATTGGAATTACCCTGAATCACCTAATTGTTGAAAAGAGCCAAGTCCATCCTAGTTGATCATCACATAATTTTGCTGTTGCTGTGTACAGTGTTCTTTTGGTTCTAATCACTTCACTTAGCATCAGTTCATGTTAGTCTCTCCAGGCCTTTCTATAATCATCCTGCTGATCATTTCTTACAATAATATTCCATAACATTTACATAGCATAACTTCTCAGCCATGGCTGGATTTCCACTTCTTTGTCACTACAAAAAGGGCTGCTACAAACATTTTTGCACACATGTGGGTCCTTTTCCCTTTTTTATGATCTCTTTGAGATACAGACCCAGTAGAGACACTGCTGGATCAAAGAGTATGCACATTTTGATAGCCCTTTGGGCATAGTTCTAAATTGTTCTCCAGAATGGTTGCATCATTTCACACCACCACCAAGAATGTATTAATATCTCAGTTTTCCCACATTCTCTCCAACATTTATCATTATTGTTTCCTATCAGCTTATCTGAGAGGTGTGAAGTGCTACTTCAGAATTGTCTTCATTTGCATTTCTCTAATCAATGGTGATTTAGAGCATTTTCCAATATTGTTAGAAATGGTTTTAATTTCTTCATCTGAAAATTGTCTGTTCATATCCTTTGACCGTTTATCAATTGGGGAATGGCTTATATTCTTATAAATTTGAGTTGGTTCTCTATATATTTTAGAAATGAGGCTAAAGGTCACATTTCTAAGACATAGATATGTAAGATAAATAGGGAACTATAGAGGGAATAATTAGAAGAATGCAAATTAAAATAACTCTGAGATATGAGCTCATACTCATCAAAATAGCTAAGATGACAAAAAAGAAAAAGTGCTAGAAGGGCTGTACGAAGACAGATAAATTAATACACTGTTTGAGCTGTGAACTTATTTGACCATTTTGGAAAGCAATTTCAATTATGCCCTCAAAACATTCTGTACATGCTTTTGAGCCAGAAATACTGCTACTAGACTTACACTCAAAGAGATCAAAGAAAGAGGAAAAGGACCCTTAGTATAAAAATATTTATAGCAGCCCTTTTTTAATTGTAAAGAATTGAAAACTAAAGATATATTTATCAATTGGGGAATGGATGAATAAATTATGGTATAATGCTATGATGGAATATTATTGTTTAGTAAGAAATGAAAAGGATGGTTTCAGAAAGACCTGTGAAGATTTGTGTGAACTGATGCAATGTGAAATGAGTAGGACCAGAACCACTTATATAATAACAATATTGTAATAATAATAATGTTTGAAAGACTTAGCATCTCTGATCAACAAAATGATCTATTGTTATTCTAAAGGACTTGTGATAAAACATGTTATCCCCAAATATCTTCTAAGTGAGACTTAGAGTGAAGACTGGACTGTATTTTCTTTTTTTTTTTTTCTTTTTGGACTTGTACAATGTACAAATTTATTTTGAATGACTATACATATTTACAATCAGTTTTGGGTTTTTTGCCTTCTCAATAGGTGGTAGAAGTAGAGAAGGGACAGAGAGAATTCAGAAATAAAAATTAAATAAACAGGTCAAGTAAAAATTTTTTAAATGTAAATAATATTTATTTCAGTTAGCTATTATCTCATGAAGAAAAATGGATGATATCATAAGGATGATGTGTATGATAATGTTTATCAGTCCTATGGAGGGCAGGATCTCATAGAAAGGCAATAGGAATGTTGTTTTTTTTAAGTTTCTCTTTCCACCAAAATCTTCCCTGAGGACTTGGTGATTCCCTAAGGTTTTCTTTCTCTGGAGATTCCTTAAAAACAGAAATTTAAAAAATCTGTTTTGATTGTTGGCTTAGGCTTGTTTTTCAGTCTTATAATTTTGTGAACACAATGACCTGAATGAGTCCTAGAGTATATAATTGAAATAATGGTGTTGAATGAATACTACATAGCAGTGGTTCCTATTTCTGATTTGGGGTCTTTTTTTTTTTTTTTAGAGCACAGTGCTTTTCTACTAGAAAATATATACCTCAAAGTATATTCTACTGTATACAAAGTAAAAATCAAGGTTTTAACAAGAGAAATAGGAACTCATAGTAATCACTGAGACTTGGGAAGATAATGGCATTTAACGTAAAGGATATATCTTGTTGAAGAGTAATAGATTTGATAAAAGGGACAGAGAAGTAGCAGTATTTGTCAAGATAATAGACATATCTCTGAACCTGAATGGGGCCAGAATAATAGAGAACATTTTGGTAAAGACAAGAAAGTAATTTGGATGAAAACATAGATGGCACGGTCATCAAATTTTGAACAGATATGAATCTGGGATCCATGGAGTATAAAAGTGTAAGGAAAGGCTAAAAAATGGACTTACTCTGATGAAGCAAACTTTAATAGGTATGCATATGAATGCTTATTCTTAGTTTGAGAAAATCAATTTCATAAGTCCAGAATGGAAAATATTTTGCTAGTAGGCAAAAAGACCATACTCTCAAGGAGATGACCATTTGGTAGAGTAGACAATATGTAAACAACTATGTGCAAGCAAGATATGTACAAGATAAATTAGGGATAATTTTAGAAGGAAAAGACTAAAATTAAGGAAGACTAGGAAAAATTTCTTACAGAAGGTGAGATTTTAGCTGAGATATGAAGGACGCCAGGGAAAGCCAAAAAGCAGAGATGAAGAGGGAACATCTAGATATTGTGGTCAATCAGTAAAAATATCTGGAATAGGAGATGAAATTTCTTGTGCAAAGTACAGCAAGAAGTCTTGTGTCATTGAATCACAAAAATACACAGATGGAACTAATGTAAATTAGAAGTTACGACTAGAAAGAAGTCACATAATAAAGGTTTTAAAATCCAAACAGAATTTTATATTATATTCTAGTGACAAGAAAGATCACTGGAGTTTCCTGATTAGGAAGATCAAGGAAAAGTTCTTACAGAAGATTTTTAATTAGAGACTATATGACTATGTCTTGTAGATATTGTGTGACTGGTTGGACTAAATAAAACCTGAAGTCCCTTTATATTCTGAGGTTCTAAGTTACTGTTATAACACTAACCTATAGTTTGCCTAGCTTGATAGAGGAGACATTTGTATATTTACATATACAAGTATGTATGTATATGTATTATATGTAATGTGAGTGTTTAAACATAGCATAAAATTGTCAAAGAGTCAAATATGGAAGTTATGGAGATTAGGTAGGGGTCAATTATCCAGGAATCTGCTGGAAGTTTTATTCTATTTCAGTTAGAATATATGATGAAATCTTTTTTTTCCATTGCTGATAATTTCATCTTTCAGAAAATAGAGGGAACAGGAAGAATGAGTTTTTTGTTTTGTTTTGGTTTTTTTGATGAGGCAATTGAGGTTAAGTTATTTGCCCAGGGTCACACAGCTAGGCAATGTTAAGTGTCTGAGGTCAGATTTGAACTCAGGTCTTCCTGACTTCAGGGCTGGTGCTCTATCCACTGCACTACCTAGCTGCCCCAAGAATAAGTTCTTAATACGTAATTCTGATTAATAAAGAAGAGCTGAGTAATGTACAATAAATCATAGGAATATGGGGATAGAGTGATTATGTCATACTACATTGGACATGATCTAATTTATATAGGAAAGTATACTTCAGAAAGTATAGGGGAAAGATCTGATTTCATGTCTAGAAACACTAAAAGGGAAGACAGATCAAAAGTGGTTAAAGATTCTCAAAAATGTGTGGCCCAGGG
Organism: Sarcophilus harrisii; assembly: GCF_902635505.1. Classification (NCBI taxonomy): domain Eukaryota; kingdom Metazoa; phylum Chordata; class Mammalia; order Dasyuromorphia; family Dasyuridae; genus Sarcophilus; species Sarcophilus harrisii. The sequence goes on along the minus strand of NC_045430.1, from coordinate 199,738,641 downwards.
CTCCACTTTGGTAGATACAAAGATTACTTAGAGCTTTGTACCTACATGAAAGGCAGAGTTGACAAGAGCTTGACAGATAATGAGAAAGTACTCATTCTCTTTCTCAATGAAGTTGCAAATGCCAGACTTGAGACCTGGGTCACATAGGAAATTTTGATAATGTAATTGTGAGTAATAATAATAAAGAAGACAAAGGGAAATTAGACCAATATGTTTCTCATGAAATTTTCTCATAAGTTCAGATATTTTAAAATTATTTATTAAAATCAAGCAAAATAGAGCCAAACAAAATGTTAACCAGCACAATGCCTTGAATGTTTTGGATGCTTAATAGATGTTTATTAAATTGAGTGAAAGAACACAAACGAGTGGCATAAGTCTACAGGTAATTATATTACCTATGCTTGTAAAAGAAGAATTCTCTTTCCTTAATTCCCTCTGTTGTCCAGAAAATTGCTAAAAAGGCCTTTTTTGTTTTTCTAAGTATTTTTAAATAGTTGCTGTCCATGATTGGCATTAACCTTCCTGATATTATTCCTATTGTTTCAAAAGAACTCATGATGAAAATACCATGTACTTCCAGAGAAAGAACTAATGGAATCTGAATGCAGATCAAAGTATAGTGTTTTCCCTTTTCTTTTTTTACTCTGTTTTTATTTACAACATGACTAATATAGAAATATGTTTTCCATGATTGAATATATATAGCATGCTTAAAATTGCTTTCTGTCTTAGGCAGGGGGAAGGAAGGGAGAGAGTTTGGAAATCAAAAATTTAAAAAAATGAATGTTAAAAATTAATTTTTTACATATTTGGGGAAGAATAAAATGTTTTTAAAAAGACATGGAGATTAGAGCTATGATAACTCTCTTTGATATTTTAAAAGCTACTGTATGTAAAAATGATTAAAAATTTGTTTTGCTTGGCTCCAGAGAAAAATACTAAAATCTATGGATGTAAGTTATAGGATGATAGATTTTAGCTTGATAAAAAAAACTTAATAATCCGAGCTCACTAAAATGGAATGAATAAGCTGGACCATGAGAGAGTGAGGTTCCTATTAGTGGCTTTTTGATCACTTTTTGGAGACATTGTAGAGAAGACATATGATGCAGCTAGGAATCAGAATCTTTATGACTCCCTCCAACTTTAGATTTTTTTTTTTACTCTGTTATACTTGAGTGTGTAGAAATTCTGAAGCAATTAAAACTGATTTTCACTTAAAATATACGCCAAACACTACTTTTTGTTTACATGGAATAAAAAATATAGTTCAGAAAAATGTGGGAAATTACTGTCCACTGGGTACGATTTTCAATGATACAAATTTCAGGTACTTAATAATTTGAATTAGTAGATATCTTTTCTACTTGAGATTCTTCTGGGAGGAAGTGGAATTTGATTGATCAACCTCCTACACCAAGTGGACCCTTAAAAACTGTAAATAAATAAATGAGTGTCTAATCCTTTGTAATTTCATTAAATGGATTGTGAAACTCAATGAGAGTCTCCTGATCAATCCCTGAAACTCTTCAAATATTTCAGTAATGAAAAATATTCTTATGGATTCTAGTTACTAAAAGCCTCTTACCAGAAATTGAAGCTTCTTCTGTGTCAGGAAGGGTCCTCACTGGATCACTCTTGTCACTGCTGTCACTGATCCATCCATCATCATATATAACCGAAACTTGGAACCTGTACACAGTCTGAGGTCTCAATCCATCAATGTCACAATATGTCTGGTTATTTCCTGTTCTATATTCATTCCATTCTCCTTCCCCTTGCTCACTCACAGCTTCATTCTCCTCTCTATACTCTATTCTATATTCTTTGATCTTGAGTCTTGTTCCAACAATTCTTGGACGCTTCCAGTGAAGGGTAACAGATTGAGGTCCCACCACAACAGCTTTTGGCTTCCCAAGAGGGCAGGTTAGGGGATGTGTCCTGACAGTAATGCTCACATCACTGCTCTCACTGAGCCCCAGCTCACTAATCTCAGCAAATCTGAACAGATACTCTGTGCTAGGTTCAAGGCCACTCACTTTGAAGACCTCTGGCTTTCCAGATATAGGGATGGAAGTCCAGTTCTCTTCCCCTATGACTTGGTACTCTATCTGATAGCCAGTGATCTTCTCCTCCCTCCCACATTCTGGGGTCAATGTGAGCTCAACACAGTTATATGTGATCTCAGCAATCTGGGGAGGAGGAGGTTTGACTGGGAGCTCAAAGTTGGAGCTGACCAGCAGTCCCTTTTCATAGAGATAAATGGAGACCCCCTGCTTCTCCTGGTCTGGGACAGATGCCACAATGAACTGAGTCTTCTCATTGAAATGATTGGCCCTGGCAAATGCTGAAAACGATTCTGCCAATTGTATGGCTTTTCTCCTAGTCTCTGTGTCTTTGACCCAAGAGTAATAAATCTTTTGCTCACAGTCAGGAATGAATAATGCTGGATCCCGAAGCCACTGTTTCCAGTCTGCTAAGTAGGGTTCTTCCTTCAAAGAGGTAAATGCAAACACCAGGACAAATCTGTGGGGAGAATCTAATACAACATTGTCCAATTCTTTCCAGTCAGCTATGACTTGTACCTCCTTCAGACGGTTGAGGTAGGACTTTACCACCTTCATCTCATTAAGCTTCTGATCTAGGAATTCTGAGAGTCTCCTGGTGCTGAATGGGGACTGGCTTTCCCTAGCTAAAATACAGGTTAGCCCATCTTCCTCTGCTCTGCCCGCCCGGATCAGGGGTAAATTCTTTACTATTTCTTTTTGTAAAAACTGTTTGTGCTGCCTATTTAATTCCTGGAATAGCCTGATCTTTTCCTTGGTTGCAGAAAAGACTGAGAGATCTGGTGCCTCCAGCATGTCATTGCACTTCTTGTCACACTCACGTAACTTCTCTAGAGTGTCCTGGGCTTCCCATGTCAAGCTCATGCTGATCCCTCGAACCAGCCTGGCAGCCTTGGAGCTCAGCTTCTCCAGAGGGTACAACCAGACTTGGAGGGGCACCCCACGGCCCTTAAGCAGCTTAGGAAGGGAGGCATAGACTTGTACTGCATCTTCATAAGTCACTGGATTGGTCTCAAGAATAAAATCCCCATAAAATTTACACCTGAATTCTTTAGTTGATTTTGTTTGATTGCCTTCCATTTTCATCACTCCTTCTATTTTTCCCGATACTTGAGGAATCTTTTCTACACTAGCCTTCAATGTTCCTTCTATATCCCTGACATTTTCATTGATGGAAACTTTCTGATCAAACACAAAGAAAGCCTGGGCCCCATAGAGCACTGCAGTGACCACGTGGGTGGCAGTTCCATTATCAAACACATCATGGTAAGAAATATTCTCATGTCCCAGGTGGTTCATTGTTAGGTGAAAATACTGTGTAGTCATACTATACTTGAGAGTGACCCGGGCTTGCTGTTGGGATGTCTTGCTGTCACATAAATATTTGGCAGAGCCTCCTACTTCAACCAGGCCCCCAAGGACACTTAATTTCAGCTCTCCGGTGATGTTCATGGCATTGGTCTTTTCATCCATAGAGTCAGAGGTGATTATCTCAAAGTTAGTCTTGTATTGATCTTCTGTGGTCACATTTCTCTTGAGGGTCTCCCTGTCCCACAAAGTGATGCCTAGAATGGGACAGAGACATTAGGGAGAAAATGGCAGATTGCAGAGGGAACATAGCTTGTCACTTTAGGGTGTCCTTTCCAGAAGGGAGAGTGAAGACAGCATCTGGAAGGAGGGTAAGTAGGGCAAGAGGCACAGATGGCAGAAGTGGAGAAAATCTCACTCCTGACCTGGAAAAACTTCTAGGCCTCTGAAATTTCCTTGTTCTATCAAACCTTCTGTGAATACTGATAGAACTCTTACAAAGACTCTCCCCACTCTAAACCCCTGAATCTGGATCATTATCTTAGGGCTGCAGTACACAATGCTCTATCCAATACACAAATCCCTATGCTCCTTCTACAAGTAAAGAAACCTCTCCTGCTCCCAGCATGGGAACTGCATCCTCTCCCCCCCAAAAAAACCAAAAAAATATTGATTTAGAGTTCACAGCATTGACAAAGCACTTTCTCCACAAAACTTTATAGGCAAATCATGCAAATTGTGTTAGTCCCATTTTACAGATAAATAAACTTGAGACTCAGAAAGATGTCGGTTTTGGGAAACACATAGCCAGTAAGTGTGAAAATGAAGTCTTTGGATTATAAGAATAGCCCAGCACACTGTCTATCTTAGGTAGAAAATAGGTGACCAAGGGTGAGGTCAGTACCTGGTGGGGATTCTAAGTGGCACTTGTATGCACAGCAGGTCTCCAAGTGGTAGCTGGGTATGCAGTTATTAGAATTTGCTCGAGAGCAGAAAAGTAATAGCATACTACAAAGAAAGATGGCTTGGACCAGTGAATAGAGAGGTCCGAGGGTCAAGAAGCTTGATGTTAAATTGTGGGTCCAGGTGGGCAAGTCACTTCCTTTCTCAGTGACCCAGGCAATTCCATAAGCCTGAATTTCAAAGAAGCTATGGGTCTGCATTGGTAATAAAAGTTTACTCACTGAGAGTTCCCTTTACCAAAGATCCCAAATTATGCCTCTGAGCACTCCTCTCCCAGGTTCAGCTTCTTGCATTGGATGCTTCTTCCACAGACAGCTAGACCCTGAGAAATCCATTTATATACAAACCATTCCCAGTCCTCACTTTAAGGAAGGGAAAATGAGGGCACTGTCCTTTCCACTTTCCATAAACATTTTCTTTCCTTTTCAAGGCTATCCTGGATATTAATTGTAACTTGATTTGCTATCATGTCTAGATGTGTTGGGTCCCTGTAACACAGAGTATGCCTGACTTAATTCAGCCACTGAAGTCCTTTGCAACAATCATGGACTCTGCTGGATCTTGTGGAGATTGCAACTGTTTTTGATTTTTATCCATTGTGAAGAATGACTTCCCTTTCTAACTTGTCCTTGTAGGCCATTCTCTCCTCCTATCTCTAATGCTTGGCATTATGGTACACCAATTCTCTGATGGATTGGCATTTGCCAGTAAATAGGCTCTTCTTTAGTTGGATTAGAGTTAAAAATCCACTTGACTTATGTTTGGGAGAAAGGACAAGATAGCAAACTATACTGCCTGGCACTTTCCCCCAATCTGATCTTTTTACACCTTACATTTCCTCCTCTTACCCTTTTCTGATATTCCCCTCCCCTGATTTCTGGTATAAAATTTTCGCTTTAAGAGAATAATTACCCGGTATAAATGTATCTGTGCGGCAGTCATAGAGTGTTCCCAGATACAGGGGACGGCCAAGAGCTGGTATCTGCATTGTACTCTCCATGGTCATCGTGTCTGATGTTCTCTCACTGAAATTTTCCTGTGGAAGAAAATTGAGATTTGAGGAAGTTGTCTTGAACTCACAGCCTAACCTGCTGGATCAATTCCCTATTCTTCTTCCTCATAATGCTCTCCCAGTCTCTGGTAATCAAGAGCTATCAGGAAGACTGAAGATGTTCTGGAGTAGAATGACTTTTTTTTTTTTTTGAGGATAACAAAGGAACCACATTTCATGGAATTAATTATCTGCTTAGATTAAAGTTTCTAAACCTTTTTTGGGGGTTTGTTTCATGGACCTTTTGGCAGTCTGGTGAAGTCTTTGAGTTCTCAGAATAATATATTTAAATTTTTTAAATAAAAATATGTAGGATTACAAAGGAAATCAATAATTCATGGACCCCAGATTAAGAATACCTGAATGAGATAATCATGGATCCAAACTAGATCAGAGGGTATTGATAATAATCGGGACAATTAGCTTAGATATTTTAGTATCATCCAGATTGTACTAGGTGGGATCTTTGATCTATCTACCTTGCTTTTTGTGTTTTACTTCTGAATTGATATTTTCTTTTTCTGCTTAAATAAATATTCTTTCTTAAGGCCAAGGTAGCTGGAGTAAGGCAAGGAAAAGAGAATATAGGTACTAGATGCAAGTAAAAGATAAAGTGTAATTTGCAAAGAAAGAAGGAAGGAGTGATGTAATATAACAATGATTTTGTGGTCCTCTGATTTTAGGGGGTAGTTTCTGTTCTAACAATAAGTCGGTAGTCCTAAATCTTCTAATTTTGGAATTTGCCTCAGAAAATTCCCACACCCATTCTGTCTTGATTCTGAATAGACTACTCCTCAATCATATAGCTTCTGTCCTCAGGGTAGTCCCACAGATCAAACTTCTGAGACAATAGTGAATAAACCACTCCTCATTTCAGATAGATAATCTGTTGATCAGTGATAACCAAATTCGGATACCACTCCTTTGGGTCATAGAATTAGCATGTCAGTGATAGAAAGTTGGATAAATGTGTTTCTTTGCTTCTGTTTCTTTGGTAATTTCTTTTGTAATTCAGCCCACTTGTAATGGTGTTACAATTACAATAAACTTTGCCCTTTGACTAGGAAATGAGTTCAAGCCTGCAAGTTCTTTTGAGACATCTCAGGACAGAGGTCTTAACCTCGACAGAAAGAAGGAAGGAATGAGAAAAAAAGAAAGAGAAAGGAAGGAAAGAAAGTAGGAAGGAAGGGAGGAAGAAAGACAGAAAGGAGGAAAAAAGGAAGAGAGTGTGGAATTAACTGAGTGAAGACACTGTCAAGAGAATATAATCTTAAATATAATTGTGACTTGAGACTTTATAATAATAAATAGAGCTATAGCTAAAAGTTGCAGATGTTGTGCCCTCCTGTTTTCTCACTACATCTTATTTAGCATTTAAGTACTTCTTTTAAAGGTGATGGTGGCTTTGAACTATATCTGCTTGTATAGCAGTTTTCCAGGGAAACTTAAATTAAGAATTTATTATTATTTACTTGAATTCTTTTGTTTCTGGATTAGATTTCTTTGATTAGAATGTAAGTCTGGACTCACCCAAACAATGAGAGAGAAAGACCAGCCTGGGGGCAGTGTGTGAGGTCTTGGGGTGTTTCTGCATTCAGGGTATTTAATCTTGTGTTTCAAAGTTATGCTTGTGTGGAAAAGGTGAAGAACTTACAGATCAAGAACATATTGATCAGAAACTGTTAGCTGAAGCCTTAAAGGCCTCAGTTTAGGAAGTATGTGATTTTAGATAAGGTCTAGACTGCATTCCACTGTCCAAAAAAGGATATGCAGTGAGGAAGAATGTGATTGTTAGATAAGGCCTGGACTATATTCCATTGTTCAAAGAAAGATACTGGTGAGAAAGCTATACATCTACTGCATTCCACTGACCAAATAGGGGAAATAGAGACTTATGTGACCAATCACACCATATAGAGGGTGGGATTTGGGGGGTTCTTTGTCTGAAATGTATAAATACTGTGAACATTTTCAAGGGAGTGGCTCTCTCTTGCTGTGAAATTCGGCTCACAGAGCACTACGAGGTCTGCTTCTTGAGATTCTAATAAATAATTCTGCTTTTTATGAGTGATCTCTGAGTAAATTTGTGTAGCTCTCTTCATCCCAAACATGATTTGCATTCCTTTTACTGAACAAAACACCTTGTTTGATAGTAGATGCCCTTTCTCACGAGATCATAATAACCTTCCTTTTGCTTTTTCTAACTCTCAGAGTCTCTGATTGTTTTTGTGGCTGTTACTGTCCCACAAAGGAGGAAGAGAAAGAAGGCAATTCGAGGTAGAGGATGATCTTTTTCTAACCCAGGGAACCAAGTAAGTTCTGGAACCAAGAATGTCAGGAAACCCAGTGCTTGTTTCAACTTGGGATATGGAGATCAGCAAAGTTTTAGTATTTAAGGTCAAAGACAAGGTCCCCTAGTTGAGATCAAATATAAAAGCCTGCATTTGGTGGTTGTTGTTGTTTTGGCTGAGGCATTTGGGGTTAAGTGATTTGCCCAGGGTCACACAGCTAGGAAGTGTTAAGTGTCTGAGTTCACATTTGAACTCAGATCCTCCTGACTTCAGGGCTGGTGCTTTATCCACTGCACCATCTAGTTGCCCTCTACATTTGGTTTTAATGCTCTTCATAATCTGGCCACTTTCTACCTTTTTAATCATTTTACTTCCTCCCACATACTTTGCAATCTAGTGATTGACAATAGTTAGCATTTATATAGCACTCTAAGGCATTTTACAAATTAGATATCATTTTATCCTCTCAACAGTTCTGTTGCTATTGTTATCCCATTTTATAGATGGGGATAGTGAGGCAGACAGAAGTTAGGTGACTTACTCAGAGTTACATAGCTAATTAAATGTCTGAGGCTGAAGTTTTAATTTCAGGTCTTCCTGAATCCAGATCAGTGCTTTTATCCTTTAAATTATCTGGTTTCAGTGACAATGGACTCCTTGCTATTCTTCAGCATGATGTTCTCCATCTACAACATCCCATCTCCCATTTATTTCCAAGCCTTTGTAAAAGCTCTTCTAGTCTGGAATGCTCACATCAAACCCTCCACCATCTTGTGCCACTTCACCATAATTGCGTTATCTCCTAGAGTCCTTCTCCATGCACTCTGTCCTCTGAACAAGCTATATCATTTTGCCTGTATTCTCTTGCCTGGGTCTTCGCACAGACTGTTCCCCATCCCTGGAAGAGCTTGCTTTCCCTTCTCTTCATGGTTAAATTTCCCCTAATACTTTAATGGTCAAGTCAAATATCTCCTCTAATGAGCCTCACCAAATTCCCCTAGTCAAAGACGACCTTCAAACATATATTTTGCAAACACTGTATGCAAAAAAAATATATATATACACATATATTTACACTTGGATGTGTGTGTATTTATATACACATATGTGTGTATATATATATATATATATATATATATACATATACACACACAAACATACCTTATTTATATATGAATAGACATATAAATGTATAGCTTAATGGAGGTTATGTCATATGTGAATATAGGTGTGTATATAAAGTTTTATATATTTACATGTATGTATATATATATACACCCACAAATATTCATGTACCTGACATTTTTTCTGTATCTATTTAATACAATTATATACTATTATGTAATACATCTGTATTACTGGTGTATCATGTAGTGTATAGGGCTAATTTCCCAGGGAATTTCAAGTTTTATTTTAAGAAAAAATTTGCTTTTCAGGTATTTTCTAGAAATATTAGTTGTCTGTGAGGAGGAAAATAGGAATTAGGAATCATTTCTTGGCAAATTAATGAGCTAATGATGTAGAACCACTCTTACCTCCCATCCCCCCAATTGCCTGATAGTGGAATGGTAAAAAAAAGAAAAGAGAGAAAATTACATAAAGTGGACATTCTTATCCATTGTAGTCATAAGTCTTTGTTGTCTTTAGATCAGAGACATATCCAGACTGGTCCCAATGGTTACTTTATCCTTGCAGTTTTGTCCAAAAGGACCTTATTCATAATTGCAAAAGTACTTGATCACCTTTCCTTATCTTCATCCCTTGAACAGGGAATGCTTGGCATCCTACTTAAAGATTCTACAAGATAAATGGAAAATATTTCTGCAGAAGCTCTCCTTTCCCCATTGGAAAGATGGCTCAAAATTTGCAAAAAATGAATGTTACAAATTATTTTTACATGTAATTGGGTGGAAACAAAATATCAAGTCATTTGGGGAAAGGATATCTAGCATGTATATAGTGCTTTAAAGCTTATAAAGCATTGTATATTATCTCATTTGGTTCTCATAACTACTCTTTAAGATTGATGTTATTATTATTCCCATTGAGACTAAGAGGTTCAAATAATGCTGAGATTCAAACTCAGATCCTTTTCTTTATAAGATCTAGTTGCCTCTACCGCCCAAGAGATAGGATGGTGTAGTGGGCAGAAATCTGTCCCCGAAAAATTCTTCCCTGGCTAAGTCACCTCACTGTTCAATGTTCTTAGAGACTCTCTGAGCCTGGTAAGTTGCAGAAAGGGCTCATCTGGAGTAGACAGGGAACTCCCCATGAAGAGATTGGTAGAAAACCCTACATTTGATTCTATGATTGATTCTTTCCATTCTGAAAATACAGTTAATTGAATCGCTCTGCTCTCCACAATGGATGCTCCCTTTTGGAATACACTGCCTTTTGGAGATTTCATTCAATATTCTTATCATTCAGCAATCTATCTAATCTAGATTTGTCCCCAAGGGAGAAAATAGTCAGACTTACCTTAGCTCTATCTTCAGAGAAATAAGTTCTATCCACATGGAGAGAGGGAGAAGGATCTATAGAATTTTCCAAAGTCTTGCTTCTGATGCACAAAAAGTCACATAAAGTGGGAAGGGAATCTTGGGGATCATTTCATCAGTATAGAAAAGTTAAATTACTGGCCTACAGTCACTCAAGCAGAAAATGTCACAAAGAGAATTTGAACTTTGGTTCTCCAACTCCCATATTCCACTGTACTGTAGTAATTCCATGTCCTTCTGTGGTCTTCAGAGATAAGCAGCATTTGTGACTAACAAATTTCTTCTTATCCCCACTGTATTTTGCTAACTTACTCCACTTCAAAAAAAAATTGACTGTTCACATTCAAAAAGATTATGCTGATCTTTCTGAAAAAACAAAAATCCTTTAAGAACCTTTTCATCCTTGAAATATTCTAAAAGTATATATGACTCAAAACAGTTCATTTCTGATCTCACGAAATCTTTGTAATGTCAGGAAATGCCTTTAAAAAAAAAAGGGTGTGTTCCCATAAATATCTAGTTTCACTTTTCAGTTTGTTTTTTCCCCCCATGCTTTGTGGAACAAGACATGTTTTTAGTATTTTCTAAAATTCTAAAAACAGAATTAGATTTTAATTAACCTTGTGAAGCCCAGATTCATGAAGATCCATGAGATTCTATTCTCCTTGGAGTCCCTGTACTATTCTTGCTGCACATTGTCTTCCTGCTCCCAAAGAGGAATGATCTATGAGATTTAACCAATGACATGAAGCTAAGAATATTTCTACATTCCAATTTTACCATGAACCTTTTATTTATTTATTTATTGGTGGTTGATCTTGCTCAAGTAAGAAGTACAGCACCCATTCATTTGAGCAGTACCAAAATTTTAATCTGTTCCTTTTTTTTTTTGTCTTGGGGTGTTTGCCTTTCCTAAGGCAGTCTTGTGGCCTCCTATTTTTTAGGGCACTCACCCTACTGATACTGAATTTAATGTGACACTTTATCAACTTTATCCCTACAGAAGTTCAGAACTTCTGAACTCAAGCAATCTACCAGCCTCAAAAGGAAGAATGGACATGTACCACCTTCCAACTAATAACTATGAATCTTAAAGCATGTGGGAAAGGTCAGGGTGTGGAAGTCTTACAGAGTAGCTAGATTTGCTTTGAAAGAACTTTTAGTTTCGATACAATCACCTCAACCTTTTGCAGAAGCAGGAAGTCCACAAGTGTTATACATAGCTTATTGATCAGTGAGTTTGGTTTTTTTTCCTTCTTTTCCTTTTTTGTCTTTAAAAAATTGGCTGGCTCTCTAAGATAGGAAGAGAGAGGGATAATGAGGGAAACTACGGGGATGATAAAAACAAAAGAAATCAATAACAACTCTATTAAAAAACCCAACAACATAGGCCATGGATATTAACAAAGGCCAGGTGGACAAAATTTCAGGTATGCACTGTCTCTCTTTGTTAGAATACTCTCCTGTCAAAAAAAAAAAAAAAAAAAAAAAAAAAAAAGGAGGAGAAGAAATAGGACAAATGGAGGAACTGGTCACCCCATTAAAAGTGACCTTTGGCATTACAAAGTCTCCTAACTTTCTTGGTTTCTCCCAAAATAATGCTCAAAGCCTGCCTTCTATAAGAGTCTCTTCATGGTATAACTCACTCCTGCCACCTCACTGCTGGTGCCTTCTTTCTGAGATTACCTCCTATTTTCCCTGAATATATGTTGTAGATCTAGAATTCTCTGCATGTCTTTTCCACGAGAATGTGAGCTCCTTGAAAGCAGGGACTTTATTGGCCTTTCTTGGTATCCCTAGACCTTAGACTAGTACCTAATACATAGTAAGTGCTTAGGTCATTCTTATTGACTTGATGACTTTCAAAATCTATAGGGAATTGATCCAATGAATGAATGAGAATAACAATCATTCCCTAATACATAAGTAGTCAAAGGATATGACCAGGTGCTTTTCTCCTTTAAAATTTTCAGTTTTACTTAATATCTATTGTTTATCTCAGCCTTACTTCCAAATATATCCCTTCTTGCTCTTTCCTAGAAAGCTATCCCTTATAAGTAAAAGTAAAAATGAAGAGTCAGGTTTTCAATGAAGAAATCAAAATTTTCAATTACATGAAAAAGTCCTCTCAATCATTATTGACTAGAGAAATGCTAATTAAAATAATCTTGAGATATCATTTTATGCCTACCAGATTGGGTAAAATGATAGAAAAGGAAAGTGACAAATATTGGAAGTTATCTGGAAAAAAAGGGACACTAATTCATTGTTGGTGGAGTTATAAATTCATCATCCAATAATGGTGGAAAGCAATCTAGAATTATTCCCCAAAGTTTTTAAACTATCTATTTCTTGATCTAACAATATCACTAACAAGTCGATTTCCAAAGATGATTAAGGAAAAAGAAAAAGAATATGTTCTAAAATGTTTACAGCAGCTCTCTTTATAGTGGCAAAGAACTACAAATTGCACATACACACATACACAAACACATATTTATATACATATAAATATACACACATATTTATACGTACATATACACATGTATATGTGTAGGTGTGTGTATATAGATTGAAGAGAAAAAAGGTGAGAATCAATGAACTATCTGAAAGTGATGAGAGGCAAAACCAGACAGCCCTGTAAAATTATGTAAAATCACCAACAAAAAGTTAAACAAACTTAAATGGTCTTACATTCTCTGGAACCAGGAAGAACCTCCAGAGAATGACTCTTTTCATATACAAACCTAAATGGTCCCACACCCTCTGGAACCAGGAAGAAGAATATCCAGAAGATGTATCTTTTCATATACAAACTCAAGTGGTCTTGCCTATTCTGTTCTATTGTTCTATTTCTGTCTAAAGTAGGCCTTCAGAAAATGTCTCTTTGCAAAAATCACTTCTCTCTTGAGAATGATATTGCCCCTTAAGAAGGCTCTTATCTTGGTGTCTTTCTAACAATAAAAGCCTTTTTATCACAGCCTTTGAATAAGATTTCTTTCTCTATGGGCACCTTGGAGAAGGAGGATCACTCACCTAATCCTACCACACCTCTCCTTCTCAACCCTGTCCTCATCAAAAGAGATAATCAAAAAGAAAGCCCAAAGATACTCTTTCAAGTAATCTTAAAAGAAAACTGCCCAGATCTCTTAGAATTGAGAGCCAAATGAAAATAGAAAAACAAAATCCACCAGTTACTACCTGGGAAAAAAGTCTAAATGAAAACTCCCAGGGGTATTGTAAGCAAAGCAGAGCTTCCAGGTCAAAGAAAAAAAATTCTACAGATGGACAGAAAGACATTAAGTACCATTTAGTCACAGTCAGGATCACACACATAATTCAATAGTCATCACTTTAAAGAAGTGGAGAATTGGGCTTATATCCCAAAGAGATTATAAAGAAGGGAAAGGGACCTGGATGTGCACGAATGTTTGTGGCAGCCCTTTTTGTAGCAGCTAGAAACTGGAAACTGAATGGATGTCCATCAGTTGGAGAATGGCTGAATAAATTGTGGTATATGAATACTATGGAATATTACTGTTCTGTAAGAAATGACCAACAGGATGATTTCAGAAAGGCCTGGAGAGACTTACATGAATTGATGCTGAGTGAAATGAGCAGAACCAGGAGATCATTATATACTTCAACAACAATATTATATGATGACCAGTTCTGATGGACCTGGCCATCCTCAGCAACGAGATCAACCAAATCATTTCCAATGGAGCAGTAATGAACTGAACCAGCTACGCCCAGAGAAAGAACTCTGGGAGATGACTAAAAACCATTACATGGAATTCCCAATCCCTATATCTATTCCCACCTGCATTTTTGATTTCCTTCATAAGCTAATTGTACAATATTTCAAAGTCTGATTCTTTTTGTACAGCAAAATAACAGTTTGGTCATGTATACTTATTGTATATCTAATTTATATTTTAGTGTATTTAACATCTACTGGTCATCCTGCCATCTAGGGGAGGGGGTGGGGGGGGGGTAAGAGGTGAAAAATTGGAACCAGAGGTTTGGCAATAGTTAATGCTGTAAAGTTACCCATGCATATAACCTGTAAATAAAAGGCTATTAAAAAAATAAAAATAAATAAATAAAGAAGTGGAGAACTTAGAACACATATTCTAGAAGGCAACCTACCCAACAAAATTTAAGATCATCTTACATGGGAAATAAATGGATCTTTAATCAAGTCAAAGACTTTCAAAGACTCCCAGACTTCTGATAAAAAGACCAGGACAGAAAAACTCTGAAGTGAAAACACAGGACTCAAGAGAAACATTAAAAGCTAAACATAAACAATCCTAAGGAATTAAACAAGGATAAAATGTGAAGTTTACTTTCTAATTTGGAAGGATATAATGTGTCCCCTCTAAACCTTTCAATTACCAAGAGTCATAAAAGGAGTCTATTTAAACCAAAGATCTATTATATCTTGACTGTCTTAAAAGAATGGAAGGGAAGGGAAGAAGATTATACAAGGGAAAGAAAGGGAGGGGAAGGTTAAAGAAAATTAATTTACATAATTGGGATGGGCAAGTAGAAGTCTATACAAATAAAGAGAAAGGATTGGGGGCAATGACTGACACTTGAACCTCACTTATTTGAATAGGTTAAAGGAGAAAAGAATGCACACAAGTAGAGTTAGGTACAGAAATACATTTCATTCAACTGGGGAAAAGAAGGGAAAGAAAGGAGAAAGGAAAAGAAGGAATGAGAAAGAGGGTAGTTTAGTGGAGAGATTAGTCCTAATCAAAACAAACAAAAACCCATAAATAAGAATGTACAAAAGTACTTATAGGTCCTTTTGTGATGGCTAAAAAATGAAAACTTAGAGTACTATTCAGGTGAGGAATGGCTGAACAAGTTAAAAGTATTTAAATGTAATAGAATATAACATGCTGTAAGAAATGATGAAGGAATTGGTTTCAAAGAAATCTGGAAATATTTGCATGAATCAATGCATAGTGAAATGAAGATAACTAGAAGGACAACTTATACAGTAACAAAAAATATATATTAAAAAAAAAAACCTTTGAAAGATTTAGGACCTGATTAGTGTAATGGCTAACTACAATTCCAAAGAATTAGTGATAAAATATTTACCTCCATCTTGTTAAAAGTGTTGAAGGACTGAGACTTCAGAAGTTGGTAAGATAAATAAATAGAAAGATAGATATGTTTTACACTTATTTGTTTATTTTTAACATTCATTTTTAAAAATTGAACTTCAAATTCTCTCACTTTCTAATCATGCCCTCACTCATTGAGCATTGATATGATAGCAATCATATATGTGAAATCATGCAAAACATCTCCATATTAGCCATGCTGCAAAAAATAAATAAAAAACAAGAAAAATAAAGAAAATGAAAGAATTATGCTCTATCTGCACTCATAGTTCATCAATTAGGAGATATGTTTTTGAAATGGCCTTTGAGGTAATTCGTTTTACTTGTTTATATATGTTTGTAATAGTGGGTTTGTTTTTCTTTAACTGGACTTTAGGAAAAACTGGGTGGACAGAAAAGAAAGAAAGCCATGGATGACTGGGAAAGTGGAAGAGCATAGTCCATTATCCAAAGCCCGTGCAAGCATACCATCATGGAACTGGCAAACAATATTGTTGAATTTTTGGGATCAAGCAAATTTTGCCCTGATCTTTCACAAGCCCTCAGGACTGACAGTATCAGAGGTCTTGGTCAGATCATTGAATATTGTATACAGACCTTTGTTTTGCTGCTGTCATTTCTCCTGCAGTTGTCATGCAGCAAACAACTTATCAACCATTCCTCTACCCTTTCTGAACCACAATGGTATCATCTTCCAGATGAAGGATCAATCTGTTAAAGAGAATTCTAGCAAGAATCTTGCTCCAGTGACTAAGAGAGAGTTCTCTTCCTTCTGTGATTGTCACAGGACAACCTATTTCATTTTCCTTTGTAGAGGTCGATAGTAGAGGTGTCCTTGAACTCCTGGGAGATAACTTTCTTTTGACATGTAACCTAGATTTCAGTCAGCTTTTGTATGAGTAGTGGACCCATTTCTTGTAAATGTCAGTTGAAATAGAATTGTCACCAGGCACTTTGGCACATGAGATGAGCCTAATAGCATCCTAAAATCTCTTTTTAAATTGGAAATTCATCTGGAGAGGGTTTGTCTTCAACCTGAGGTATATGGTCAATGGCTTGAACACTAATTGTTGATGATGTGTGGTACAGCATTTAATAAAAAAAGCTGGAGAGCTATCTAGAAGCAAAACGAAGTTTATTATACGTTCTCGAGAATCGGGCGTCCCCACCCATAGAGCAGACAGTCGAAGGGAGGAAGCCCCGTAGGGGGCAGGGTCAACACTTTTTATCCCTAACGCAAATACCCCCTCCCACCACTGACCCTCATCCTTATTGGCTGAGGATCTTACATTCTAAACTCGGGAACTACCCAAGAAATTGAACTTGACCAATAAGTACATACTTAGTTGCCCATATTTGACCTAACGGAAAGACGCTGATGTCATAGGAGGATAACAAGGGGATTTAAGTATGTCCTTAGGGGATAGCAGGGAGGGAATTTAAGTATGCCCTTGACTTGATGCTTAAAGTCCTTCAGGCCTACTCAAACTTTGAAATAGATGGAAGCCTTACTCGATTTTCACAACTGTCTTGAAAGATCTCACCTCATCTCGTTCAATGATCTGTTGAAAATACTATGGAAGTATTCAGGATCTCTCCAGGATCTTGTCCTTATCACTAATCAATCAATATGGTTCCAATACTGCTAAGTATTTGAGATGTACCATGTGTCTTTGGCCAATAAATAACTTGTAGGGCATCATAAAGTACTTTGGATTGTTACTATCAGCATAAAATTGCCCATTCTCTGAGGGATGTCTTCATTTGCTTGTCATAAACATCTCCATAACTCACTGATGGATTTGAAGCTTGCCTGCAAAGGAACTAGATGACCTGAAAGATAAAGTTATCTCAATATGTATTTAGAGGCATTTGAAAGTTGACACCCATATGAAAATGAAATCTTAGAGAAAACACGTATAGCCAATTATTTAGAACATCATCAATAAATGACATAATCATTATAACAAATTTGAAGATTGAGTAAAAATATTTAAAAATTTAGGAAAATAAGTAAAAGAGAAAAAATATGAAAAGAAAGGCTTTTTCTTTTCTGTTTTATTTCTAACTTTTTTTTTTTGCTTTTTTGCAAGTGAAATCAAGGGGAAGTTTTTGTGTCCCTCAACTATCTACTTATTTTAGGCTTTCAAAATTCTAATTATATCAGACATAATAGTTCTATGAAGAAATTAATTTAAATAAAATACATTCTTATTTTTCCAAATTAACAGATTCTAGATTTATAAGCACTGCTTTAAAAATAAGGATTGGCATATATGTGAAATTTTGCCCAAGTTTTTTCTAATTAATATCTGGTTATCTTGTTTTTTTTATCTCTATTCCTTCAGAGTAAATCTTAAATTCCCAGCCCTTATATTTTAATCCTTCCCACCACCATTCCCCCAAGCTATGTTTTTGAAAGTGGGTTAAAGATAGAGTGGTCTCCACCAATTCTGTCTCCAGCCCTCTCCACAGCCATAATTCCCAAGGAAGAATTACTTGTGGAGATACATTCAAATTCTTTTGTGAATGTTACAGTAGCCACGAATACTGTAGGTGCAGAAAAGAGAGTTTTTGCATCAAAGTCCTTGAAAGGGTCAAATGGTTCAGCAAAAACAGATACAAATTTATCAATAAAAATTGCATTAATGAAAATATATTACCACATGCTTTGCCACTGTATCCCTAAGGACTACTTATTGCATCTTTCTTGCCGCTGAAACTTTGCATGTTTTGTGTCACCTGATTACAATATGAGCTTCTGGAGAATAGAAACCCGTCTTGCTCTTCAACTTAATTAATAAATGCTTTATTGCTGTAAGTGCTGAATAAATGCCTCATTCATTCAGTCTTAAAAAAAAAAAAAAAAAAAAGATAGAGTGGTCTCCCGGCAGCTAGGTGGTGCAGTGGCACCAGCTCTGAAGTGAAGAGGACCTAAGTTTCAAATCTGGCCTCAAATACTTAATACCTCCTATCTCTGTGACCCTGGGCAAGTCACTTAACCCCAATTGTCTCATAAAAAAAAAAAAAAAGAAAGATAGAGTGGTCTTAAGAGCTCTGTATTCTTTTAAAATTGTAGATCTCTTGAGTTCAGCCCAGAGTTTAAACTATAAATCAAACAGTTCTGGTTGCGAGACAATCTAAAAGGAATTTTAATCTTATTTTTCAAAAATAAATAAATAATGCTCCTAATAATGCAATGAGTTAAAAGATGAATCAAAGATTTCCTGATCATTTTCAGGCTCCTTTCCAACCTCATGATATTGTCTCCTGTATTCCTGCTTTTATACTTACTCTTTCTACATCTTTTCATTCAATGATTTCTTTCTTGTGGCCTTTTCTCATTGCCAGCTATTTGACTTCTCAACCTCAGTTCTCTCTTTCTGTTCCATTAGCCTTTTGTATTTCTTCCTGATTTCTTCACTCTCCCTCTCAAATTCCTTTATGTATCTGATACACTCTTAAGATTTTGTTAGTTTTTTTGGACAGTTGAGCCCATAATTGTAATGCCTTGAATTATTAAAATTATTATGCTATGCCCTGAATAAAATTATTATGCCCCGCCCTTGTCATTAGAACTGAGATAATTAGCCTGAGTTCTGGCCTCTTTATATTCCATTGTATCATAAAAATCCAGGTGCATTATCTCAGTCTTTGCTGGGATAATTCTCCCTTCACTTGAGTATTGCCCCTTTCCTTGCTGTCTCCTGTTCTGACCTTCTTATCTTGACCTTTATCTTGTCAGGACTAAGTTATGATCCTTTCCTGGAACTATGGCTTGTCTGCTCATCCAGTGTTCTTCTCCCTTCCCCCCCATCTGCCTTTGTTTCCCCTATAAGATTGTAGCTATATAAGTTCCCTGACTTAGTTGCTTATGGTTGAATGAATTTTGGACATGAGTCCCATTTGACTGGCTAGTCTAAACTCTTCATAATTAAAATATTAAAAACAAATCTGTCTTGCTTCAGTTTCTCCGGCATTACATAATATATATATATATTTTTGGTCTGGACCAGTAATATCACAACTTCTTTGGAAATTTCCATAATTGTTCTATGAAGAGCAGTAACTTCTTCATAATTTATGGTTAAGAGTAGGAGTTCTCATAGCTTGTTATGTCAAACAAATGCCTTTGCTTGATTTGGAGATGATCATTCAGAGATGACACTACAATATATGCCTGGCATCTCACAGTGGAATTGTGAACTGATCCAACCATTTGTGAGAGCAATATGCCTATACTTTTTGACCTAGTAATACCCAATTCAAATATGATTAAGGAAAAAAGAAAAAAATCTATATGTTATTTATAGCAGTTTTTCTTTTTGATGGCAAAGAGGTGGAAATTGTAGGCTGCTCATTAATTGGGGAATGTTGTGGTGTATGGTTGTGATGGAATACTACTGTGCTTTAAGAAATGATGAGCCCAATGATCTTAGAAAAAACATGAAAAGTCTTACATGAAAAAATGAAGAGCAAAATAAGCAGAACCAAGAGAACATTGCATATAGTACCAACAATATAGTTTTTAGAATGATTTTGAGTAAATAAGTCATTATTTACTCAAATTGACTATTAGAGATAAATCATTAATTTAATTAACTAATTAAACTATATAATTAAATTAATAAAGAATATATTATATATAAATTATATCTATAAATGTCCAAATTAACTACAAAAGTCATAAAAAGATTCTGTCTGCATCCAGAGAAAGAACTGATAAACAGAAGCATGTATAGAATGATTTTACATATATATATGTTTGTGCTGAATTTGGGGCATCTCTAGGGTGGAGGTGCTTAGAATAAAAAGGAAAATAATGTAATTTTCAGAACTTTATGTATTTAAAAGAAATCACAAATTGTACATAATAGATTTGCTGTCATGTACATTTTTAAAAAATTATGCTATATTATGAAAATCTTATTTTGTTCCATAAATTAAAAATAAATAACAATTTTAGACAATTTTTTTTTAAAAAAGAAAGTAGTGGCTAAGTTAGCAAGCAGGAAAATGGTAGGAAGGTTAAATAAGGTAGCAAGGGAGACAGAGAGAGATAGCCAGTGAGTAAAGGTTTAGATAATCCATTGATCTAATAATTAAGAGGTAGTTACATATTAATCCAGAGGAAGATTTTAAGCCTAGTAAAAATGCCTTTTTCCGCCCCCCCCCCCCCCCCCCCCCCGTAGTCTCAGTTTAGGATGCTTGTTGGCTCTAAAGGGCTCAAAAGGCAGGAGCACACCCACTTAGGTGACCTTGTACATCTCTTTAAATCTTCCTGTTTTCAGGAAATGGGTGGTCCTTGGTCAAAACATTTTCATTTTCCATTGAACTGCTATTTACACACACCCAATCTCCAGGCACACTTCCACATTAACCCCAAAGATTAGCTCTGTGCTGAAGAGGGAGAAGACTACTCATTTTGGTAAAGCCACAGTTCTGGGATTGGTCAGGTGCAACTCTTTGGGTAGATGGGCTTCCTCTGTCCAGGAGACAGATCTGTCCTTCTCAGTCACTTTGCTTTGTTTTTGTGCTTATTTCAGACCTTAACTTTGGCTCATATTGAGTCAGGGTGAAGTACTTGTGTGATGTCTGGGTCCCAACTTCCTCCAAGAATCCCAGGGTTAACTCCTAAAAAACAATCTCTCAAGTGAATAATTGTCCTTTCTACTTTGTCAAATCTGTGAGGGCTGTTCTTGAGCAGACAGGGGTGAGAGGAAAGTTGTACTTGATCAGCAAATCTGACGGAAGGAACAAACCTATCTCCTGAGTATAGAGTCAAATCAGGATCACTATTGATGGAAGTTTGAGTCTCCAGTATGGAAAACAGGGACCTATAAACAAAGACATGACGCCAAAATGAGAAGCCACCATGAGCCTTTGTCAGTCCTGAGTATCACAATTTAAAGGCAAGCCTCAGATTATTCTGAAAAAGGTCCCCTTGCCTTTTCTTGTCCCCAATATCTATTCTAAACATCATTTCACCATTACATATTTCTTTGGGGTGAGCATTGCTTTCTCTGAGTATTCTCTAGTTACATTATCATCCTAAAGGAAGATTTACTTATCCTTCCAAAGGAAGAGATCCAATTTAGGCTCTTCGTCCTTCCTCTGATCTTTCTGAGAGTTACTCTGGCCATTTTTCTCCATTCTGTCCTCATCTCATATGCAAAAACATTGGATTGTACTTTTTAAACTTTCCTTCTCCTAAAGAAGGATAAGTAAATCCTCCACTAGGATGAGAATTATCCTCAAATAAAGTGTTCCTAGTCTTATTGTGAATTAGTTTATCAGACACTGAATTAGATAGATAAAGCTTTTAAGAGTTTGTGCCTTTGTGCCTGGCAGAGGTCTGCATTAGAACCAGCTCTCACTAGCTCCCCACAGCCACTTGCTAAATTTTCAAGAACAACTACAAATCTGGGTTTGAATTATTGTACTTTTATTTATATTGACTTTACAAAATCATGGAGAAAATGTTAACAATGTAGATTAAACTTGAAAGTATATCAAAGGTACATTCTTCTCTCCCTCAAAAGCAGGTTGTTGAATATTTACAATACATGCCTGATTCCTGGAGACTTGAAAGAAGAGCCAGAAGAAATTGTAGTTTTGCTGGAGGAATAAGAAAGGATAAATTTTTATTTGATTTATTTTTTTTAACATCTGTACTTAAAATTTTTTAAATAATAGCTTTTTGTTTTCAAAATAGAATATAAAGATATTTTTCAACATTCACTCTTTTTTTAAACCCTTATTATTTTTTTTAATTATAGCTTTTTATTTACAAGATATATGCATGGGTAATTTTTCAACATTGACAATTGCAAAACCTTTTGTTCCAATTTTTCCCCTCCTTCCTCCCACCCCTTCCCCCAGATGGCAGGTAGACCAATATATGTTAAATATGTTAAAGCATATGTTAAATACAATATCTGTATATATGTCCATACAGTTATTTTGCTGCACAAGAAGAATTGGACTTTGAAATAGTGTTCAATTAACCTGTGAAGGAAATCAAAAATGCAGGTGGACAAAAATAGAGGGATTGGGAATTCTATGTAGTAGTTCACACTCATTTCCCAGAGTTCTTTCACTGGGTATAGCTGGTTTAATTCATTACTGCTCTATTGGAACTGATTTGTTTCATCTCATTGTTGAAGAGGGCCACGTCCATCAGAATTGATCATCTTATAGTATTGTTGAAGTATGTGAAGACCAAGTTAGCACATTGGATACCTCAGAATCAGCTGGAGTCAGGATAAGCAAAAGTCCTTGGTTTTCATTCTTGGTCTTTAGGGGTAGAAGCAAAGGGAATGGACACAGGATCTCCATGACCTTCCTTCTCCTCGTCTACCACCAAAATGACTCTGGCTTGTCTTACTCCAGCCCCTCATCCTTCCCACAATTCTCTGTATACACCAAAAGATCAAAGCTGCACAGAATAGTGGGAAGGGCCATTTTCCAAGCATATGCTAATAGAGTATTGTCCAATCAGTAATTAGCCTTAAGTGCTCAGTTGTCTGACCCCAATGAATCAACTTAGAATTTCAGCCCATTACATCTCCCACTTTCTTTTGTTTTAGAACACAGGTGATCACGCCATCCCTGACTTCTCAGGGAGGTGAGAACCCCAAAAAGGAGGTGATCACTCCCTCCCTGACTTCTTAGGAAAAGGGAGGTGAAAGCGCTAAAAAGGAGATGATCACACCCTCCCTGACTTCTCAGGAAGGGAGATGAAAAATACCAAAGGGAAGTGGGGAGTCGAGCCAGACATTGCTAGCAGGTTTCTGGGCTGAAGGGTCTTATTAGAAACTGGTATGCACAAACCCATCAACATGAGAAGTATTACAATGAATTACTTGAAGTATTGAAGAAGTATTCATTGAATACAATGAATTACTTGAATTACAAGTATACAAGCACATAGCAATAACACACAGGCTATTAGTGATGATTCTCCCCACAGCCAGGGCAGGCTCGATGTGGTGTAACAAACATGAATTGTACATGCAAGTAGTGATATAACAAACAATATAAATCAACACAGTGTTGTAAAAGATTTCCAGAAGTCCTAGAAGGAGGGTATGTAAACAACAGTTACACATACGCCTTCTTCAGCAGCCAAGAGATAGTCCAAAACCAATCTATTGTCCATTACTTCACGTGCCAGGGAACCCAATGATCCCCACAAGTTTTTGAAGTCCTGCAACAGTCTTTTTATGTGTTAGGGAATTCAATGATTCCTGCAGATTTTGAAGTCCTGCAACAGTCTTATAATTTCTCAGAAAATCCAATGATTCCTGAGGGTTTTCAAGTCCTACAACAGTCTTGTCATATCTCAGAGAATCCAGTGATTCCTGAGGATTTTCAAGTCTAACAACTTTTGTCCATAAGTCAAATGCCATAACTGCCATGCTCTTTCAGTGGTGGGCACAGTCAGTGACAGAACCACCCGATGTTTCTTGGTCTTTAGGGGTAGAAGTGAAGGGAATGGACACAGGATCTCCATGACCTTCCTTCCCCTCATCTACCACCAAAATGACTCTATCTTGTCTTACTCCACCCCCTAATCTTTCCCACAATTCTCTGTATATACCAAAAGATCAAAGCTGCACAGAATAGTGGAAAGGGCCATTTTCCAAGCATATGCTAATAGAATATTGTCCAATTGGTAATTAGCCTTAAGTGCTTGGTTGTCTGACTGCAGTGCATCAACTCAGAGTTTCAGCCCTTTATAGAAGTATATAATGATCTCCTGGTCCTGCTCATTTCACTCAGCATCAGTTCATGTAAGTCTTTCCAGATCTCTCTGAAATCATCCTGCTGTTGTTTGTAATAACTTTTTAGTAGAATCTCTAGGGTTCTTTAAGTATACCATCATATCATCAGCAAAGAGTGATAATTTGGTTTCCTCATTGCCTATTCTTATTCCTTTAATCTCTTTCTCAACTCTTATTGCCAAAACTAGCATTTCTAATACAATATTAAATAGTAATGGTGATAGTGGGCAACCAGGAGTTTCGCTCCTGATCTTATTGGGAATGGTTACAGTTTGTCCCCATTATATATGATGCTTACTGATGGTTTTAAATAGATGGTATGATTATTTTAAGGAAAAGTCCATTTATTCCTATACTCTCAAGTATTTTTAATAGGAATGGATGTTGGATTTTATCAAATGCTTCTGCTGGTTATTTCTTACAGAAAAATAATATTCCATAACATTCATATACCACAATTTATTCTGCCATTCCCCAATTGATGGGCATCCACTCAGTTTCCAGTTTCTGGCCTCTACAAAAAGGGCTGCCACAAACATTCTTGCATATATAGGTCCCTTTCCCTTTTTTAAGATCTCTTTGGGATATAAGCCCAGTACTAACACTGCTGGACCAAAGGGTATGCACAGTTTGATAACTTTTTGAGCATAGTTCCAAATTGCTCTCCAGAATGGCTGGATGTATTCACAATTCCACCAACAATGTATCAGTGTCTCAGTTTTCCCACATCCCCTCCAACGTTCAGCATTATCTTTCTCTGTCATTCTAGCCAATCAGACAGGGGTGTAGTGGTATCTCAGAGCTGTCTTAATTTGCATTTCTCTGATTAATAATGTCATGGAACATCTTTTCATATGGCTAGAAATAGTTTCAATTTCTTCATCTGAGAATTGTCTGTTTATATCTTTTGAACATTTATCAATTGGAGAATGGTTTTAACATTCACTCTTGCAAAACTTTGTGTTCCAAATTTTTTCCCTCCCTTCCTCCACCCTCTCTCCTAGATAGCAAGTAATTCATAGGTTAAAAATCCACAATTCATCTAAACATATTTCCACATTTACTATGCTGCACAAGAACAATCAAATGAAAAAGGGAAAAAAATGAGAAAAAAAAGTAAGCAAAGAACAACAAAAAAGATGAAAATACTATGTTGTGGTCCACATTCAGTTCCCACAGTCCTCTCTTTGGATACATATGGCTCTCTCCAAAAGGATAAAATTTAATTTATAAAAATTTTAAAATATTTTTTTCCTTTTAATTCTTGAGATCAAAACCAAAAAGGCAAAAAGTATGACGTGCTCCATATGGTATGGTGTATGCATTGCTAATAAGTGAATATACTTTAATAACAAAAGTTTTTTACCCCATTCCTGGGAATTGGGCTGTCATCTAGCTTTTCTTGGGCAATTCTTTGGCAAATACCATTGAATCAGGAGTTCAAACAAGATGCAGGATGAAGCCGGATCCACTGAAGATGGTCTAAGTAGAATTCTACCTTTCAAGCCAGAGATTCCAAGAACTGCTCTCCAGTGTTGTCAAAGGTCCATACCCCTTTGAATTATGTGTGGCTTGGCCTGGAAGGGGCCTGGTCTTGGTTACCTTTCAGATATGTAACAATCCATTACCCTTTTGTTTTCTTTTAAATAATTATTTTAAATTGTATATTAATTAGTATATTTAATATGTATAATTATTAAAAGACCAAAGTTTAGGCAATTAATTCAATTTTCCCTGACTTTTGGAAGAATCCCATTGGAAACAGTGAAATAGAGCAAAACCCACTGAAGGTTT
Organism: Sarcophilus harrisii; assembly: GCF_902635505.1. Lineage (NCBI taxonomy): Eukaryota > Metazoa > Chordata > Mammalia > Dasyuromorphia > Dasyuridae > Sarcophilus > Sarcophilus harrisii. Next base: position 199,712,737 of record NC_045430.1, on the reverse strand, counting down.
CACAAAGAAAAAGACTTTTTCATACCTGGATTTTAATTCATCTGTGGTGTGATCTCATTTGATCACTAAGCATCCCTCTATTGCTGTGAGGCTCAGATCTGGTGTCATCTTGGCAAATAAACTAAAGATAAATTTTTAAAAGAAAAGTTACATGAATTACAGGTAGAGCTAGATAATAATATTATAATAATGGGAGACTTTTATTTTCCCTTTGCAGAACTAAATAAACCTAACCAAAAAATAAATAAATAAGAAACTATTAATAAATTTTGGTCAAAGAATATGAACAGGAATTTTTCCAATGAAGAAAGCAAAACACTTCCTGGTCACATTAAACAACCTTGTCTGCCTCAGTTTCTTCATCTACAAAATGGAAGTGATAGTAATAGCATCTATTTCCCAGGGATGCTCTGAAGATCAAATGAAATAATGTTTTTAAAGTACTTTGAAAATATCCAAATATTCATTTATTTATTCTAAATTAATTTTTTTTCACAATCACATTCAAGGAGTTTCATTTTTAGACAAATTTTTAATATTCATTTAAAAAAAAATGAGTTCCAAATTCTCTTCCTCTCTTCTTTCCCTCCTTATTGAAAAGGGAAGAAATTTTATATAGTACATATATATATATATCCTCCCCCCCATTGAAAATCCTTCAGAATTGTCTCAGATTATTCTTTGGCTGAGAATAGTTAAGTCATTTATAAGTGATCCCCATACTATATTTCTGATACCATATACAATATTCTCTTGGTTGAACTTTTTATCACTTACAAGCTGTATGTTCTCCAAAAAGTTAATCAACTCTCTCCGACTCTCACTTTATTTGTTTGTAAAATGTTGCTAAGGACAATAGCACTACTTAAGTCATAGAACTGTTGAGAGGAAAACATTATGTTAACCCTGTAAAATCTATATCAACATGAGTTTTTATCAGTATGCAGTCCTCAGGCTAAAAAGAGGAGAGGCTTCTCTACCTGTGGAAAGAACAGAGGGACCCTGAGTAGGGAGATATGTACTGAGCCCTGGAGCAAGAAGAATAAGGATCCAATCACAATAATTATTACCTAGAACTGCTGTGAGGATCCAAGGAGATATTATTTATAAAGGACTTCGAAAATCTTAAAGCAGTACATCTTCTCAATTCTCTTTTTCTGTCACTAAAATATGTAGTCAGAGTTACTCCTGAAAGGAAAACAGTAATTTCTAATGATATAGCTGAGGTTCCTCACATTTTAAGTTGAGGTCTTCAGAAAAATATTGGAGTTAGATGAAACTTTACAATCCTCTAACCTACCTGCAGAATGAATCCTTCTTATAATATCTCTAACAAGTGTGGTCACCTTCAGTGATGGTGAGCTCACTCTATCCCAGCTCATTCCATGGTTGGGGCAACTCCGATTATTAGAACATTCTTTCTTTTTAATTGAGGCTGAAATTTCAGTAATGCCAGGTAGTTGTTGGGTCTAAATGTACATTTTCCATAAAATCCTAATTTGTAAGAGACAGTTTTGAGGAATTTTCTTTTAAGGAAGAAGATATTTGGCCAAGGTCTCTAATCTGAGTCATTTCCTTCATTTGGCAGTAAATGTTCCTTCAAATGAGTAATTATGTGGTCATCCAAGTGTCCACACTAGGAAAGGGGAAAAAGAAATTCAACCTACAGATTATAGATTCAAAAATGCTTTATTATTAAACCTACTCATATAGCTACTCCAGGATTAGGAGGACTATAGATAGGAGAGAGATACTATAATACTCCAAATCTGCACCGAAATTGGGGCAGTGTAAAAATTGTAAATGTCTTCTCAGCTTCCCTTTTTTGTATATGAAAAATCCCTTCTTTGATCTCTGCTAGGGATACATAATTTTGGAAAGGGATTCCAGGATGGTAATAGATAAGGACCAATATGTTATTTGGTATCTCAGGGTCCTAAATCTATAAGCATAGGAATTAGTTGAGAGGATGAACATATGGAATGGAAAGATTCCCTCATTTATTCAAGATTGGCTGACAAGGGGGCTGTAGATAAATTTATCTATGGTGCCAAGTGATATGAGTTATCCAGGTCAAGATGGGCACTCATCCATGAAGTTAATTGAAAAAGTTGAAGAGTCCTTCTCGACTGGTTCTAGGGGTTATAGCAAAATCTAATAGACAATTTGTAAAGGAAACATGTCGATTATATGTCAAGTGTTAGGAGAAGAGCCTTGAACTTTTCTCACAAATGAGGAATCAGAGATTTATAGAGGTGCTCACATTTTTTTTAAAATATGGGATTCTATATGTTAAATGTTAACTCAATCTAGAGGGGTTAGGGAATAAATTCTCTTTTTTCTATTTTATTGTATTGCTATTTATTTTTTTAACTTTTTCTTATTTTTTTACAAATTATTTTTTTCTTTTGAATTCCAAATTTTCTTCCTTCTTCAATGTCTTAAATCATCTTTTGGAGGATAAACAATATGATACTCATTATACATTTGAAGTCATGCAAATCATGCATTGATTATTAGCAATGTTGCAACCAAAAAAATAAAGCAAAACCAGGAAAAGGAAGAAAAAATTCAGAAAGTGAAAACCATATACATGTATCTGTAATCAAAGTTCATTAGTTCAGGCTCTGGAGAGGATAACATTTTTCAACTGGAGACCTTTGGAATTGTCATGGATTGTTGGATTGATGATAATAGCTCAGTCTTTTACCACTGATCAGCATTACAATCTTGTTGTTACTCCAGACAGTGTTTTTATGGTGACGTCCACTCCACTATGCATCAGTTAAGATAAGTCTTCCCAGGTTTTTCTGAAACTACCCCCTTCATCCTTTCATTTCATTCAGTAGTATTCCATCATATTCATATGGTATAACTTGTTCAGCCATTCCATAACTGATGATTATCCTCTAAATTTCCAGTTCCTTTCCACTACATCCATCCATACACACACACACACACACATACACACACACACACACACACACACACACACACACATGCTGGTATAAATAATCTCTTATACACAGGTCCTTTTCCTTTGATCTCTTTAGCATATAGACCTAGTAGTTATTATAGTACTAAATCAAAGGAAATGCACAGTTATATAGCTCTTTGACACAGGTCCAAATTGTTCTCCAGAATGGTTGAACCAATTCATCGCTACACCAACAGTGCCTTAGTGTCCCTACTCATCCATATTTCCTCCAATACCTGACATTTTCCTCTTTTGTCATGTTAGCTAGTCTGATAGGTGTGCAATAGCACATCAATATATTTTTCTCTAATTATTAGTGATATAACACATTTTTATATGCCTATTGATGGCTTTGATTTCTTCTTCTGAAAATTTTCTGTTCTTTTCCTTTTTTTTTGACCATTTCTCAATTGGGAAATAACTCTTATTTTTATAAATTTGATATAGTTATCTTTTTATCTGAGGAATGAGACCTCTATCAGAGGAACTAGCTGTAAAATTATTTTCTAGTTTCCTGCTTTCCTTATAATTTTGTCTGAATTTAGTTTTATTAGTGTAAAAAGCTTTAATTTAGTTAAATCAAAATGACTTAGGCAAACAAGATGGTAGAAAATTAAGATGGCCACAAGTAGCCAGAGAGTAGCAGGATGGCTACTCTCAAGCAAAAATCAAAGGTTTTCTGATGGAGGTGATTATTGTTTTCCTCTGAGAGGCGTCTAACTTTGAAATAGTAATTCAGATTCTTTAGGGAAAGGAAGGATAAGCTCCCATATCATAAAAAAATCCTAACATGAAAGAAAAGACCTCAATGATTAATATAACTATATATAATACTATTCTCTATAAATATAAATATATTCATATGTCTATTGTGCAGCAAGCAAAAATAATTCATTCATTTTATTCTATAGAAGAATGGTGGTGGTCTTTCTGTTTTTTTTATAATAACTTTTTATTGACAGAACCCATGCCAGAGTAATTTTTTACAACATTATCCCTAGCACTCACTTCTGTTCCGATTTTTCTCTTTCCCTCCACCCCCTCCCCTAGATGGCAAGCAGTCCTATATATGTTGAATATGTCATAGTATATCCTAGATACAATATATGTGTGCAGAACCAAACAGTTCTCTTGTTGCACAGGGAGAACTGGATTCAGAAGGTAAAAATAACCCGGGAAGAAAAACAAAAATGCAAACAGTTTACATTCATTTCCCAGTGTTTTTTTTCTTTGGGTGTAGCTGCTTCTGTCCATCATTGATCAGTTGTCTCTTTGTCAAAGAAATCCACTTCCATCAGAATACATCTTCATACAGTATCGCTGTTGACGTATACAATGATCTCCTGGTTCTGCTCATTTCACTTAGCATCAGTTCATGTAAGCCTCTTCAAGCCTCTCTGTATTCATCCTGCTGGTCATTTCTTACAGAACAATAATATTCCATAACATTCATATACTACAATTTACCCAACCATTCTCCAATTGATGGGCATCCATTCATTTTCCAGTTTCCAGCCACTACAAATAGGGCTGCCACAAACATTTTGGCACATACAAGTCCCTTTCCCTTCTTTAGTATCTCCTTGAGGTATAAGCCCAGTAGTAGCACTGCTGGGTCAAAGGGTATGTATGCACAGTTTGATAACTTTTTGGTCATAATTCCAGATTGCTCTCCAGAATGGATGGGTTCGTTCACAACTCCACCAACAATGCATCAGTGTCCCAGTTTTCCTGCATCTCCTCCAACAATCATCATTTTTTCCTGTCATCTTAGCCAATCTGACAGGTGTGTAGTGGTATCTCAGAGTTTTCTTCATTTGCATTTCTCTGATTAATAATGATTTGGAACACTTTCATATGAGTGGTAATAGTTTCAATTTCATCATCTGAAAATTGTCTGTTCATATCCTTACCATTTGTCAATTGGAGAATGACTTGGTTTCTTATAAATTAGAGTCAGTTTTCTATATATTTTGGAAATGAGGCCTTTATCAGAACCTTTAACTGTGAAGATATTTTCCCAGTTTGTTGCTTCCCTTCTAATGTTGTTTGCATTAGTTTTGTTTGTACAAAAGCTTTTTAATTTGATGTAATCAAAATTTTCTATTTTGTGATCAATAATGGTCTTTAGTTTGTCTTTGGTCACAGATTTCTTCCTCCTCCACAAGTCTGAGAGATAAACTGTCCTATGTTCCTCTAATTTATTTATAATTTCATTCTTTATGCCTAAATCATGGACCCATTTTGATCTTATCTTGGTGTACGGTGTTAAGTGTGGGTTCATGCGTGGTCTTTCTGTTGACAAAGGTATGTGAATTTCATTAGGATAATAGAGAGCTAGACCACACTCAAAGTTTGCCCAGATTTTTAGGACCTTTCTCAGTTTTATATTCTTCAAGAACCAAAGGGTCAGTTCCTTGTCATGGTGAGATTTCCGAGCAAGGTTTTATTATAATCATCTACAACATTCAGCTATTCATTCTTAATTCTTTCTGGTGTCTTACAGACCCAGACAACGGTGAAGGATACTCAAAGCAATCAGAATGCAAAATTGTCCTTATGGGGAAAATAGATTGTGAGAAAAGTGCAACAGGAAACACCCTCCTGGGTAGGAGAGAGTTTGAATCCAAGTGTTCAGGAGGACCAGCCACCAGGGTTAGCAAGAAAACCACAATGGAATGGGAGGGACAGTTGTGTTATTGATACTCCAGGCATTTTTGACTCATGCTAAGGGGAAAAAAAATCTGAACGAAATAAGTCATTTCATGACACTATCCTCTCCAGGACTATATGCTATGTTCCTGATGCTGCAAGTGATGTTTCACCCAGGCGGAGAAGGCAACCATTGAATACCTTTATAAAATTATAGGAACTGAAGCAGTTAAGTTTTTGATTATTCACTAGGAAAGATAATCTGGAAGAAGAAAGCCTACAGGATTATTTAAAAACCATTAATGACTCTTATTTCATGGAGTTGTTGAAGTGTGAACACCGCTGCTGTGCATTTGACGATAATGCTAGAGGAGTCCAGGGAGATGTTCAGATTTCAGAACTGATGAACATGGTTGAAAACATGGTGCAATATAATGGGGGTACTCACTACGCCAACAAAGTATATCAATCTGTGGAAGCACTCCTCCAGAAAGAAAGAAAGACTAATCAGCATTGCTACAAGAAGCAGTTTGAGAGGGAGAGAGAAGAAATGAGGCAGAATTATGAGAGACAAATGCAAGAATTGGAGAAGCAAAAGAAAATATGGGAAAATAAAATAAAAAAGAAGAATCAGTGAGGCTGCGAGAAGAAAATGAGGAATCTCGAAAATAAGACAAAGAAAAGGTAAGAAATATTAAGGAGGAGATGATAGAAAAATTATCAAGGTGCTCGAAGTGAGACTAAAAATAATCAGAATACACTTGTTGAAGTTTTGAAATTTATTTTGCCCATTTTTCTAATAGTTATTTTCACTGTACTTTTCAAGAAAATTTTTTAACAAGCAAAATTGTTCCATAGCTAGTTTCCATCAAGGGAGCTTGTAACACAAAGTTAGGTTAAGTAATGGAGATTACATGGTTAATAAATGATATAGAAATAAGCTCAACCTAAATGTCTTGGTTACAAGTCTAATGTCATTTCTGGGCCATCACACTGCTCTCTAAAGAGCAATCCCTTTCAGAAGAATATATCATGATATTTTATAGTAGCAAATATAACTTCCTAATTTCTTATATTTAAGTTATGGGAACAGGTGTCTTAGAACAGCTAAAAGAAGATAAGAATTCAAAACTCACTGTGTGTAATTATGAATTAATTATCTGAGCTCATTACTCCTAGAAAAAAGTCTCCAGAACTCTTAATGGGTTCTATCAAACATTTAAAGAATAAGTAATTTAAATAGTATATAACTACTTTCAAAATTAGGTGAAGAAATAGTATTATAAAACTCCTTTTATGACAGAAACGTATGGCTGACACCTAAACCAAGAAGAGCTGAAACAGAGAAAGACCAATTTCCCTAATGAATTTCAATACAAAATTCTGAACAAAATATTGCTAAAGCACTTATAATAATAAGGCAATATAATGATCCAAGAGTTTCACAAAGGACTCAGGGAAGGAAAATGCTATCCATATTCAGAAAAAGAACTGATGGACTATGAATGCAAATTGAAGCATTTCCCCCCTGCTTACCTTATTCTTTCTCATAGCTTTTTTTTTCTCCTTTTGAATTATTTCTTCTTTCACAACTATAACTAATATGGAAAGATGTTTTATAAGCTGGCACATGTATAACCCATATCAAAGTGCCTATCATCTTCAGAAGAGGGAAGGGAGAAAATTTGGAATTCAAAATCTTATGAAAATTGATGCTAAAGATTTTTTTTGAAATATCACTGAGGAAAAATAGTATATGATAAAAAAAGTTTTTAAATGTCTTTGCAAGTAATTGGAAAGTATCTGGTATCCCTCACCCAGTGAATTCTTATTCTAAAGGGAAGCAATGGCACAACCAGGACAAAGGATGGTTCTTTTAAGGAACCAGAGTGCCTAGAAATGGCTGATGAAAATAGTCACAATTGAGGAAGAAGATGGACCCAGTGGGTTTTTCAGGTGTCGTCATGTTCCTCTTGGGGTGCAGAAGGGGGCTGAAATGCTAATTATAGTATTATGATCCTAGGATCACTAAAAGGTGAGTGAGGGTTGAGCATATACAGGTGTCATTTTGGGGAAAGTCTGTTCTGTGGTTTTATAGCCAACATCATGTTCCTTGCTAACTCTCTATTAGGTCTCTATCTTGTTTTAGAAAGGACTCCCTGATTTCCTCATCAATTCCCACCTCAGGGATTAGGATCCAAAATTCATTTGGGAGCAAGTACCAAATGCCTCAGCTTCCATAGCTTCTTCAGGCTGACATGGTTTACAAAGCTGTCCCTGCCTCAAAGGGTCCCTTGATTGGAGAGGAAAATAACTTAAATAGGGCATATAAAGGATCAAGGAGATGCAGGGAAGTTCCTATGAGGGTGTATGAGAAACAAAAGATGTTTTTGAAGTTAAGAAGGAGAAAGAGGAAGAAGAAGAGGCAAAGTACAGGAGACGTTATAATGATACCTGGACTGAGACCAAGAATTATAAGAATTTCCTTTCCACTGTTGTGAAGTTTATATGGTTCAGAATTAAGAAGTGGATTAAAGATATACTAGACAAATATAAAATCCTCTGTTTGGCTGTTAAAGCTTTTCCTAACATGTCCCCTTCCTGCCCTCCCAGGAATCTTCCAACAGAGTCCCCTCCATGTCTTTGGCGATCCAATGATCCTGACCTTCTTCCTCTTCCTAATATTTCACTGGCTTTCCTCCATGGTTGGAATTCTCTTCCTGGGCATTTCAGCCTCCAGACTTTCCTGACTTCCTCCCAAATTTTCCCAAGATGCTAAAATGGCCCCTTTTGTAAGAAGCCTTCTCCCTCACCTTTATTGCAGGTGCCTTACCTCTGTGATCATCTTCACTTTATCTGGAGAAGTCCTGTCTGCACAAAGTTGTGTGCTTCTTGCCTCCCATATTAGACTGTGAGCTATTTGAGGCCAGGGACTGGCCTTTGCCAGTGTCCCTTTATGTCTCCAGTGTTTAGCACAGTGCCTGGCACAAAGCAGATGCTTAATAAATGTTTCATGATTTGACTATTTTGTCCTGTGGTTTCATTTTCACGTGGTGCCCCAGTCCCATTGGACCCTTTTAGGTCATGTCCTCTTGTCTAATAGCTGCTGACAGTAAAATCTTGGTCATTGGTGGGGTGGAGGACAGTGAAAATAGGAACCACAATCACTTCATTGCCTCACTCCTCAACAACATGGACATGTGACATTAGAAAGGCTCCAACTACTCTCAAAGGGAAATCCAATATAACAAATTCTGGACAAGAGACTGTGCAGTTTTGTCTAAAAGGCTTTCACAATTATAAAAGGGATATAGTCCCATCCTCTTGTCTCCTATCCTGGAAGTAAAAATGTTGCCTCATTCAAAGAAGCTCTGCTGGCTGAAATATTGCCTCCCAATCTTTTCCTTTTTTTCTTTAAATGATTGGCCTTTTCCTAGATAAGGATTGCAGGGTGGGCTTTTCCCTTGTCAAGAGGAAGGAAAAACATACCTAGAGAGAGGTGGGAGGCAGTGGGGTCTTCTGATCCCTTCCCCCACAACAATCCTCCCACATCTCTTGCTTCTGCTTACTTCACTCAACATCAGTTCATGTAAGTCTCTCCAAGATTTTCTGAAATCAGCTGCTCATCATTTCTTATAGAACAATAACATTCCATCACATTTATATACCATAACTTATTCAGTCATTTCTCAATTAATGGGCATCCATTCAATTTCCAGTTTCTTGCAACTATAAAAAGGGCTGCTACAAACATTTTTGCATTTTTTTTCTTTCCCTCTTTTATTATCTCTTTGAGATACAGACCCAATAGTGACACTGCTGGATCAAAGGATATGCAAAGATTTATAGCCCCTTGAGCATAGTTCCAAATTGCTCTCCTATATGGCTGGATCATTTCACAACTCCACCAACAATGCATTAATGTCCCAATTTCCTCACAGTCCCCTCTAACATTTGTCATTATCTCCTATTATTTTGGTGAATCTGAGAAGTGAACCACTTCCTTTCTTTTCCTAGATGCATTGAAATTATCTCTGCAGAAGCTTTTCAGTATCAAGTCTTCAAAGTTATCATTTTTAATATTTTCACTTCATGAAATCATAGAACCAAATTAGTCCAGAGGGTGCTAGTGTGAGCAGAGAGTAATTAGAAAAAAACTAGTTTAGATTTTTTTTTTGTATCATCCAGAATCTAGGAGGTGGAATCTTTGATATACATATCTATCACACTTTATGTGTATTATTTCTGAAATTACATTTTCTTTTCCCTTATAGATAAATATTCTTGTTTAAATCTGAGGTGGCTGGAGTGGGGTCAAGGGAGGGAGCATGGGGTTATAGATTCAAATACCAAGATAAGGTCAAATGTACAACAAAGAAAGAAAGAAAAGATAATGAGAGATAGAGGTTAATTTTTCTCTCACCCAAGGAACCAAGTAAATTCAGGAGGCCTGGTGCTTTCTTGGGATCTGGAGATCAGCAAAGCTGTAATATTTGAGAATGCAGCTAAGTTCTGGAGCCAAAGGCAAAGTCTTTTTCAAAATTCTTTCTTTGGCTTTTAAGTCCTTTATAACCTGGCAATGTTTCATTCACTTACACCTGGTTTCCTCCCACCTATTCTACAATTCAGTGAATAATAACAATTAGCATTTATACACTGCATTAAGGTATTCAAAGCATTTTTGCTAATATTATCTATTTTATCCCCAAGAACACCCTAGGATAGTGGTACCATTATCACCCCAGTTTATAAATGAAGAAACTGAAACATATAGAAAAGATGATTCAGGATCACACTCTGTAAATTTCTTCACAACTCTAGATCTGGCACTTTTGTCCACAAGGTCACCTTGCTGCAGTAATTCTGAACATCTTGTTGTGATTTAATAGAGACAATGAATTTTCCCTGACTACCCCCACAATTGTACTTCTGTCCCCCTTCACCCATGCCTCTGGCTTCTCTGGTACCCTTCCTGTCCTAATTAAATTTCATCTTCAAGAAGCCTTTTCCTCTCCTCTTAATTCTAATGCCTTCCCTCTAATATTCTCCCCAAGTTATCCTGCATACACCTCTTTGTGTATAGTTGTTTGTTTATATGTTGTCTTCACTATATTAAGCACTATAAAAAATGTTAGTGTTCAAAATAAATAGATAGCTGGATACATGAATCCAGTTTTAAAATATATAAAGTAAATAAATAATTCTTTATAACTTTTCCATCCTTGAAGTTTTTTTTTTAAATTAAAGCCTTTTATTTTCAAAACATATGCATGGATAATTTGCAACATTCACCCTTACAAAACCTTGTGTTCCAAATTTTTTCCCTCCCTTCTCCCAACCCCCTTCTCTAGATGGCATATAATCCAATATATATTAAACATGTGCAATTCTTCTATATATATTTCCACAATTATTGTGCTGCACAAGAAATATCAGATCAAAAAGGGAAAAATGAGAAAAATCAAAATGCAAGCAAACAACACAAAAAAGAGAAAATACTATGTTGTGAACCACATTCAGTTCTCACAGTTCTCTCACTGGGGGCAGATGGCTCTCTTTATCATAAGATCATTGGAACTGACCTCAATTATCTTGTTGAGAAGAGCCTCATCCATCAGAACTGATCATTATAATCTTGTTTGCAGGATACAAAATTTCTCTTTGTATCTATTGCTGCTGGACTTTGTTGGTAACATAAAAAAATCTGTTGATTTATGTGGATTTATTTTGTATCCTTGCTTAAATTGTTAATTGTAGTAGTTTTTTAGTTAATTCTCTAGGATTCTCTAAGTATATACCATCATATTATCTGCAAAGAGTGATTTGGTTTCCTCATTACCTACTCTATTTTCTTTAATCTCTTTTTCTTCTCTTATTGCCAAAGCTAACATTTGTAATACAATATTGAATAGTAATGGTGTGAGGATGCAAGAGCATAACATTTGTAAAGCATTTGGCATATCTTAAAGCAGTACAATTTCCCAGTTCTACTTTTTTCTTGCTAAAATGTATAGTAAGGCTTTCACCTGACAAGAAAGCAGTACTTTCTAATGTTATTGCTTATGTCAATCTCATATTAAGTTGGTCTTCAAAGGATTATTGGAGTTAGAAGCAACTTTAGAGCCCAATATCCTACCATTTATAAAATCTCTAACAACTGTGGTCACTTCTAGTGATGGTGAGCTCACTCTATCCCAGCCCATTCCATGGTAGAAGTAGCTTCTGTTGTTAGGACTTTCTTATTTTTTAACTGAGCTGAAATATTTCCCCTTATAGCCAACACCTTGCACCTGTTGGTACCAATTTTGCTCTCTAGAGCCAACAGGATGACTTCCCTTTTCTATACGTCATCCCTTCAGATAGTTGAGGACATTGACCATGTCCTTTCCAAGCTTCTTTTCTACTCCTTGAATTCTACCTTTTGGGCCATTATCCACCTTCTTCACTTTTCTCCTCACCATGAGGTCTGGCTAGGCCTGTTAACAGAAGTTGATGAGAATGGAAACCAGAGGACCTGCAGCCAAATCCTGATACTTAGCTTCTGTGGCTTTGGGCAAGTTATTTAACAAATTTAGTTTGATTTGTTAAATGACAAGAAGTGGACTTATATAATTATATAGATTCCTCTTAGTTCCAAAACCCAAACTTTTGAAGACATGGATCCTAAACTAGAAGATAGTACTGGACAGAGGATTTGATGAGTTTGAGGCACAGTGGAATTGTCACTTTCAAGGATAAAAAGATTATATTACTACTGCTGCAGTCTAAGATTTTGTTAGCATTTTTTGGACAGTTCACCTCACATTAACCTTTTTTTTTTTTTTTTTTTTTAATTTGGACCTCTACTGAGACTAATTTCAATGAAAAAAAAAACCCATGATGGAAATTACTTTTGTGAAAAGCAGTAGCTTTTTAGTAATTTATGGATGAATGGAAGTTCTTACCGAATTTTTGGTCACTAACATCTTGTCAGTATAGTGAGGATCCCTTTGCAGAATAATGTTTTTAAATGTCTAAATGCTTAAAATGAAATACAGGATGACAAAAGAAGCTAATTATATTCAAATACAATTCTCTCTCTCTCTCTCTCTTTACATATATATATATATATATATATATATATATATATATATATATATTTTTTTTTTTTTTTTTAAACAGAATCATACAAGTTCATGGATCCCACCAAATTCAATTATTTAAAGATTCATTGAAAGTACACTAAGAGGTTAAAGAATTTTGCTTCTCATCACATAAGATTTGAACCCAGGTTCTCCTAATTCAAAGACCAGCCTCTGCAATATCCAACATATTGCCTCCCTCAAACTTAGACAGTTTTTAAGCATCAGGTCTAATTCAAAATCTGATATTAGTAGAGATATTGTATAGCACAGAATTGACATCTTGGTAAGAAACCTGGGACAAGATGATTCTATTTAGGCAAGTTCAGGTTGCATGGATCTTTCCAGTTGCCATGTCACCTTGATGTCTCACGTAAACCCATGGTAAGCAGCCTACTAAACATCCAACGCTGGGCATGATTTTCTACTCTTGACTGGTTTATCCTGTGCTTATATTTGGTAGGTTTTTGTCTTTGTCTTTTGTTATTTTTTGGGTCATTGTCTTGCTGCACCAGCAGCCTCTCCTGACACTTTCACACTGTGAAATCCTGGATAATTTTTAAATTGACATGGTAATGCAGATAAATTGTGAATGTGCACTTCAAACTACTACTTCATAAAATACAGTTCCTACTTTATGAGAATTTACATCACTGTTGCTTTTAAAATTCTGGAAATAAGAATGTCAGGATCTTTTTGTTTAGTATTCTGTATTTCAAAATACTCTTTTGTGGTGCTTGAGGGAAAGATAAAAACAAGAAAATAAAGCAAATGGAATAGGAGGAGAGTAAGGAGAGGCACTGATTAAATCCAACTTTTTCTTTTAAAAAAAATTTTTTTTAAGAATTTATTTTATTGGGGCAGCTAGATGGTACCATATAGAGTACCAATCCTGAAGTCAGGAGGGCCTGAGTTCAAATCTGGCCTCAGACACTTAACACTTAACACCAGGTAACAGAAGAATTCACAAACTTTTTTTTTTTTTTTAATAGATCTTACTTCATTTAGTGGCTGTGGAGCTTGATGTAGTAATTATCTGTAATAAAACCAAGAAGTTATACAAATAATTAGTATATAGTTTTCAATCCCAATTTCAGATAACTCCTAAAAATTCTAAGACAACTTTTAGACATTACAGCAAAATGTAGCTTTCAGAAGAGTTTGGGTTTTTTCTCCTATACTTTTAAATCATTTTCTTTCTTTGTTTTGGAGAATTAGATGTTCCAATCTTGATTCACACAGACTTTTTCCCTTTCTGTGATTTGGGAAAAGTTTAAATGTCAGTTTTATAATTTTACTGATCCTGAAACTAGAACCTGAATCCTGCAATTGCAGGCTGGTATTTAGTGACAGCAAAACATATCACACAATTTTACAAATTGTACAATATATAATTTTGAAAGAAACATACATGATTTTAGTATTCACCAATTAAAAATGATTTTAATTTAATAAAGTTTGTAATCAAATTTCTAACTTAAAATCATAACTGTTTAGAGTTACATTCTGGGGAGAAACTTTTTCTCCTTTTATAAACCAGGAAAAATCTTAAATGTCAGTTTTCCTTTTTTCAAAAAGTACAGGACTTCACTTTTAACTATCTAGCATTCAAATCTGTTCTCCTGGATCCCCTCCAAAATGTTTCTTAATGTGGAAGTAAACTGTTCCTCCATGTTACAATACTTTCGGGTTCTCTTTTCTCTATTCCAGCTGTCCATTTCTCCCATATGCAGTTAGGGAAAGAAGAAAAAGAGAAAAGTTCTAAAAGTGAGAATAATTGTTTGTATTCAGGGAGATTGTGGTGAGTGGCTCAGATCTCCTCCTGTATCCTGGACTTAAGGCCCAAGGTCTGACCTACTCCATTTCATAGACTTTTTGAGAAAACTTCACCTGGTCTCATTCACCATTTTTAGGGACTTTCATTAATTATTTTTGGCAGGATCTCTGAGAATCTCTTTGCTGCTTCAGTATCTATACTAGTTGCCACTCCTGCTACTTGAACATTATGAAATCCTGCATGACTTTTACATTGAAATAGAAATGTAGATATTTTTATAATTTTAAAAATAAAAGTGATACAAATATACACAAAGTGAGAACTTTTTGTACTTAGAAACTAGTATAAAATGAACATCCACAATTTCAAATTAAAGGATCTTTTTGTCTTCTTCTGTGTATATTGAAATGCTCTTTTTTTATGTTTAAGCTCAAGATTTAAAAAACATCATTTTGCATTAAATAAAAGAACGGAGCAGAAAGAGAAGGGTCAGTAATAAAAAATTGAATCAAATTTTTTCTTTTATTTTTTCGTAATTATAACTTTTTATTGACAGAACCCATGCCTGGGTAATTTTTTACAACATTATCCCTTGCACTCACTTCTATTCCGACTTTTTCCCTCCCTCCCTCCACCCCCTCCCCTACATGGCAAGCAGTCCTATACATGTTAAATATGTCACAGTGTATCCTAGATACAATATATGTGTACAGAACCGAACAGTTCTCTTGTTGTACAGGAAGAATTGGATTCAGAAGGTAAAAATAACCTGGGAGGAAAAACAAAAATTCAAACAGTACATTCATTTCCCAGTATTCTTTCTTTGGGTGTAGCTGCTTCTGTCCATCCTCGATCAATTGAAACTGAGTTAGATCTTCTCTTTGTCAAAGAAATCCACTTCCATCAGAATATATCCTCATACAGTATCGTTGTTGAAGTATATAATGATCTCCTGGTCCTGCTCATTTCACTCAGCATCAGTTCATGTAAGTCTCCCAAGCCTCTCTGTATTCATCCTGCTGGTCATTTTTTATAGAACAATAATATTCCATAACTGAAATCAAATTTTTTTCAAGAATTTCATCCCTCAAGTAGAATAGAGCTAGATAATAGGATCATTTATCTATAAAACACAGTTAACTATCTGAAACTACCCAAATGCCATACAAAAGCTGTTTCTTTACACACATACATTAAGTTCTTTTTTTATTAAAAAGAATTCTTTTCAGCTTGTGTGGTACAGTGACCCTTACCCATGTAATGCCAGAGAAACTGAGGCGAGATAGAGATTAGAGAGTTTTTAAAATTTTATTTAAAAGAGAAAGATTTACTAGGACCAAATGGATCCATAGTTTGGTCCCAAGGGTGAATGAGACTATTGTCTCCAAGAATCCAGCATCCAGCAGCCCATGTGAGTTCTCAATGACATTTATACACAGTAGCTGAACAAAGGCAGGGGGGTGGAGTCCAAACTTTGGTGAGCCAGAATCTCCAGGCAGGAACCATTAATCCAGGGATTAATAATAAAGGGATTGAAGCAGAACAATTAAGGAAACTGAGGCAGAACAATTTAGGGAAACTGAGTCAGAATAATTAGGGAAATTGAATCAGAGCAATAAAAGAGAACTGTGGCACAACACCCAAATTAAAATCAGAGACTCTCAAGATTTAAAAAAAAAAAGCAGAAAGGGATTTATTATGATCTCATAAGAAAGGACAACTCCTAACAGAAAAAGTGAAATAAGTAAAGGAGTGCAAAGCACAAAGCACAAAGCATTGCAAAACACATGATTAAATAGACCCTAAATGCAGAAGCTCCCCCTTCCTCCCCAGTCTTTTCCTCCATTGTCTGGGAGAGTCCAGGCTTACACTGTAACCACTGAAATCTATCCCAGAAACAAAAGGATATCAGTAAATAACAAATTCTTAAATTTCCCTTAGAGAATTGCCGTATAATTAGATATCCTTGGATGAGAGAATTCTGTTATCTGAATTCCCAAAGCCATCATTGCCTTAAAAAAAAAGTAAGTAAATGCTAATTAAGAGGTGGTGAGAAACAGGCAGGAAATGTTCATCCAAGACAATAAAACACCTGCAGTTTTTTAGTTATAGCTCAGCTTATTATTGCAAAGTCTCAAGTCACAAATAGGGCATAGTTTAAGGCTGTATTCCCATGAGAGGTCTTCACTCAGTTTATCCCATACAATATTCCTTATGAGCATTCAAAATTACTTTTGTTAACAGTACAATATCTTACATCCTTTAATAATAAAATTTATTATTTTACTCCCCAAAATTGTTTTCTTTCCTTTGAATCACAAAACTGCTCATGTGAAAAGGGCATTAAAAGTGCTGTGTAGCTTCTGGCACAAGGGAAGGGGGAAGCTCAATGGTCATTTGGTTTTAATTGGAGAGAAAGGAGGAGCTTGGAAATGATGGCCAAGGGAGCAAGTAATAAAATGCTCCAAAGGCGGGGTTGGGGTAGGGGGTGGCATACGTACCCAGGAAGACAGAGAGACAATGAGTGAGAAAAGATCTATTTACTGCACAGATATAACAATTGAGTAGGTCACCTGTGAGTCCAGAGGAGTGTTTTGTGCCCAGTACAAATCCCTTTTTCCTGCTTCAGCTCAGGGACCCTCTTGGCTCAGACGGGATTAACGGGCAGGAGAACACCCAGTCCAGGGGCTTTGAATATCTCTTTTCTCTTAATCTTCCCATTCTCAAGCAATGAGCAGCCCCTAGATTTTTTATTTTCCTGCATTTATCTTCCTCCTCAGTCTGCTTTCTGCTGCTCATATACCCAGACTCCAGTCACACTCCACAGTAACATTGATCTTAAAGCTCAGCTCTATGAGGAGGATGAAGAAGGCTGTTCATTTTGGTAAAGTCCTAGTGCCCAGATTGGCTAGGTAAGGTGTTGGCAGCATCCTGGGAAGGTGGGCTCCCAGCTCTCTATGGGTAGTAGGGGTTTCTGCCCCTTTCAGACAGTCTACTTTGTTTCTCTGCTTTCTTAAGACCTCAGCTTTGGCTCCTTGATTTGTGGTGAAGTACATGTGTGACAGCTGAGTTCCCCTCTCCCTCCAATGTCCCATGTTTGTCCTAGAGAACAATCCCTTCTCAGGTGAATGATTTTGGCAAATTTGGGTTGTGATGGCACTGCACACTGTCATTAGTGACAATCCAAAGTCATATCCTGAATAAAACTCACTTACTACTAGGGCAAATCTCTTGCCCTGAGAAAAGGGAAGAAGGCCAAACTCAGAGGCAGATGGACAATCACTTGGAATCAAGTCACACTAATCTCTCAAAGGCAACTGCCCCAGATCAGAAGCCTAGCAGCCCCTCAGCCACTGATTCCTCCATTCCCCTCCATCCACCATCCTGGCTTGTGCAGAGGGACTCTCAGGGTACACTTAGAACAGCTGGGCCTTGTAGGGAATCCTGAATTTCTAGAACAACTCATCTCAGAATTCCTGGCTCCAGAGATTGGATGCAGAGGTTTGGTGAGATCTGGAACAACCCAGCATTTGTGATCTGTAGTCATTTGGCTTCTGCTGATGATCAGCTTTTCAAAAACCATTAGTAACAGCCAAGGAGCACCTGGTCAGGCAGTCCTGACTCTCTCTCTCTCTCTCTCTCTCTCTCTCTCTCTCTCTCACACACACACACACACACACACACACACACATCCAAGATGATTTGTGTTTTTAACCAATCTGCTTAAAATAAAGTTGAAGGACAACCTTGAAAGTGAATGGAGGACATCATAGATCAGAATGAGAGACTGGGTGAAAAGTGGAGACAGGAAAATCCACCATGTTTCTTCAAAAAGGGGGAGGATTGCAGGTTGTTGGGATATTCATGATTTTTGATTTTTAGCACAATCTGGAAGGAGGCAGTTGCTGCCTCCAGTGATAGAAAGCTGCATCTGGAATCTGGAAGTTTTAACTTCAAATTCAGCCTCAGACACTTTCTAGCTCTGTGAACCTAAGCAAGACACTTTACCCTGTCTGCCTTAGTTTTCTCAACTGCAAAAATGTGGATGGTAATAATAGCATTGGCTTAACAGGGTTAAAACCAGGGGACCTCCTTTTATTTCAATAAAAGGTCAGGACTAACTTTGAGCTTCCCTCCCAGGATTTCTGGGATCACACAAGACTGTGTTGAGCTCCTATTGACCCCAGCATGTGGGAGGGAGGAGAAATTCACTGGCTATCAGGTAGAGCATCAGCTTGTAGGCAAAGGGAAGTGGAATGTCATCCATCTGGAAAGCCAGAGGTCTTCATAGTTAGTGGCCTTGAACCTAGCACAGAGTATCTGTTCAGATTTGATGAGATCAATGAGCTGGGGCTCAGTGAGAGCAGTGATATGAGCATTGCTGTGAGGACACATTCCCCAACCAGCACTCCTGGGAAGCCAAAAACTGATGTCATGGGACCTCAGTCTGTCATGCTTTATTGGAATACCTCCACAAAGTCTTGTTGGGGCACAAGTCAAGATCAAAGAATATAGAATAGAATACAGAGAGGAGACTGAGGCTGTGGGTGAGGAGGGAAACACAGAATAGCATGAACACAGAACAGGAAATAATGAGATGGAATATCACATTGAGTGACCCAGTTTACCCACAGACTCTAGTAAAGAATTTTTAGTAATTCGAATCCATAAGGATGTTTCTTATTATCAGAATTTTTGAAATGTTGCAAGAGTTGATCAGAAGAAGTGTTGAGTTTCACAATCTACTTAATAAAATTACAGAGTCAACGTTTTGGTCATGTATATTTATTGTGTATCTAATTTATATTTTAATATATTTAACATCTACTGGTCATCCTGCCATCTAGGGGAGGGGGTGGGGGGGTAAGAGGTGAAAAATTGGAACAAGAGGTTTGGCAATTGTTAATGCTGTAAAGTTACCCATGCATATATCCTGTAAATAAAAAGCTATTAAATAAAAAAAAAAATAATAAAATAAAATAAAATAAAATAAAATTACAGAGTCACAATCTGAGAAACTTATTTGTACTGTGGAGTGTCCATTTCGTGCAGAATGGGGTTGCTCAAGGGACCTTTGAGCAATCAAATTCCACTTCTTCCCCTTCTAGAATTTGGTCAAGTGAAATTATTAAGTGACTGACATTTTCATCATTGAAAATCATCCTCAGATGACAATAGTTTCCAACATTTTTCTGAGCCATGGTTTTTATTCCAACATACAAAAATTCCAATATATATAATTTATTTTTAAATGCAAATCAGCTTAAGGTGTTTTGCTTGAGATTTTCAAGACATTCCTTGATATAATATAAATACTCTAGAGCCATACCAGGTTGGTTCTTCTGACTACTGGCTACATACTTGTGATGAAAAGACCAGAGATGAATGGGAAATTTGATTTTCTTTTCTTCTTTTTTTGAAATTTGATTTTCAAATACAGGAGAAAGATAAGGAAGTAATTGGGAAAGTGATATCATAAGGGACTTAATTAGATTTATCTGTTTACATTTCAACATGGGAGGATGATACTTACATTGAGTTAGAACTTGTTATTTTAGCAGTTTGAAGGAATACATAGTGAGAGACAGACAGTGAAACAAAGAGCACAGGTGTGAGTTGAATATGAAGGGATAATATCTTAAAAAACTGATGAAATTAAAGGGGAAGAGAGGATGTATTGCAAAAATGGAAAAGGGAGAAGTGAATGGTTTTAATTATCTGTTATAAAAAAAAAGGAAGGAAAAAGTTTACAGTAAAGTGGATAAGGGAGAGGAGAAGGTGAGTGAATGAACCTCATTCTTATTAGAATTGAATCAAAGAGGAAATAACATCAGTATTCAATATAGGCATAGAAATCTATCTTATTTTGCAAGAAAGTAGGAGGGTAATGGGATATGAGAAGGTGGGAAGGTAATAAAAGAGAGGGCATATTGGGGGAGGAAGTAGTCAATAGCAAAATACTTGAGGATGGCAGGGTGAAAGAAGTATAAGAATAGAGTAAATGGGGTGGGGGGAATACAGTTAGCAATAATAATTGTAAAAATAATTTTGAAGCAAGTTTCTTTGATAAGGCCTTATTTCTCAAACATAGAGGGAACTGAATCAAATTTATACATATAAAATAAGAGCCATGCCTCAATTAATAAATAACCAAAGATATGGTCTATGCCCAAAGGGTATAAATTCATGCATATCCTTTGACCTAAAAATGCCACTATTAGGCATGAATACCAAAAGAGATTTTTTTAAAGAGGGAAAAGAAAAGAACCTATATATATATATATATAAAGATATCAGTAGCAGCTCTCTTCTGAGGGCAAAGATTTGGAAATCAAGGTGATGCCCATCAATTGGGGAATGGCTGTATAAATTATGGTATATATTTATGATGAAATGTTATTCTATGGGAAGTGATGAGCAGAATGCTCTTAGAAAAAAATCCTGGAAAATTTTACTCAAGAAAGTAAAATGTACTATTTGCAAAGTAAGAGCAATGATCTAGAGTCCAGCTTTCTATCTGAAGAATGTGTCCCTCCAAAGAAATACTAAAGAAGGCAAAGGGACCTGTATGTGTCAAAATGTTTGTGGCAGTCCTGTTTGTAGTGGCGAGAAACTGGAAAATGAATGGATGCCCATCAATTGTAGAATGGTTGGGTAAACTGTGGTATATGAATGTTATGGAATATTATTGTTCTTTAAGAAATGACCAGCAGGATGAATACAGAGAGGCTTGGAGAGACTTGCATGAACTGATGCTAAGTGAAATGAGCAGAACCAGGAGATCATTATACCCTTCAACAACAATACTGTATGAGGATGTATTCTGATGGAAGTGGATTTCTTCGACAAAGAGAAGATCTAATTCAGTTCCAGTTGATCAATGATGGACAGAAGCAGCTACACCCAAAGAAAGAACACTAGGAAATGAGAGTAAACTCATTTTTTCTTCCCAGGTTATTTTTACCTTCTGAATCCAATTCTTCCTGTGCAACAAGAGAACTGTTTGGTTCTGTACACATATATTGTATCTAGGATACACTATAACATATTTAACATGTATAAGACTGCTTGCCATCTATGGGAGGGGGTGGAGAGAGGGAAGGGAAAAGTCAGAAGAGAAGTGAGTGTAAGGGATAATGTTGTAAGAAATTACCCAGGCATATGTTCTGTCAATAAAAAGTTACAATTGAAAAAAAAAAAAAGAATGCATCCCTGTTTATAAAATCTCTAATAACTGTGGTCATTTCCAGTGATAATAAGTTTACTCTCAGCCTATCCCACAGTGTGAGCAGCTCCATTTGTTAGAACATTCTTCCTTTTCAATTGAGTTAGAATCTTTCCCCTTATAATTGATACTTGTTGGAACCCACTTTGCTCTCTAAGGATAAGCAGGATAAAGATTCCCTTTTCTGTAAGACATCCTCCCAGCTACCTGAGGAGAGTGACCATGCCCTTTTCTAGTCTTCTCCCATAATCTAAACATTCCCTCTCCCTGCATTCCTTTTTTCAGGCCATCAGTCCACATCTTTACCCACTGTTCCTCAACATGGCTCATGAAGGAGATTAAAATGGAACCAACATGTCTGATGAGGAGCAGGGGGCTTTTTCCCAGACTCCAAGGCGTTTACTCTCACACCTATTGGGTACATCTCAGGAAGAAAAAAAATCAGGAGGATGTGATCAAGTTGCTTAAGTAGTTAGAACAAAAAGTACAAGAGTTCCACCTACAGGTTGAGTTAGAGAAGAAACAAAAAATTACAACAGTTAGAACAAAAAGTGTAAGAATTCCTCCTACAGGTTGAATTAGAGAAGAAACAAAAAAGTTACTTTATAGCAGTTAGAACAAAAAGTACAAGAATTCTGCCTCCAGGTTGAGTCAGTGAAGAAACAAAAAGTCACTTTAGAGCAGTTAGAACAAAAGGAAGTGAGATTAGAGCCAGAGAGGTGGAAGTTAGTGGGAGAACTAATTGACT